>NC_143554.1:76427500-76740416 GCF_054136105.1 Typopeltis vanoorti | reverse complement strand
GCATTGAAAATAAATCTCAATAAGACTATTAGTTACGAAAATGACTAAATCTCTCTTTGAACTCACTTTGCAACACGGCTAATTTTGTAGCATATTCATCAAGAGACGAACAGTTGGACTCAGCGAGAAGCTGAAAATGAGTTGTCTTTTTTTGCGAGTTGTGCCTTCCAAAATTTGAGCTTGGCCACAGAAGCTTTGATGTGATCAAACAGAGTGTGCACCAGTTGATCTTTGGATTGTAGCTGCCTATTTAGGTGTCATTCATATGCAATGAGATGCCGGTCACAAAGGCAAAGTCTGTCATCCACTTTGGAGTGTTAAATTCCACAATCGGATTCCCCTGGGTTTGCATGAACTGCTGTATTTTGCTCCTTAAGTCAAAGACTCTTTTAAGAACCTTCCCTCTGCTCAACCAATGCACGTCACTATAATAAACCACATTGCCATGACCTGCTTCGCACTTTTGGTGTCACAACTTATTATTAAGATACTCTGGATTAGAGATATAGTTGTTGGAAGTTTTCCACATGATCATACTATAAATTAAAGATAACAAGGAAATTATATACTTGGTTTAATCATTAAGGATATGTACTTACTGAAAAGCAAAGTAAATAAAATAATATTGCAGAGGATTGACTGTTGCAAACGACATAGTGGAATTATTGATTGAGCAGTTTATCAGCATATATCATACTGGTGTAAATGATGCCACGCAATATATAGAAGGAAGCCAAGTATTATGAGAATTGGAAGTGTATCAGCTGTCAATTAGGTTAGATGTTAATTAGGCTATGGGAATGGATGACATATCATCATGTATTCCTAAGGAATGTGCACAACAGTTATCTATGCCCTTAACCTGGTTATTTAGTGAAAGTCGTGAAGTGGGTAAGTTTCCTGAGTGAAAAAAAATTAAAATAGTATCACTCCAAAAGCATGGTTCTAAGACAGAAGTTTCCGGTTATAGACCAGGTATATCTGAAGTTGTAGTCAAGGTGTGAGGTGTAAGGTATGGGTAGTAGGGGTAGCACCTCTGCCTGCTTAGCACTTGCATCAAATTATTTGGTGGCTGGGTGGAATTGGTCCCCACTGTTCATGCATCTCTCACTTATGGCTCCAAGTAGCTGGTAGAGTGCACCAGCAGCTACATCCTGGGACAGTGCCTCAACTGGCATGCAAAACTAAGTGTGGGTATTAGCATTTTATGCTGTAGTGAAGGAGAGTGTCTCATCCTTATTGCACTTGAAAACTGGAATTGGCAGAGTTAGCAGATGACCAAAATTTAATTTGACAATGATGATGAAGGCATGACAAAAAACTATGCGACATAGTCCAGGCACACTCCGAGACAAAACAGAGATGTGGCCAGTCACTGTGGAAGAGACAGGAACCTCGCCACATAACTTTCCATAGTAAACCATGAAACAGAGAACCATGTCGGATTTAAGCAATAGAGACAAGGTTGGACCCTCTGTAACTTTTGTCTCTTGGAAACATTACAGGGTAGAAGAGAAAGAAACTGGGGAAACGTAAGACAGATACCATGAAAATAGAATATGACGAAGATACCTTAAACTCTCCAGGGAGGATATCTCATGATCCTTCACATCTGAAAACCAAGAATCTTCTCTTAAGGCTTGCAACTTAGAATGTAAGGACTTTATATGAAACTGGGAAGTTAGATAACCTTATACAAGAACTTGCAGCAATGAAAATTGACATTGTTGGTATCAGTGAAGTCAAATGGACTAATAGTGGAAAATAAACAGAAAGAGCCATTCAATTATGTACTCATGTGGAGACAGTCATAGGAATGGAGTAGCATTTGTACTAAAACATAAGATTACCGAATCCTTACTTGGATTTTGGCCCATAAGTGACAGGATAATTGCATTAAAAATTCCAGCTCAATCTTTTAATATTTTTATTGTCCAAATATATGTGCCTACTTCTGATTACCCAGATGAAGATGTAGAATGTTGCTATGAAGGCATTCAAAATGCACTTAACAATGCTAAATCAGATTACATAACTATCGTTATGGGAGATCTAAATGCTAAAGTAGGCTCAGAAAAGATCTCTTCCTGCATGGAAAACCAGAGCCTGGAACATAGAAATCCAAGAGGAGAAAGATTAATACTGTTCCATGAAGAAAACAATCTGGTAATAACAAATACTTTATTTAGCCACCCTCCTAGAAGACTTTACACATGGAAAAGTCAAGGAGGCAGCTGCAGGAACCAGATTGACTATATAATGATTAAAAAAGATTCCGGAATAACATCTTATAAGCCAAAACATTCCCATGGCCTGATATTGGATCAGACCACAACCCTGTGGTCATTAAAGTAGCAATAAAATTAAAGGAACAGTGAAACTTATAAACATAGAAAAATATGATCTTGGCTCCTTTAAAAATCAAGAAATACAAGATGAATTTTTAAAGGAACTGACACAATCCACTGCTGTTAACGTTCCTGATTCCACCAAGTATCCTTACCCTAAAGATGAGATTGAGAATAGATGGCAGAAATTTAAAAAGGACATAAAAACCTGAGTAAACCTGGATGAATGGCAAGATACTGAAAATGATGGAGGAAAGAAAGAAACACAAAAATCGTCCTGAATACAAGAACTTAAACAAGGAGATCAGGAAAGAATATAGGATTGTAAAAGAACTATGACTCAATAACAAATACAAGGAAATTGAACTTTTCGACAAAAAGCACAAAACCAGAGAACTTCATGAAAAAGTTAGGGAGCTAACTAGCAAATCTTGCAAAATGGTAGCCTCTCATTGCATTGAAGATACCAGTGGAAACATTCTAATGGAGAAAGACAAAATAAGGGATAGATGGGTAGAGTATTCAAAGGAACTCTACAGTCATGATAGAATAGATAAACCGATGCAAGAAGATTTGGAGGGGGCCTACTATTCTTACCTGGGAAGTAACAAATGCCATTAGGAAACAGAAACCAGGAAAAGCCCCAGGAATGGATGGAATTATGGCAGAATATCTAAATGCTTTAGATGATAAGGCTATAAGATCACTGACTGACATATGTAACAAAATATGCAAAACTGGACACCTGCCAACAGATTTTAAGTACTCGACATTCCTATCAATACCTAAAACATCGAAGACAATCAAATGTGAAGAGTACAGAACAATCAGTCAGATAGCAAAAGTTGTTATATATCATCCTAGAAAGAAATAAACATAAAATCAAATTGGAAATTAATGAACCACTATCTGATTTTCAGGAAAATAAAAGAACTAGAGAAGGACTCTTCAACATTAGAACTATTATAGAAAGATATCTGGAGAAGCAGAAAGAAGTCTACTTATGTTTTATTGACTACACAAAGGCCTTTGACAATATACAACATGAACAACTAATCAAATGCATCAAAAAATTAGGGGTTGGATGGTAAAGATACCACATTACTGATAAATCTATATTGGGAGCAAACTGCCTCAATAAAAATATCAAGAAAACCTCGGAAGAATTCCTAGTAAAAAAAAGGGTGTTAGACAAGGCTGTGTTCTTTTATCTATTTTGTTTAACCTCTATACTGAAAATATCTTCCAGCAATTAGAAGAATTTAAAGGAGTCAGCATAGGAAGCAGGAATATATGCAGACAATACATTACTGCTAGCTGAAAATAAAAAAAGATCTTCAAAATCTACTACTAAAAGAGATGCTGAAACTAAGTGAAAAATATGGACTTAATTTCAACTTCAAAAAAACCAAAACCATCCTAGTAATAACAAGAAAAAGGGAAAATCCCCAAATAAATATTAAGATCAGAGGAAATACTTTAGATCAAATAGAGAGTTATATATATTTGGGTCAGCTAATTACAGAGAATGGAAAGTGTGATAAGGAAATAAGAAGAATTGAAATTGCTAGATCTACCTTCATTAGCATGAAAAGCATCCTGACTTCAAGGGAAATTCACACGAAAACAAGAATTTATTCTGTCTAAATGCTACGTTTGATCAAAACTGCTATATGGAGCAGAAACCTGGACAATATCAAAATATTGTGAAAATAAACTAAAAGGCTTTGAGATGTGGATCCTCAGAAGAATTCTTAGAGTCCAATGGACTGCCAAAAAAACTAATTTAGAAATATTAGAGATGATTGGAGAAGAGATTGGAGAAGATAGGACTCTGTTGAAAACCATTAAGAAAAGGAAAACCACCTATCTTGGTCACATACTAAGGCATGAATCCCTACAAAAAAACACTTCTAGAAGGAATGATACAAGGAAAAAAAAGAAGAGGAAGACAAAGAACAGATTGGATGGGAAATATTAAGGACTGACCCTTTTTGTTCTATGAAGAATGTAAAAGAGAAGCACAAAACTGTACATGGTGGAAGCTCATGGTAGTCAATCTCCTGGAAGGAGATGACATCTGACAAGACGGGTCAAGGTGTTGGAGAGATTGTTTAAGAATAGAATACAAGATTGGGTTTTTGAATATAGTATTCTTTATGATGTTTTAGCAAGTTGCTTGCATTTAACGATAAGATAATGAGTGTGATAAGGGAGAATCATATACAGTGATATTCTTGGACTTTGCAAAAGTGTTTGATAGATTACCACATGATAAGTTGGTGTACAAGCTGCAGAGAATGAGTAGATAGTGTATTGATTAGATGGATTGGCTCTCTGAACAATTCCAGCAAATTGCATATTATGGAGTACTCAAAATGCTCTCAGAAAAGGAGAGCATGCCCCAAGTTCTGTTCTTGCATCCCCTGCTGTTTAACTTGTTTGTAAATGATATATCATGTAGGCTGACTGGGGATTTTCCATTGTTTGCTGATGATGCAGAGTTGGGTAGAATTATAAGTAGCACTTCTGAAGTTAATTCCCTTCAGGAAGATTCGAATAGACTTTTGGTTTAGACTAAAGGAGTGGGATTGTCCTTTTAATATTAATGAGTGCAAGGTGTTGCATTTTGGAGTGCAGAAATATAAGGCTGTGTACTATATTAATGGTACGTTACTGCATGAAGTGGATGATATTCAAGATTTCGGAGTGATGGTTAACAATAAACTGAAGTTTAGAGAGTGTATGTTGCAAGTGTTGCAATGACTGCACATCATAGTGCCACTATGATACAAAGTACTCTAACATACAGGGATAAGGAGGTGGTTGTGCCACTGTATAAAGCACTGGTCAGACCACTTGGACTATTGTGCTCAAATTTGGTCACCTGATTTTCAATATGATGTGGAAACATCGGACAGGGTCCAGAGACAAGTGACTAAGACATTATCTGGTCATTATCAGGACATTATCTGGAATGCTGGCTATGGAGAGAGGTAAAAGAAGTATGGATTGCAAAGTTTAGTGAATAGAAGGTAAAGAGGTGATATGACAGAGATATTTAAGCTAGTGAGAAAAATTTATTGGATTAATCCAGTGGAGATTATAAAAAGAGTAGGCGAGAGAGGAAGAACCAGGGATCATCACTGGTAAATTATGTAAGATTGTGGTGAAGAGGATTGTGAGAAGTAGAATTTTTACATGGAGAATTGTCAGTGAATGGAACACATTACCAGAATATGTTGTTAATACAGGGAGTAATAAGGTTTTAAGATTCAGTATGATAAATATGTTGACAGTACTTGAACCTCCCACGATGAGTCTGTCAACTCCATGAAGGGATAATAATAATAATATTTATTTTTTAATTTTCTTTATTTAACTGTACATTTATTTTATTATACATTAAAGTACTGTACATTTTATATCATTTATATATATTAGTAATATATAAATAATGCGTTCTGTTTCATTTGTTTAACTAAAGTTGGAAAAGCAATTTGGTGGGGTAGTAGATTTTTGTAGGCCAGCAATGTATCTTATTAATTTACATTATATATGTCTTTTATTTATGCCACTCAACAAAAAGTGACATAAAAAAGCTTATGCTGGAAACCTAATCTCAATGTAAATTGAGGCATTCTTGTATCACTGGAAAAATTAAATGGCATTAGTTCCAACTGATATCTGCAACTAGTGCCTTAAACACTGATACATATTCTTCCTCAATAGGGTAAGTACAATCTGGTCACATTCAATGCCCCCAATATAGTCTTGCCTCTTCTCCCTCAAAAGTAATCTCATTTGTTGTTGTAGTGCTTGTTTTACAGCTAGATTGCAAAATATTTTTAGATCATAGATCTCTCAATGTTATTTGCGGAATCTACTGGGATAAGAGGCATTAGCTGTTTGTTGTGCAAAGTGTGGCTAACTTTAATGTAGTTCTAGTCCACAATTTTGGGGCTTATCATGACTTCCTCTACAGTTATGGATTCTGTTATTCTGCATAGTACCACCTTCAAGTTGTTTTTTTTTCCCCCACTTTTTAGAGTGAAATGTTGTAGGCAATGGGAGGAAGTCAGTGAGTTAGATGTTAGATATTCGACCTTGTTGCGTCAGGAGCGGGAGAATCTCAAGAGAGAAGTAGTGTGATATGTGAGAATAACAAGCGAAATATGAATGAAAAAATAAGAGTGGGGAGTGTGAAAGACTTGAATGATTGTGAAGTTTTTGGAGATGGTCTTGATTGGGAGGATGAATGGCAAGTAAGAGTGACTAACTTGCAGAGAGAGAGAGAGAGAGAGAGAGAGAGAGATGAGTTGAAAGAGGAGGTGGAATGTCTTGGGAATGAGATGAGAAGTATGAAAGATGAGAGTAGGCAAATGGAAGAGATGAATGCAAGGCGAATCAGGAGCATCAGGAGCGGGAGAATCTCGAGAGAGAAGTAGTGTGATATGTGAGAATAACAAGCGAAATATGAATGAAAAAATAAGAGTGGGGAGTGTGAAAGACTTGAATGATTGTGAAGTTTTTGGAGATGGTCTTGATTGGGAGGATGAATGGCAAGTAAGAGTGACTAACTTGCAGAGAGAGAGATGAGTTGAAAGAGGAGGTGGAATGTCTTGGGAATGAGATGAGAAGTACGAAAGATGAGCGTAGGCAAATGGAAGAGATGAATGCAAGGCGAATCAGAGGAGGAGTGAGAGAGAGTTTTGAAAATGATAGAAGAGGAGAGAATAGTAACAGTAAAAGAGAGGGAATGAGAGAGAGTTATGGGAATGGTAGACGAGGAGAGAATGGAAATAGTCAGAGAGAGGAAGTGAGAAGAATGCAAGGGCATGCTGGAGCCAGGGATAGAGTGATGCCAGGACAGCAGGTAAGTAGGGGATCACTGAGAGAAAGAGTTAGAGGAGGGAGAATGACGGATGTAGGTGAGCAATCGAGGACAGAGTGGTAAGAGGTGTGATGTATGGAGACTCGATGATCCGTGGTGTGCAAAATAGGATGCCAGAGAAGTATTTTCCTGGAGGAACAATAGAAAGTGTGGCTATGGCAATTAAGCAGGGTGAAAGGGTGGATGAAATGATTGTGATGGTGGACACGAATGACTTGAGAGGCAGTGTAAATCGAGTGGCGAGGGATTTGAGATTCGTGCTTGAGGTTGTACAAAAGAAAATGCAGAGAGGAAAGATTGTGTGTGTGTGTGTGTGTGTGTGTGTGTGTGTGTGTGTGTGTGTGTGTGTGTGTGTGTGTGTGTGTGTGTGTTACCCAGGTATGATGATGAGGAGCTTAGCAGAAGAGCAGTAATAATGAAAAGCATAATAGCCAGAATGTGTCAGAAGAGAGGATTGGAATATGTGAATGCTTGGAGGGCATTTGAGGACAGAAAGGAACTGTATGTGAGAGATCGCTTGCATTTGAATGAAGGACATAAACATCTGTCAATGCAGGGAAACTAGAGTTTCCCAGAGTGGATGGTAGCAGAGGTAGCCTCTTGTGGGAATGGGTGTTTGGGGAAAGGGGGGGGATGATATCAGGTAACACTGAGTCCAGTGGGGTCTGGAGGGGATAATGATAAGTATAGTTTATGCTTTATACTAATGCCAAGAGTATCCAGAATAAAGGAGATAAATTGGTGGTGCTGATAACATCAGCCTGGCCAAAGATTATTGGGATCACTGAGATGTGGTTGACGGAAGATGATATAATAACAGGAATAGAATTAGCAGGCACAGCATTTTTCGGCAGGATAGGAGGGGAAAACATGGTAGTGGAGCTTATGATAAGTGATGACTTATGTCCTCTAAGAGTGGAGGCTTTTGGAAGGCAGTGACACTAATGGTTTTGAAAACATATGGTGTGAGGTAGAGGTGAGCAAGACAAGACAGGATATTTAGTGGGGGTGTTGCTACAAGCCAAGGAGTACGGAGGGTGGGGAGCAGGAGATGTTTAGGCAGTTGAGCTTGGCAAGCGCAAGAAGAATGATTGTTATGGGAGATTTTAATTATAGCAGTATAAGCTGGCAAGAGGAAAATCATGTAAGAGGGAATAGGAGGTTCAAGAGTTTTGGATTTGATCATAGCATCAGAAGAGCTGACAACTGAAATAACATCCCCCCCCCCCCCCCACACACACACAGTTAGAGAGCGACCATGTGGTTTTGACATGAGAGTAGGCAAATGGAAGAGATTAATGCAAGGCGAATCAGAGGAGGAGTGAGAGAGAGTAATGGGAATGATAGAAGAAGGGAGAGACATGCAGTAGTATCAAAGAAAAGGGAACGTGTGGAATTATAAGGCGGGTCATTATAATAGTCTTAGATATTAACTTGGGGCAGTTCCGTGGAGGACAGAATTGGAAGGCTAGGATATCATTAGTGCTTGGGAAATGGTGAAGGAATATTTGTTAGCAGCAATAGTAAGCTGTATTCCACAAGTGAAGAAGCGGACACAATTTGGTGTAAAGTGGATGACAAACAATATCAAATAGGAACTGCAGCTGAAAAAGAGATTATGGAAGAGATATAAGAAGAGGGGTGGAGAGCAGATGCATAAAGAATATAATACTCAGACCAGGAGAGTGATTAGTATGGTGAGGAAGGCAAAACTGGAATATGAGAAGAGACTGGCACTAAGATCCAAAGAAAATCCTATGGAATTTTTTAGCTATGTGGCCAGTAATGATCGAGAAATGATTATGTGAAGAATGACATTGTGGGATAAAATGGGAATCGAGTGACTGTTGCAGAGGACATAGTGGAGTTGTTCACTGAGCACTTTATTGGAGTATTTCATCCTGGAGAAAATTTTAATACAAGAGGGGGGGGGGCAGGTTCAAGGTTTAGAGGTTCAAGAGGAGAGTATGTTCCAATTACAAGTACTCTGGATGTCAGTAAGGCAGTGGGACTGGATGGTATTTTGCCATGGGTTTGAGAGAATGTGCTAAAGAACTGACAGCTCCTTTGACCTGGCTTTTCAATGAAAGTCTGGCTATGGGAAAGGTACTCAAGGAAAATGGAAGGAAGGTAAGATAGTGCCATTGCATAAGGATGGTAGCAGACTAGAAGTGTCTAATTATAGGCCAGTTTTTGTGTCATTAGTAGTTGTTAAGAAATTAGTGAGGGACTATATACAGTGTTGTGCAAATGTGAGGGTAAGCTTATCTGTGAGAATCAACATGAATTTAAGTAATATGATTGCCTTTTATAATAAAGTGACAAAAGCAGTTGAGGGGGAAAGGCATATACTGCCATATTTTTTTGGATTTTGAAAAGGCATTTGACAGGGTGCCAAATGTGAAGCTGATATTTAAGTTGCAGCACATGAGTTTGGATGTCAGGTTGGTCAACTGGATTGAGGATTGGCTGTCTGATAAATATCAGAGAGTTGTGTATGGTGGGCCAATATCAAGGAAGCAGAAGGTTATAAGTAGGGTTCCATGTGGTTCAGTACTGGGACCTGTATTTTTTAACCTTTATATCAATGACATTGTGAGCTGGGAAGGGTTATTAGTAATAGTACAGATATGGTGGCCCTGCAAGAGGATTTGAATAAACTAGACAGATAAGCAAATGAATGGGGTGTCGGTTTAATGCACAAAATGTAGTCTTGAAGTTTGGGATACATCGATGGATTGGAGAAGCTGTACTGGAGAAAGTAGGGGAGACAACAGATCTCAGAGTAACGGTCGTTAGAAAACTGAAATTCAGGGGCCATATTGCAAAGGTGTTGACGGAACCCCAGAGGATTGCTGCAATACTGAGAAGGACGCTGACCTTCAGAGATAGAAGAGTTATCATTCCATTGTATAAGATCCTGATCAGACCACACTCAGACTATTGTTCTCAAAATTGGTCTCCAGGATTTGAAGGGGATAAATTAACTGTGGAAAGGGTGCAGAGCAGATAACAAAGATGGTTTCAGGACTCTACAATGTTAATTATGAGGATCAACTGAGGGAATGTGGACTGCAGAGTTTGGTGGATAGAAGGAGAAGTGATATGATCGAGACTTTTAAACTGTTGAGAGGCAGTTACAGGGTGGACACTGGGGTGTTCTTTCACTTGGTGGAGCAGCGGGAAGGAGCGATGACAAGGGGCCATCCCTGGAAACCACGAAAGGAAGCTGTGAGTGAGAGGGGTGAGGGGTTGTTTCTTTCTGTGGAGGAACTGTGGAATGCATTGCCTGATAGAGTGGTGGTGAGAGTGCAAGAACAGTCAATGAGTTCAAGGAGTGGTATGATAGACTTAGTGTTTCCTAGGAAGGACCTCCTGTGATGAGTCTCTTGACTCCATGGAGGCCTGAATAATAATAATAATAATAATAATAAAGTATGGTCTAAGATAAACATTTTTGTTAACCATCTATGACTCTTGATTCCATTGTTTATGTTGTTGTCGAGTCCATTGAAGAGCTTCTAGATATGACCGTGGATCTGTAGGACTGCTTTGGCAATCTGTTGAACTTTGATGGAGTAGAGCTTTTCTGTATGGTTATTGTCAATTTTCTGTAGAGTAGCAGCAATTGCTGGACAAGAATAAATATGGACAGGTGTTAGTTCAACTCCTGGACAGTTTTTGCATGTTTCATTGCTCCTACTACCGTCTGGCTGAATTTTCATGCCTTTAAAATGTCTGGTCCTTAGTCTGGTGATGATTGTAGTTATTTCTCTATTTTTATTAATTTCACTGATTTCATTCTTCTTCTTAATAGTTTGTTTTACTAATCTTATTTTGGCAACAGAGTTAGCATCAGTTACAGTTAGTGATAATGGGTGTAATTTTTAAGGTAGGTGTCTTGCTTCTTTGGCTAGTCTGTCTGCTCTTTCATTGCCTCCAATATTTACATAGGCTGGTATTCATTACAGTGTGCAGTTCTTATTTTTCAAATTTAATATAATTGTTCATGAATTTTCTGTGTGAGTTTTGTTTTTCCATTTTTAATGCCTCAAGAGCAGATTTTGAGTCGCTGCAGATGGTTTTTCCTTCTATAATATTTATTACTGGATTTGAGAGCGGTTTGTATGGCTGTTAATTCACAAGTGAAATTTGAAGCTATTTTGCCAGCTGTGGTTTGATTTGCATTTCCTCGATTCCAGGTAGAGTTAGAAAAACCCTTGAACCTCCTTGGTTGAGTGCCTTCATCAGATGATCCATCAGTGTAGGCAATGACAACGTTTGGATTATTTAAGTGATGTATAGTGACAAGTCCTTTTCTTTTATTTTCTTGCTGTGAATCCTTTTTTGAACAAGGTTTGAGGATATTTAAGGTTATCATTGTGTGTTTTGGGGTAAAGAATAGCTCTTTGCATATTTCAATGGATAGGTGCTCTAAGTCAATCTGTTTTCTAATTTCTTGATCGTATTGTAAGATGATCATGAAGAGCAGCCCTTTTTTATTTCTGGCTTTTGTAAAATTGATCTTATGGCTTTTGAGAGCTGTGCCTATTTGTTAGATCAAGGATGACTGGAGGAACTGTTTTCTTAAAAGGGTCGGTTTCTGAGTCCATCAAGGTCTCAATTTTGGTATGAGTTGGTTCCTTACATATTTTTTTTCCTTCTGACTTCACAAAATTTGTTGTGTTTGTCATTTGTTTCCTGGATTAACTTTCTGATTCACCTTCCTGTCCTGGCAGCTCTTTGTACTCTTCATGCAACAGACATTGCTATTGTTAAATAGCAATGTCTGTTAAATAGCCCTTGATCAGTACCCAAGATACATCTGGCACTGATCAAGGGCACATCTCCTTTTTGGCTCTTAAAGCTCCTAGTTGTCTGTTAAGCTTTTTACAATCACCTGTCTTGTTGTTTCACATACAAGGGTTGGTCCATAAGTTTCTGGCCTGAGTAACTTTTAGACATGATGGAAAGAAAACTGTGTCACTTTTCAACATAATCTTCCTTTACTTCAAACACTTTTCACATCTTTGAATTAACATTTCTATGCCCTTCTAAAAAATAGTCCGTACTTTTGTCTGCAAAATAGCCTAAAACTGCATCTGTATCACCTCATTGTCATCTGCAAATTTTCTTCCTCAAAGGTCTTTCTTCAGTTTCAAGAAGGGATAGTAGTCACTGGGTGTTATATCTGGGCTGTAGGGTGTGTTCATACTGGAAGACACAGTCCTTCACTGCAGCCTTTGAAACAATAGTCGTATGGGCTGGAGCATTGTCGTGAAGCAGGCGAACACCATGACTCAGCATTCCTTGTCTCTTCTCCTTTATGGTGTCGTGCATGATCTTGGTGGACTGAGTCACTTTGGCTTTTCTCAGTGGTGCTTCGCCTGGTTTGCTCCACTCAGTGGATTCCTTTTTTGGAAATATAAATAATAAAGGACCATGGTTTCATCACTGGTGACAATGGATTTCAGCACCTTTCTCTGATTCCCTTGGCAAATCTCTAAAAACCATGCAGGGAAAACGTCACATGATGCTCCTTCTGAAATGGAGAGAGAAGTCAGGGTACTCACTTTGCTTCACTGATCTACATCATATGAAACTTCTTGGGAATGATGTGAAAGATGGTTGTTATAGAAAGCCCCAACCTCGCTGAGATCTCTTCGAGCTTCACCCATCTGTCGTTGAGCAGTTTCTCCTTGGTCATCACTTCCACAGGCACGAGGATCATCTTTGATGCCCTCTCTTCCTAGATGAAACTGTTTAGCCCATTCCTTCATGGTGGTATACGAAGGAGAAGCTTCCCCATAAATACCATCCAATCACTGTTTGATATCACTTGGAGAAAACCCTTCTTTTGTGAAAAACTTTATCACAGTGCAGTACTCAATTTTTAACATTACAGTCACTTAGCGTGCCATGTGTTAGTCAGATGAGTGCCTTCAACTGAATGACACAGGTAGAGAGTTATTTATTCGTATGGGTCCCCCACCATCCGTTTGGACTGGTTGAGCCCTCCTAATGAGGGATTAAGTATGTATTTATGATCCGTGTGTGTGTTCATGGGCCGGTTTCCCTGTTCTAAGGGATGAAAAACCCAAGCATCCAGGTGAAAATCCTCTGCCTCCATATGAGACTAGCTAACTCACTTTTAGTCAAAAGAGACCAGATAAAGGTTTCACGTCTTGGACGGGAATTGAACCCAGGTCTTTCCAACCTAAGGGCTTCGTCTATACCGACTGCTACAGAGGCTCTAGGTAGAGATTTCAAACTAGTACACACCTCCCCATAGATGATGTATCTGTCATGCATGTTGTTTTAAAATTGGTGCAAATTTTGTATGTCATGCCGGAAACGTTTGGAACTACCTCATATATATCCCTTCTTCTCAGATATTCTTTTATGACCAGTGACAACCCAGATGATCACTTCATGGTCAGTCTCACTAAATGGGAGATTAAACACCCCTTTCACAAGGATACCCTATGATGATATGATCAAATCTGAGGGCCTTAGCCCTTGTGTACTCTCCATTACATATTGCCTAAGATGGTTGTCCCTTAAGAACTCAAGAAATTCTCTCTCCTTATTCCATGATGATATCTCTTCATTTCATTCTAATCAATATCACATGATTAAAATCACTCATATGATCACACTTTTCTTGCTGACAAGTGTGGCTGCAGTTCTTGAAAGAATTATCTAACATTTATAAACCTTGTACTACACCCTCATTATTTTTAGTCTATTGTGAGGATTCAAACTTCTGCATTCCTTTGGATATTATAGAAAGGGTCTAAAAATGGGGAGGGGGGGATCACAAGAACTGCTACCTGACAGTACAACAGGAGTGGATGTTTCGGTCTTTATATCTTTATATTACAGAAGTCTCATTACTCTTGGAATGTTATGCAGAAACAACAGCCTGATATTTATGATACAGTATAAGTTTCTATAGCCTGTTAACACATTCACACCAAGCACCATACAAATCATATCATTGTGTACTTGCTTGCAGGGCAAGATGGGACAAATCATTTCATACTTCATGTTTGCCATCTGGCAGGAATGTGAAAAATTGTTACATGTGCTCTGTAGAGAACAACACTGTGTCTATATAGAAGTCATAAAATTTATTACTTTCAAGATATAATTAACTGATAATTAAGAGAATTTCTGTAATTGGCTGGTATGTTTAAATTCCTAAGAAGTATACATAACTATATTTCAGTCTGTATTAACCAGATATGAACTTTTTGCATACATTTGTTACAGATAAATAGATATCCAATTTACAGTTGTGGTATTATGGTTAATACAGTAAATTACTATGACAGGAAATGAATTGCATATCATCCTATGAACATCTATGAAGAACTTCTTTAAAAAAAAAAAAAAGTGTGTGTGTGTGTGGGGGGGGGAGGATTTGTGAATAAAGTCTCCTCCACACCACTATCACTGCATTGCAGGCATATGCAAAACAAGGCAAAAGTTTTACTGTAGCAATATCCTAAATACTTATTTCAAAATAATGGATAAGAGAAATTTTTTCTAAGAATTTTTGATAATCTCACATCTATTCCTTCTGTTCTTTAACCCCAAGAAAGAAAAAGACTTTGGTTTTCAGAGTTTATTTCCAAGAAAAACCTGGCTAAGCCTACAAGATTGCCGAGGCTTACCATATTTTTGGGAAATTTCCTGAGGTAAGAAGGTGAAATAAGGCACTGTGAAGCTTTATGCGAAATCAGGATTTTTAAATGTAACTTATACAAAGACTGAATATATGAAAATTTTAAATTACAGGAGGTTGAATTTTTTTCCATAAATGATCTAAAAAAAGGTATCTGATTATTTTTATGAAAGGAACAACAATAACTGTGGTTTTCTGTATAATGTCTGTGATGACTGAACTCGAGAGAAATAAGAATGAAAACTATCTTTTATGTAAACAATATTCAGTAAAATAATTGCAAGTTCAGAAAATTGATTGATAATTTGAATACACATTCTCAAAGCAGTGTTTTATTAAATTGAAAAAATAGTTGTAGAAAATATATCCCACAACATTTTATCATGCTACAGTAGGAAAGTGTAATTCTGTATTCTTAGAGATAAGGGGAGAGGGAAACTATTTATTACAGTGATTGCAATTATTTTCGTCTGATATCTTTGTAGATCAGTGGATGTGCTGTTTGCACACCACGGCGCTTGGCCACACGAAGGAAGACTTGGTTTCGGGTATAGTCGGCGACTAGAGGAAATTTTTCTAAGCCTTTTTTCGACCAGTTCCTGAATTAGTCGATCTCAGGCACGGGCAAGCGGGTTTTTCCTCCCAGAAACTCGGATTTTTCGTCCCGTAAACTCAAGAAAATCGACCGTAGAACGCACATTATTTCAGACATTAAATATATTGTGTTAGGGTTAGGGACCATGAGATGGCGGCACATTTGAGCCGTCTCTCTTCACTGTGTACTGCTTAATTAGTGATAGCCTTGGGCCATCTATCTCTGATTGGTACCAATGGAGATTGAACTGCCCACTCAGTCTCCAAAAGTTAGATAGGGCTAAATGGCCTCGCCTACTCCCCATATATGGGAATAAAAAAGGCATTAGCTGATTTTTTTTTTTTTTTTTTTTTTTTGATCTTTGTAGATAATCCATCAGGGTATAATCATAAAACAGATATATTGCTAAAAATATTCATATATATTCATTGGTGCAGATACCAACTTATTTATGTAATGCAACATTTTTAAAAGGAAATGTTATTTATTTATTTATTTATAAAATTGAAATAAGAAACACTACTTTTGTGATATTTTCTATACCATGATGACAGTTCCCAAATATTAGTTTTAAACAAAAATTCTACCAAAGAAACTTGAAATTGATATGTGATATATTTATATATTGAATACTATGTAAAAAAATGTGCCCACTAGATGCAGAAAGAACATGTAACATTAAGCGAGCTCTTGCCAGATATAGTATATGTGCTAAATATATGATCCATTGGATTCATTGTATATGTATGTGATAAACAGGCTGTGAAATCCTTGTGTGGTTAATGATACAGTGCAGAAGGGAGATCACAAGATTAACAAGGTGTAGCTGTCAAGTCCTCATCAACGTCATCCAAAATCTACACGTTAAAGAATTTATAAAGGAGAGCAGATGTGTCTCCTGCTTGTGAACCCCCCCCCCAGCTTTTGCAGTTTCATCAGTGGGAGCTAGACCTATGAAATTACTCAAAGCTATCTCAGTAGCGAAGTCCTGTTGCTCTTATACAAATAGCAGAATGGCGTATCACCATATAATTACTATACTCTGGATTTGAGATTGCTGTAGCAAGTGATATATTATATTCTTGTTTTTAGTATAATAATATCGTGGTACACCACTTTGTTACTTGTATATTATTATTATTTACAGCATCTTAATAGAGTCTGGAGACTCATTGCGGGAGACCCAAATCAATCATATATACACAAATCCTATCAATACCTCTCCTTGAATCCATTCACTATCAGGGAACTCGCAACCAATTCTGGCAATCCATTCTACTCATTCACCACTTTTTATGCAAAAAATCTGGTCTGCACACTCTTATACAACTTCCACGCATGGCCCCTAGTTCTCTGACTATTTGTCATATATTGAAAAATTTCACTTGCATGCATTTTATAAAATCCCTTTAATATCTTAAAATAGGATCCTTGTTGGGTCCTCACAGACCTGTCACCATCATCGTCGCTTGTCTCTGAATATTTTCGACCACCTCCTGGTTCCCATGAAACCCAGATGAATAAATCTGTGCAGAGTAGTCAAGATGCAGCTAAATCATAGCCTTAAAGAAGGATATCTTTACTTGTTAGCATGTTTTTCAACAACCAAATAATCCTTTGAGCCTTTTTTTACCAACTTCTGAAATATGCACTCTGAACTTCAATTCTCTGTCCACCATTATCCCCAAGTCTATAACCTCATTAATTTCCTGCAAACCAATACCATCAATATGATACACCATATGCAGTCCTTTCAACTCGAAGTGCATAACCTTACATTTTGCAACATTAAATTGACGATCATTATCCTTTGCCCACAATGCCAATTTATTTAAATCATCCTGCAGGATATCTACATCACCTTTATCAACTATTGCTCTCCCCAATTTTGCATCATCAGCAAACAACTGAATATCTCCTCTTAAATCTTTCCCTGTGTCATTGATATACAAGTTAAAGAGTAGTGGCCCAGCTACCAAACCCCAAGGTATTCCATTATTCACCATCATTCTCCTAGACTTCACTCCACCATATACTACTCTTTGGTGTCTGTCCGTCAGCTATCCCCTTGTCCATCCTACTAACCTTATAAATCATTCCCATCCTCTTCAGTTTTTGTAATAATTTTCCATGTGCTATTTTGTTAGATGCCTTAGCAGAGTCAAGCAGTATCATGGTGTAGCCATTACTTTATCCAATTCTGCTGTGACATTTATTATAAAATGTGAAGAAGTTACTAAGACAGTATCTACTCTTTACAAAGCCATGCTGCCCACTATAGAATATCGCATCCCTATCCACTTGATGCTGTATTTTACCTTTCACCAGCTTTTCCAATACTTTAACAACACTCTCAAAATATAAATTGGTCTGTAGTTTGCTACCTCTGTCTTGGAGCCACCTTTATGCAAAGGTACTATCTTATCCTCTTTCTACTCCCTTGGAATCCTACCAGAGATGAGACTTAAATTGAACAACTTCGTCAGAGGCACTGATAATTCTCTTGGACATTTCACTTAGTACACGGGATGATATACCATCCAGTCACACTGCTGTGTTCACATTCATATTTTTTAATATGCTAAACACCTCCTGTTCATCTACCTCAATGTTGATATGCATCTCTGTAACATGAGCAACTGTAAAATCACTTCCTGTATGATAGACTTTTGTAAAATGATCACTCAGCAACTCAGCTATTTCAGTTCAATCACCTTGCTACCATGAGCATTGTTTAAAGTCATTCTACCATAGTCATTTTTCCTCTTGCTACATAACGAAAAAAACTCTTTTAGGTTTACTTTGGCCTGTTTGGCTAATTCTCTCTCATTTGGCCTTCCTTATCATACTAGTCGACCTTCTTGCTTGCACTTTGTACTACTCATGAGTATGCTGATCACTTTTTTCTTTATATTTCCTCTACAGTGTTTTCTTTTTTTGCAGGTCTTGCTTTATATAACTACTCATCCACTTAATTCCAACATGGTTTATTCTCCTGACCTTGCTTGATGTAGCAGTCTGATACTGCTGCCTCAAGCCTTCTCTGACCAGTTGCCATCCATAAGCTACTGACAGTCTTTCCTTGTAGCTTCTCAAACCATGGCACTGTTCCAAAATGACTCCTTAGTGTCTCATAATCATTATCCTTATAAATGAACATAAATCCCTTCTATAGAGAACTCCACGTTTGGCAACTTCCCTGAACAATACCTCATGGTCACTCTCTCCAATTGGACACAGTGTGTGTCTACCTTAGTTATGGATACATCTTCTGATGCTATTATGAGATTCAATACCCTCAAACCCCTTTGTAACATTTTGTTTCATGTAATTATCCCTTAGCAACTTCCCTGAATATAAATCTCACTTCCATCCTGCTATGCCCCTTTCCTCCCTCCTATATGTTCTCATAGTTAAAGTCTTCCATAATAATTGTTCAGCATATGCTGATCTGCTGATACATGGTATTTACATGTTCCTGTGTACCCCTCCCCCATGCCCTGGTCTATAGCAGCACCCAACAAAGTATTTTGTCCTATTTGCCTCTATTTCACACTAGACAGTCTCAAATGAACTAGCTCACTCAGACCTAATATCCTCTTTAATTTCTAATTTTGTTAGTTGTAATTCTGTATCTCTCATTAGCAATACCCCCCACCTCCTTATGTGAGAAATATGATTTCTGCAAGCATGATAACTCTTAATATCTCTGCAAGTATAGCTACAAATATGTTAATGATAAGCTTAATATCAACATTAAATAAATAAAACTTAATTTTAATTTTTTTTTCTCTTGAACTAAAATCTCGATATTTTTATTTATAGTATAGTAAATGAAAGTGGAGCATCTATATACAGTATAACAAAAGAAGCAGAAGCAGATTTACCTGGGATGGATCCTAATCTCAGAAGTGCTGGTGAGTTTCTATTCAGTACTGTCTGTTTGTCTAACCATGTCTTGTTTTCTTTTTTCACCACGTTCACGTCAAAATTACATAATGCATATGTTAACTTTTTCTTGCATTTTTTTTTTATCTCTTTCTGCTCCTAAACATGTTCCCACTGTATATAGCACATATAATGCACCCAGTTGACTTGCTTGAACATGGGGGTACTAACTGAAATGTCTTGTGTGGTTTTTTTGGATAACATTGATTCTCAAATTGCTCTATTGATATATCATCAACAACCTTTTCAACAGAAACTTACAGGTCAGGGAGATCAAGTTCTCCATTTTTCCAAATTCCAGATGTTCTTTTGATCATTTTCCTTATAGAAAAAAATTAATAGTGAATTTCCCTTTTCTAAACCAAAACTTCTCTTAAACCTCCCTCTATTTTATCCTTTTTTATTGTTGCCATTATCCTTTTGTAAATCGATACATAGTGACATAATAATGTTATTCATCTACAGCTATTACACTCCCTCCTTGAGTTTCTTTTCTATATTGGGACAATAATCCCCTTGGTCCAGTCATCGGGTGTCACGTTTTTTTACTCTGCACCAGGCTAAAGATGTAATGCAGCCATTTTATTCCTGAATTACCATAAGTTCTGATCATTTTGGTAAGCAAATCATCTCTCCTAAAGGATTTTTCATTCTTCATCTTCCTTAATGTATCTTGAACCTCTGCCTGACCTCTTTGCCTATTATCTCACTTCTATATTCATTCCAGTTTATTTCACTATAGTTTTCATTTTTGTTTGACAGATCTCTAAAATAACAGTCATCCAGATGTTTCTTCTGGTAGATGCAAGATTTTCATCTCAATTTATTAAACAACCTGCTTCTGCATTGCTGCTTCTTGTATTCTTCATTAGTCTGTATAACATTTTCTTGTTCACATTAATATCTTCCTCTAGCTTAAGTATAAATTCAGTCCAGCTTTTTCTTTTCTTCTTTATTTGATTTTTTTTTTTTTTTTTTTTTTTTTTTTTTTGCATAGCAGTAGCACTTTCTCTAATTATGAGCAATTCTATCATCATCTGATCTAATCTTTATGAACTTCCAAAAAACTTTATTTTTCAACTTTACATTTTTTCATTTCATTTTCTATAATGAAAATGAAACGAAACTAACTCATGGACCTTGAACCTGATCTGAGACTTAAACTCTTGCTTTACCTTGGTCTGTCTCAACATCCATGACTTTTTTTTCTTTCAACTGGTTTTCCGTATACATCTTAAAGGTAGCTACAAGAAGCCTGTAATCTCCATCTAAGGAGACAAATGGCTAAACTTTTATGTCTATGATTTCCCTGTTTCATTTTTTATCAAGAATGAAATAATCTCTTACTAAATTTTACTCATTATCCCACCTGTACCTTGTAATTACGTTACTGGACTTTTGTCATTTCTCAATTTTCCCTGTTTTTAATTTCAGGATAATTTTTGATGTAAACATTTAGTAATCTTTTGCCCTTCATCACTTTTTCACCAAAACCCAATACCCCCAAATATTTTTCCTTTTCTCTCTTCTCAGACCTTGCATTAAGATCTAAAATAATTTTGCTCTTGTTTTGATTAATTACCTCCAACTGCTCCTCAAATAATTTCTTTTCTTCCATATCTAGACCTTGTTGTGTGCATATACCTGGATAAGTGAAAGTTGTTTTTCATTATATTTAAATACAAGGCTCATTATCCCATCACTAATTGCATCACATTTTATATGTCTGTCATTTACTTCTTTTTGATGATAAAAGCAACACCATTTTTCACTGGCCATTAGTTCTTTTCAAAACAAACTATAATCTTCTCTTAACTTCCTCTTTCCTTTGTTTTCCAGTTTGTTTCATTCAAACCCAAAACATCTAATTTCCTTTCCATAATAACATCCACTAACTCTTCATCTTAACTATAGTGTTAATATGTGCAATATTCCTATTCTTAGTTTCCTTTTAATTCAATGTCATTGACTGTTTTTATCCATCTGACATTGATTCTTTTGTTTTGGTTTAGATATAAATTAATCTGCCAGCTTTCTGGGCCTGTCACAATTTCATCAGAGCCCTGTTAGTGAAAACATTCAAGGTAACTAATGGATTTTCATCCATCAGGCATCCACCCCCCCCCCTCTCCTAATTCCACCCACTTTGCACATGTCCTTTTGGCTCAGATGTGGAGTTGGACTTTGTGATGTCCTTTGATATGTATTCATAGAAAAACATCATACAAAAATAAAATTGTCTTCTTGAAAGACATGAAATAAAAAAAAGTACATTGTAAAAACACCAAAAAATTGTGACATGAATCATTTGATATTTGCATGAAGTGATATTTATATCTATTCACACATGTTAGTTTAACTGTGTTATGAGTAGGACATTATAACAACTGATCTATGCTTAAAAAAACTTAACAATTATTAATAATTATATTTTATTATTATATAATAAAATATAAATATATATATATATATAATGCTGCTAATATCTATGGGTGATTCATGCAAAAAGTAATTTTGATAGAAAACACAGGTTTTTAATTAAAAATTGTAATTTCTTATTGATTCATAAAGTATACAGTATAGGGTTATGCATGGAATAGCATATCGGGGTAAATGGCCTCCACGGCTTTGCTGGCACATGCACTCTTTTGTCGAAATTTTCCATGACCATTTTGCATAAATGTGGCTGAATTTCGTTGATACAGTGCTCAATTTCCTCCTTCAAGGCGTGGGTGGTCGTGGGCTTGTTGGCATAAACCTTAGACTTCAAAAAACCCCAAAGAAAAAAGTCCAACGGTGGTAAGTCACATGATCTGGGCGGCTAATTCTGATCACCAAAATGGGAAATTACATGAGCAGGAAATGACTCGTTCAGTAATTGAATTGTTTCTCGGGCTGTATGGCATGTGGCACCGTCTTGCTGAAACCACATGTCGTCCACATCCGTATCTTGCAATTTAGGCACAAAAAACTGGATTATCATGTCGCGATACCAAGCACCATTAACTGTTATTGCCTCACCAGCCACATTTTCGAAGAAGAATGGACCGATGATGCCTCCAGCCCAAAATCTGCACCAAACAGTGACACGTTGTGGATGCATTTGTTTTTCAACAATCACTTGTGGATTTTCTGAATCCCAAATGCGACAATTTGTCGATTAACGAAGCCATCAAGATGAAGATGAGCCTCATCGCCGAAGATGATTTTGTTCGAAAAATAAGCATCCACTTATTGTTGTTCTATAATCCATTCAACGAACTCTCTTCGCTGTGTGTGTGGTCAGTAGGCGTCAGTTGTTGAGTCAATTGAACTTTGTAAGCATAAAGATGCAAATCTTTCGTGAGAATACGCTGTAGAGAGCTTCTCAAAATGCCCAATTCAAGACCACTATGCCGAATTGATGTTCCTGGACGCTCAGCAACACTCTCACGAACTGCTTCGATGTTTTCTGTTGAACGAATTGTTGAAGGACGGCCAGAGTGTATAAGATCACTAATTGATCCTTTCCTTGAATTTTTTAATTAATCTTTTCACAGTTGATGAAGTTAAATCACTATTCCGACCATATTTTGTACGAAAATTGTGAACTGTAGCTGCCAAACCTTCATTATTTTTAAAATATTACTCAACAATGAAAATGCATTGTTCTTTCGTGTAGCACTCTGTTTTTAATAACCCTGAACTGTCAGCTGTCATGCTGTCTTTTTTTTTTCTCGTTGGCAACACTTTACCACACAAATGGCGCTAAATTTAATTCTTGTGTGAATTTTGGGACACCCTGTATATACTGACTATAACCGAAACTAGAATAACAATTAAAGATATTCAAAAAGATGTTTCATCGGATTGTCCGACTTCTTCAGGCGTGGGAACATAGAAAGCAAATGAACACTATAAGAAACATCGTATCTTCACTATACAAACGACTATTATAAAATTCAATTAGTTTTGAACTGTAGCTACAGTCCGTGTTGAAGTTCTGTTGTTAAGCAGCTGCGTGCATCTGATTTCACGAGTGTGCCAATATCGGATAGCAGAGCTGAAAGAGTCGGTAGATTATAGCTAAGGTTATTATTTATGTGATAAGGTTCCATAACAATTTCCTTAGACTCGACTATGCAGCGTTCCACCTCGTCATGGCATATATGAAGGTTTGAGGTTGTTGTCCAGTATATCTCATGTTGACGGCCTTCATCATTTGTGTTTACTGAAAACAGTACATGGCTTGACAGGGCACTTGCTCTAGTTCTTTTGTAGGCAATATCCCTCTGGTGTTCTTCGAGACGTAGGAGGATGGATTTTTATGTTTGGCCATAGTATTGCTTCCCGCAGTCACATGTGATTTTGTACACTCCTGGAAATTGTAGATTAGGAGTGTACAAAATGTACTGTAGCTACAGTTCAAAACTAATTGAATTTTATAATAGTCGTTTGTATGGTGATATGATGTTTCTTATAGTGTTTATTTGCTTTCTATGTTCCCACGCCTGAAGAAGTCGGACAATCTGATGAAACATGTTGCGTTTTGAATAAATTTAATTGTTATTCTTGTCTCAGTTATAGTCAGTATGTATAAATATGAATATATATATATATATATATATATATATATATATATATATATAGTAATTTACTGTACCATCCACATGTAGAAATCCTTTTTAAGTATTGGATATTTATTTTCTGTAGTAAATCTCTTTTTTCTCTCATTAAAGTGCCATGTATTAGAATAGCCTTGAGAAAGGAGCTTATTGTTTCTTTCTCTTTCCTCAGTTTTTCTTAGCCTCTTCTCAAGTATATTTGCATCACTCTTACCTGAAATACTCCATTGGAAATTCCTCTGTAAATCATATTCACATTGTTTTATTTTCCTTTTTTTTGTTATGGATACTATAGGAGCTCTACTCCAGTCATTCAGAATTCAAACTTCTGACAGGCCATCTGAATTATGCACTGTAACGCTATTAAACCTGCATATTTAAACATTTTTGGTTGAATATCTTCTACTCTATTTATAGCTTTTTTTATCTCAAGTATTGATATAGACAGGAAGTTACCACCTTTACAAATTAATTGGTTCAGTTCCTGACGACCATTCATAAATCAGGAATTCATAAAGCAGGAGTTTATTTGCCTTAGAAATAACGTTAAAAGCAAGAGCTACGTACGTAAGAAGATATATAAAAAATATAAAATTAATATTAAATGATAAGAAAATATTTTAGTAGCCAAAGATTTACATATATAAAAAATAACATAAGAAAAATTTTAAATTAAAAAAGATTCTTTGAAAAAAAAAATTAACTCATTTCTACATCACTGGGTGAATTGGCAGTCATCGAGGTAGTAGAAGATATATTAGGAAGCTTCAGTGCATTTTTTTTCAAAGAAGGTCTTGAGTGTAATCTGCTTCATTGACTTTTGTGTCTTTTCATTTAAAATAGCTCAATAGCAAGCAGAAACATTATTCATTTTGTGGGAAAATTTACTAAATTGTTCAAAGTCTGAGTCTTGTGATATTCAAAGATTACTTGAGCTTCTTGGAGAAGTTTGAATGCTTCTTCTAGGCCTTTTAAAGTGAAAAACCGAGTTGGAGCTTCATATTCGTTATCTTCTTTGTTTCTTTTTTGTTTCTCTAATTCAAGGAGATCATTGGTTGAGAGTTCCATAGTGTGAGATTGAAGCGGCTCATTAACATCACCTTCCAAAACTTCTATTTGCAACTGGTTAGCCATACCTAAGATTGCTTGAGTTTGAGAATTCACAATCTTTGTTGGGGCTTCAAAGCCTTTGAAATTATCATTAAACTGAGAACATATATTGTGCCATACTCCTTTCATAGTTTTTTCAGAAACTTTATGCCAGGTGCTCTGCATTACCCAGTTGCATCTAAAATGTTGAATCTCTTCCAAAACTCTTTGATAGAAAAGTTTCCATCTTTATCAGTTGCTTCTATTAACATTTCAAATGTCTCTTTGAAATAATACTTTAAATATCACAATCACTCCCTGATCCATTGGTTGTAAAAGAGAAGTTGTATTTGGAGGTAAAAAGACTATTTTTAAATTAGGGAAAATGTAAGCTACTAATGAGGGATGGCTAGGTGTATTGTCTATTATCAGAAGCACTTGAAATGGAATTTGTTTTTTCTCACAATGAAATTTCACTTCAGGAACAAAATTATGCATAAGCCAATCTTTGAATAGGGAACCCATGAGCCAAGCCTTCTTATTTGCCTTCCATATTACTGGAAGAGTATCTTTATTAATTCCTTTTAAGCTTCTTGGATTTTCTGATTGATGCACAAATAAGGGTTTTAACTTGCAATTGCCAGCAGCATTTTCTCCTAATAGTAAAGTGATGCAATCTTTTGATGCTTTAAAACCTGGCATTGAGGATTTTTCTTTTTACAATGTAAGTTCTTGCAAGCATCTGTTTCCAAAAAAGGCCTGTCTCATCGACATTAAAAATCTGCGATGGCGAGTAATTTCTTTTTTTAATTATTTCTTCTAATTTTTCTGGATAAGATTTTGCAGCCTTGTTATCGGCACTTGCAGCTTCACCTTGTACTTTAATGTTATGCCAACCAGTTCGCTTTTTATAGCGGTCAAACTACCCACTAATTGCAGCAAAACTCTCTTTGTAGTCATCCCCTTTTTTTTGTCTTTCATTATTTTAAAAATGGCTAATGCTTTGGTATAAATCGTTGCATAGGTAATAGGCATGTTTAGTCATTGAGTTTGGTCGCTTATCCAAGCAGTTAACAGTTTTTCCATACGAGGAATTATATTGCCATTTCTTTATTACGCAACCATGTAGACTGCTCATTTTTTTACTTCTTTCAAATATAAATGGTGCAAACTATAGAAGTGGCAACAGAAAATTTCTCAGAAAGAGCTTTAACAGTGCTACCCACTTAATTGCTGGTAATAATTTCGTATTTGTTCTCTAATGTAATTGCTTTTCTTTGTTTCTTTTGCTCATTTTCTGGTTTTGCACTGTTGCTTCTTTCTGACATTGTTGGAAAAGTGAAAGGGTTATAGTTAAAAAGAAAACAAAATAAAAAAATCGAGTGTAATTTAAGAAAACTACAAATAACACACTCGGTTCACCAAGGCTCGCGAGTAACTGAGACTTGTTCTAACTGATCATTACATACTGTGTAATTTCCCTTATACACCCCGCCCCTAATTGTTGTGCACAATTTAAAAAAAAAATTCTGATCCAAAAAAATTCATAAAGATAAAAATTCGTAAAGTGAGAACTATCTGTATATATGCTCCTCAGTGCATTCCACTTAATTGTGTTGTCACTGTATTATTTAGCATTCTTACAAAGTAATTTCATCACCTAGTGCAGGGGTTGGCGAGCCACATGCGGCCCAAAAGTGCATTTTTGGCAGCCGATAAAAAGTTGACCATCTTCACATGGCATGTGGTCCGTATGTTGAATTAATTAAATAATACATTTTATAATATGAATAATAAATTAAAAATAATTTTATACCTATACTTCGTGATATCACCTGTGCAACTTGGAAATACAAACAAAAGGAACTTTTGTTGATATTATTGAAGATTTACAAACGGAAGTTTCAACAAGATTTGTTGATTTTCATAAAAATAGCATTGAAATGCGATTATTTTTGAACACTTTTAATGTCGACATTGATGACGTACCAAACTGCCTAGAGATCAAAGTTTTGGAATTACAACATCGAAACGTTAAAGAACGCATTTTCGTTAGAAAATATCCAAAATTTTTATTGATGCTTACCAAAAAAATTTGAAGGATTAATCAGTTTTGCAAAGAAGATGATAGTTGCATTTGGAAGCACATACATTTGTGAATAAGCATTTTCTGCCATGAGTTTTAGAAAAAATAAAGTTCTACAGCTCTGTCTCCACAAAATTTGTCTTTAAAATTTGGCAAGGAATTTAAAGTGGATATAGATAATTTGGCTAAGGGAAAACAGTCACAAAAGTTACATTAAGCAGGGAGACACACATATCGTGATGCATAAACTATATTACTTTGTTTTTATGTGATAATAATTTTTCATTGAGTTTCATTTTCATGCTTGTTTCATATCTGGTACAATATTTCTGTGTTTTTTTTTAAATTTATATAATAAAAATTGATAACGTAAGTATTTTTTCACTCACTATTTTCTCTTAATTAAACACTCACAGCACGATTATTAAAAATAAAAGTTGATTGTGGCCTGCAAGTCTGAAAAGGTTGCCAGGATCGGCAACTTTTTCAGACTCGCAGGCCATATTCCTGACGTAGTGTGAGACCACTGCCTGACTTATTGAAGGTCTGAAGTGGCTTGAAAAAGTTCCATGAGCAAGGTTTCTGGACTATGTAAAAAATTAAAAAAAATACAAAACAAAATTATAATAGAAATTTTGATAAAAATAGAACCAAAAAATTCTTAACCCACACACGGCACAAAATGTACCATACATTTGCAAATAAACTTTCAAGGGTGAGAACAACATTAAAAAAAAAATTAAAAAAAAACTCTAGACATCTAGAATATCTTTAAGCTTTCATGTCATCTTTATCATTTCTGATTCTTTTATATAATACTTTTGCCTCCATTTCTAGACCTTTTCAATATCCTGCAAAGTATTTTGCCATTTTCATAGTCTTTATGTTCTTTATTCTTAACAAATTTGTACCACTTTCTTTTAGCTACTTTTTCCATTGCTTCTCTTTTTATATTTTCATGTTTTCTCTATACCTTCTCAGAGCACATCCTGATTTAATTACTTGGTGGAAGATTTGATATGCTTTCTTTTTTTTTCAAGACTGCCTCTTTAAATTCCTGAGTCCACCATGAAGTTCAGATTTTTCTCTGCTTGCAAACTACCTTAGCTCATGCCTCTCTGACTGAATCAGTCAGTGGTGTTTTCTTCAGAATCTGCCACTGCTTTTCCTTAATTAGGTTCTTGTTTTTAAACTCTGTCATGTTTTCTTGGGTAATATTTGTATATATATCAGATCTACAGTTAATGAAAGCTGTCCAGGTTTAATTCTTTTTAAAACTTCCTTATACACTTTTCATTTCATTATGATGTTCAGTTTCATCATGATCAAAACTAAATAGATGTTGCTTGCTACTTCAGATTTCCTGTATATTTTCATATCCTAGACTAGTGTGAAGCTATTGCTATTGACAACAGCATAGTCAGTGAAACTTTCTTATTTTTCATGTTATCTCTACATGTGAAGTTATGCTTGTTGGCACATGGTCTTGTTATGACTAGTCCATGTTATAAAGAGAAATCTACCTGGTTACTTGCTGTTATTATTAGTTTTGTTCTTTTTTCCAAATTTTCCAAAACATTTCCTTATGTCTGATAATCATTTCCCATTCTGTGTCTAGATCTTTAACAAGAACCAAATTTTCTTTTTTTCATTGTGTCAGCTGTCTTCTCTAATGCCTCAAAACTTCCTCAACTTCTTTCTTAATAGAACTTTTTTGGGTATTATGAGTATATTATGGTTGGTTTCACATGATAAGGTTTGAGCTTGTTAATGAATGTCAATATCTAGCAAAGTGATGTGGACATCACTTTACTTGATATTGCCTACCATTCAAGAAGATTATCCTCATATTAATGTTGAGGATTATGCATAAATGCAGAAAAATGCATAATATTTTAAAAGCTCATTCTACTTACCAGTTTTCAGGTGATATTCCACTTAAAATAATTAAATAAAAGTTACATCTTGGCCCACAGAAATCATTAACAAGCTCAAACCTTATTAGCATTCACAAAGACGTTAGCAGAACTAATCTCAGGGTGGTATGGTCACTTAAACAGAATGGGAGAGGAATGTATAACAAAATAAGTGTTGTTTTGCCAGAACAACAGGAAAAAACTCTGAGGAAGACTGAGATCTAGGTGGATTGATACAGTACAATGCATTTTTAATTATGTATTTTTCTGTCATATTCTGTTTAATTCATTATGACATGAGTATTGCCTTTATCACTTTGTCATAATAGTAATTTTAGGAATGCAGTGTCAACATGGATTATAAATTAAAGATTTCAAGAAATTACATTCTTGGTTTCATCCTTTATCCAAGTGTAAGCAAACTTACTTTCACACACAAACTTTGTTTGCTTACACATGGATAAAGGATGAAACCAAGAATATAATTTCTTGGCATCTTTAATTTATAGTATAACCAAGTGGAAAAAACTTTCAACACCAACATGGATTGTTTATACTAACTAAGATAATTTAATTATTTCATTCATTTTGCCAGCATCAAATTAGCATAATCAAGGAACAATACACAAACAAAGATACATGCATGAAGGTGCTGCATAAGTAAGCAAAACTAATGAGAAGGTATAAGGCACTCCTAAAGGTTTGATATGTTACTAATATACATTGGATTACATCCTTTCATCCCTGGGATTCACATAAAAAAGCTATTTATTAGGTCACATAAATTTAGTGAATTGTTTGAACAGAAGTGGATTGGTTCCAACAGAGAGCCTCACAATTAAGAAAAAGTATGAATTATAGAAGTATGTAGTTTATTTTTGAAACCATGTGTACAGTGTTAGTTTGTTTTTAACGATTATATTAAGTTGAATCTTTATATCTGTTTCATCTGTGTTTATCAAATCAAAAAAAAAAAAAAGTGTCAGGATTGCCGAGAAATGTTATTTAAATTATTATTAAAGTGCTACTGGTTAACCCTTCCTATCCTTCATATTGATTAAGTGGATCTTGTACCATTCTGTGTTATATTTTAGTATCCATTGCACGCAGACTTCAGGATCCTCTTTTAGAGTATGTCAAGATAGAGCCAAAACATCTGGGAGTTGGACAGTATCAGGTAAGAAATGAAAAATATCTTGAATTTTGGAGAATATTGGTTATAGTTATTCTAAAAACAAATATTCTGATAGTTGTTTTGCTCAGCTGGTAATCTTGATGATGGAAAAGAGGAAGAAAGAATATGAAAATCTTATGAAAAATTATGGTCTTAAAAATTAAATATTTTTAAGGCCATAATCAAAATTATCACCTGAATTCTCCATGTTTTCCAATCATAGGTTTTAATTTAATCTATGCTTCCTATTTAGGAAGCATGGATTAAATTCTCGTTTTTTATGAAAACTGCTTTCATTATTAATAACTTGAAGTTAATACAAACTTTAGATGCTTAATATTTGATACAGTGACACTCATATCAAGGCCTGGAATATATATATATATACACACACACACACACACACACACACACACACACACACACACACACACACACACACACACACACACACACAAGAACTTAAGATATGTTACATCTTGATAAGGCAAACTATAGTAGCTAATTTAGACCACAACAATGATGACCTGGTCGGCCAAGTGGATAGCATTCCTGCTCTCCAGCTAGAGGTTGTGGGTTGAAATCCAACCGCAGGCATTGGATGGTTGTTAATGCCTTTAGATGATAGATGAATTTTACAGCCTGGTGTGAATCCTTCCCCCCACCATACACACTTGGTCTTTAGATCAGGATTTCCAAAGTATCTAACCATTAGTCCACCAATATACTTATATGCAGTAGGTTTACAACATTTCATGGATGGAATTTACATAAACATCTGAATAATGAAATTGCAGTTATATAAGATTATCAAATGCTAGTTTGGATAGATATCTAGTGTTTTGAAAAGCCCTATTATGTGAGACTGTTGCTTGACTGAGATTAGGTACTGGTGTACTAGACCTGTCTTTAAAAAATAAATACTTATTTTTGTAGCTTAGAATCATATGTGGTCTTCCTAAGTTTTTGTAATGGATGCAAGTGCCATTATAACAATAAAGGAAAGAAAAATAAAATTTAATTCTATTATTTCATCTGAATTGCATAGAACATGTTCATAGAATAAAGCAGTAGCATAATACAGTATTACATTATTATTCTACAATATTATATTGTATTATTACACTGGTCAAAAAAATTTTTTTTCTGCTGATTATGATCTGACACTTGTTTTTTACTAATTTGGGTGCGCTGATTTCAAATATCAAACCCATTTTTCTCTATCATGTCAGGTTTTTCCTCTATAACATTTTCTTTTTGCTAATTTGTAAGTTTTTGATAGTTTTAAGGAGGCAGTACTATTTAGAGGATCAAAAAAAATCGATTTTTTAATATTATTTTCTGAAAGTATGTACTTTTAAAAATCTGTTCTTAACTTTTTATCAAGAAATTCGAAAAATTCCCAAAGATATAGCTTATTATTCAAAGCGGTGCACAGATCAGAATCGGAGTGCTCACCACTCTCGCTTGTTAGTAAACGAATAAATGTGTAAGAACCTGCAATGGCACGTACTGGCGCTTTGAATGCGAGAGAGGCCAATAATTAGATACATAACTATTTAACAATATTCATTAAAAATTACAAGAATATTTATAAAAAAATAACAATTTTACTTACACATGAGTTTCAGGGAATAAATTTTTGTTTGTAGCAATTTCTGCTGTGTGTTCTGTTTTGGCAATCCCTTTGAATACTCCAACAGTAGTCGGCCATCATGTGAGAATCCCATCTTCCTTGGTACCGATCTTCCATAGTTTTTAAGTCTTGATGAAATCTTTTGCCTTGTTCATCGCTTACAGCACCTAAATTCTCGGGAAATCTATCAAGATGACTATATAGGAAATGAAGCTTTATGCTCATGCTGCAACCTAGGCACTGGAAATTTTCAAGCATTGTTTCCACTAAATCTTTGTAATTGCATGCTTTTTTGTTTCCAAGAAAATTATTCGCAACCATCGTAAATGAAGTCCAGGCCTCTTTCTCAATTTTGTTCATAGAGTTGATGAAATTTGGGTCTCTCATTAAAGTTCTAATTTACGGTCCATCAAATACACCGGCTTTAATTTTTTCATAACTAAGTCGTGGAAATTTTTCACATATGTATTGGAAACAGTCACCTTGTAAATCTAAAGCTTTAACATGCTGCTTCATAAGATCTAGTTTGATGTGTAGAGGTGGAAAAATGATTTTTTCTCTGTCGATTAAAGGTTGATTTATAACATTCTGTTCTCCAACATTTAAGGATATTCTAAGAGGCCAATGTTTCTGACTCCAGTGTTGGTTTCTAGCTCGACTATCCCAGAAGCATAGAAAACACGGAAACTTTGTATATCCACTTTGAAAGCCAAGTAAAAAGTTCACCATTTTAAGATCCACACAGATGATCCAGTTATGGTCTGTATATTTTAATAACTTCAGAACCTTTTTAATGTCCTCATATGTGTCCTATAAGTGGACTGAATAGACAACAGGAATTGAGCCATATACATTCCCATTGTGTAGTAAGACACACTTGAGACTTCTGCTTGAACTGTCGATAAATAAACGCCACTCATTTGGATGATATTGTACAACACTCGTTTCAGTTAGTAAACCTGACACATTGTTACAGTAAACAAACCCACACTCGTGTTTAAAATATCGTAAAAGATTACTTTCCCTGCTACGATAAAAAGTTATCTTCGTATCTTGCTCCAGTAAGTTTTTTTCATTTAATCTTGAAACTAACAATTCCGATGATTCCTTTGATAGGCCCAAATCTCTTACTAAGTCATTCAATTCCGCTTAAGTAAAATGTTGCGGTCCAGAACTAGAAATTAAATTTTCATTGTCTAAATCAACATCCAGGTCTTGCTCCTCAAGAACATCTGGCATATCCCGATCACGCTCGTTCTCAAGTAAAGGAAGTCATTTATAAATTGGCACGGCTATTTCATTGGAATGAGCAACTGGCCAAATTGCTGAGTCGAGATTTGGATACACAATTTTTTTCTTATTCTTCTTATTATAACCAGAAGTCTGAACTAAATAAAAATAGCAATCATCTACATGATTTTTTGGTTCACGCCAAATCATTGGAATGTCAAAAGCTAATTTTTGGCGTTTTCCCTTGTTCCACTGTCGTAAATTTTCTACACACGACTTGCACACTTTATTTGGAGCCCATGAATTGTCCTGATCTGCAAGTTTTTACGTCAAAGTATGCAAAGTACACTTTCTTAACGAAATCAGTGATATTTGTCCTTTGACTGGGAACAGTAAATCTGCCACAAATGTAGCAGAAGGAATCTACACTATTGACACATTTTCGAGTAGTAGAAATGATGTATTTTCTTCACTGCCGACTAACATGCAATTAACAAGACAAAAAAAAACAGAGACTTTATAGAACCGTTATAAGCACTCATCATACTTACGATCGATTAACGATTGACTGATTTCGATTGTTCTTTGTCCGCTATGACGCATATAGCATTCATTTGTTTTAGGCAGTTGTCATCGCCTACTTTTCATCACCTAAATGTATTAGGTTGGTTATCGGCCTCTCTCTCGCATTCAAAGCACCAGTACGTGCTGTTGCACGTTCTTATGCATTTATTCATTTATTAACAAGCGAGAGCAGTGAGCGCTCCAATTCTGATCTGCGCACCGCTTTGAATAATAGGCTACATCTTCAGGAATTTTTCGAAGATCTTGATAAAAAAGTTAGGGTTTGATATTTGAAATCAGCGCACCCAAATTAGTAAAAAACAAGTCTCATATAAAAGTCAGCAAAAATTGTGTTGGACTGTGTTATTATTATAATATAATACAGCACAATACAAAATTGATTGATTGCATTTGTTGCAGCAAACTCAGAGGAGTCTGATTTCCAAGGATGCCTTCTGGGTGTATTTCATTTATTTATTATATGAATTCAACTCATGAAAGGCCTATAAGTACATTAATATTAGGGTATTGGTCTCACACCATGCAGTGATCAGCTATGCCCATGGGGTGATTTGAACCTATGGCCTGTTTGTTGAGCATCCACGCTGGCATTTGCCATGTCCATTGGGTTGAAGGTCTGCTTCTGATCAACAGAAGCAGGATCTCATAGTTCTTGGAGAGTATAAGGCATTTGTTTATGTTTTGAAGAGGGAAGTTAGCATGTGTTGTTGCTACTTCCAAAAATAGATGTTCAGATCATGTTTTTTATGTTTTTGTGGATATTCAGTGTTTTTTTTTTTTTTTTTTTGCTTTGATTATATACTTGATTTCGGTTGATCTGCTGGGCCCTGACTTGCCATACTAGTAATTGCTGATATAATTTTGATGTTTCTCTTGCAGATTTCTGTTGATCTTTTATGTGTGTACTCCATGTAGTCAAAAGATTCATTGTGGGAGACCCATACTATCTATTAACATAATGCCTATCACACATCTCTTTAAACATTTACTGTTGGAGTGCTCGTAATTGATCAATCATTTCACTCATTCACCACTCTCCAAGTAAAGAACCTTGTCTGCAAACCCTACTAACCACACTCTTAGACAACTTCCAAGAGTGTGAATCCTTGTTTTCCCCTTACTCCCCATGAGTTGAAAATTTTCTTTTGTGTCAGTATTATACAATCCCTTTAGTAACTTATAAGTTCTATCATATCCCCTGTCCTTCACCTGTCAGCTAAACTCTCCAACCCCCCCCCCAACACACACACCTTCAATCTCTCCTCATAGGGAACATTCCACAGACCTGTCACCAGCTTGGTCACTTGTCTCTAAATCCTCTCCACCACCTTCCAATTCCCAAGAAATGCAGGTACCAAATCTGTGCACAGTAGTCAACATGTGGCTGAATCATAGACTTAGGGATAATAACCTCTCTATCTTTACTTGTCAATGTGTTCTTCAACATCCAAGTAATCCTTTGAACTATTTTGCCAATTCTTGCAATATGTACTCTGAATTTCAAATCTCTATCCACCATCACTCCCCAATCCCTTGCCTCATCAATTTCCTGTAAACTGGTACTATTAGTATGATATGAAGCATGTAATCTTTTCATCCCAAAGTGCATTAACTTACATTTTACAAGATTAAATTGACAGCCATTGTCCTTTGCTTACACTACCAATTTAACCCTCTCATTCATGAATTTTTATATTCATTCATAAAAAATTATAATGGCATAATACAGTACCGTTTAATCTTACAGTATTACCATGAATTCATTAATTTTGCTAAATTTATGATCTGTAAAGAAAAAAAATAATGTCCTCATCTGAGGACATCATGCACTAATGCCAACAGACTGCAGACATATTTGTATGGAAATGACTTAGAGTAAGGAATTTATTTTCATTGAAAGACAAAACAGATTATAAACAATTTATATTTTGCTGAAACACTGCATGAATGATCAAAATTTGGATTACTTAGTCATCATCATCATGCGTATCAAGGATTTAGGCCTAGCATGGCCTGTTCCGGCTTAGAAGTCATCGTTGAATCGTTTAAGAGGACGTCCTGGTTTTCTTTTTCCTAATGGCTTGTACTTTAAGGCTTGTTTTGGTAATCTTTCTATATTCATTCATTGAATGTGTTCCATCGATTTATGTTTATATTTTATAACTTTTTCTATTACTGGTTCTTGGTTTAATTCTTTCATAATTTCTTCGTTTCTTTTGTGATCAAATAGGGTATACTTCGCAGTTTTTCTCATAAACTTCATTCTTTGTTTGTCTTTTTATTTTATTGTCCAGATTTCTTTTCCATACATTAAGACTGGTAGGGCTAATGTATTGTATACTTTTAGTCTGATTTGTTTTTGAACTAGGTTTGGTTTAAATATAGAGTTAATTACTCCTGTTATTTTTAAATATTTTGCAATTTTTACGTTTATATCTTTTTCATTTTAATATGTGATCAGGTAGTTAAATGAATTCACCTGTTCTAAGATCTTGTTATCTATTATTATCTTAGTTCTTGCTGGATCTTATTCTTTAAAGGCCATAGTTTTTGATTTTTCTGTTGATATTATCATACTATAATATTTGGCTATCTCATTTAGATCTAAAATGGCTTTCTGTAAATTATCTTCAGAATTTGTAATTATTATTTGGTCATCGGCAAAAAGGAGGGTGTTTAAGTTCATTGTAGGAGGAAGTTTAATTCCTTGATGTATATTTTTATTCCATTTTATTATTATTTCATTTAAGTAAATATTAAAAACAGTTGCTGAGAGGAGACATCCCTGTCAGACCCTTGGTTTATCTCTCTCATATATGATAGCTCATGATTTAATCTTATCTGTATTTGATTATTTTCTAATATACTTGTGATAGCTTTTACGATATTATTTAGTATTTGTCTTTCTTTTAATATGTTAAATAATATGTTTCTTTTAACATTGTGAAATGCTTTTTCAAAATCAATAAATGCAATATGTGTTTCTAAATTGTATTATCTTCTTTTCTCTATTATTAATTTTAGGCAAAAGGCTGGGTCTATACATGATCGTCCTTTTCTAAATCCATTCTCTACTTCTAAAATAAAGTTTTCGGAATATCATTAGTTTGCTATTTAAGATTCTGCTATATATTTTGTAACAAAGAATTTAGTATGCTGATACCTCTACAGTTTTTAGAGTCAGCTCTATTACCTTTTTTAAAGATAGGAATTACAGTGATGGTACAACACGACAAAATTTCATGCCGGCTGGGGTGTCGCCCGGTTAAACAAGGCCCCGTTGTTTTCGCCAGGGAACCAGGGCGAACAGCGAAAAGTCAGCTACTGGAACAAGTCTGAAAACACACCCCAACTCGCCATCACCAGAGTTAAAGATCGGTATTTTAACATAAGAAACTTGAATGGCAAAGAAATGGAGCTAGCTGAGGAATTAGATAAGTACCAGATCGACATAATAGGGGTGACTGAAACAAAAAAGATAAAAACTGGTGAGATCTTTCTGAGCAATAAATACAAAATGTTATATTCAGGCAATGACAATCAAGTAAAAGAAGGAGTAGCCATAGTATTCAACACAAAATACGAAGCTCATCTTCTTGAATGGCAGGCAGTGTCAAGTAGAGTGATTTGGGCAAATATCAGAATGGGGAACTGGACAATGAGACTTATTTTTGCCTATGGTCCCACAGAAGGTTCTACTAAGGTAGAAGTGGAGGAATTTTTTGAGGCTTTAGAAAAAGCAACTGACACAATGAAAAAGGAGAAGTTGGTCCTTGTTGGGGATCTAAATAGCAGAGTAGGAAGTGATTGTCAGACATACAAAAATGTTTTGGAAAAATCTGGAGAAAAGAGCAAAGCTATTAATAATGGCAAATACCTGTTGGATTTCTGCTCAGGACATTGACTGGTTATTACTAACACAATGTTCCAACATAAACATGCACAAATTCACATGGAGAGAAGAGGCAAGGAATAAGAAAAGTCTCATTGACTATGTTATTGTTGATAGTGATGTTTTCTCCCTGGTGTAGGACACCAGAGTGTATAGAGGATTTGAAATTGGAAGTGATCACTATTTAGTCTTGAGCAGGATAAAATTGAATTTCATATTGAAAAGAATGACATGTAAGAAAGTTTTAAAGTGAATAAAAGTTGAGCAGCTCTCAGATGTGAACTGTAGACTAAAATACATAAAGATTATTGAAGGAAAAATGAAAGAGTTTGAGAACAGGAACCAAACCGTGGAGATTCAGTGGCAAGCCTTGAAGAAAACCCTGATTGATTCAGCCAGAGAGGCATGTGGTAAGGATAGAAAAATCAGAATTCCAAGGTGGACACAGGAAGTTAAAGAGGCAGTGAAGGAAAAGAAGAAAGCATATCAAAAGTTCCTGGCAAATAAATTAGCTTGTGCTCTTAGAGAATACAGAGACAAATGTAAGAAAGCTAAGCTTTCTTACATTTGTCTCAACTGTGTAAAACTAGCTAAACAAAAGTCATGGGAGGACTTTGGCAAGAACATAGAAAATAAATATCAAGAAGGTGGCAAAATATTCTGGAGGGTGTTGAAGAAGCTTAGGAATGGAGGAAAGAGTGCTTTAAAATGAGTTAGAGATGATAAAGGTGAAATGAAAATGGGAGAAAAAGATATCCTTGAGGTATGGAGTAATTACTTTGAAAATTTGCTAAATGAAACAAGCAGTGATGACAGCACAGTGATAAAAAAACACTGACCAGGCATGCAGTCAGGAATACATATCCATACTTGAAATAGAAAAAGCCATCAAAGGCTTGAAATGTGGAAAGGCAGCAGGAGTAGATGATATTCGACCAGAAATGCTGAAGTATGGTGGTATAAAAGTCTTACAGTGGCTGCACTGCATAGTTCAGAATGCCTGAACAGAGGGACGGATTCCAGATGATTGGAGTAGAGCTCTCATAGTACCCATATATAAAAAGGGAAATAAAACTGAATGTGAGAATTACAGAGGTATTTCCCTACTGAGTGTTCCTGGCAAGATCTATGCAAGTATACTTGAGAAACGGTTGAGAAGAATTGTGGAAGAAAAGCTTGGTGAAGAACAAGCTGGATTCTGGTCAAATAGAGGCTGTCGGGATCAGATCTTCACTTTACGACAAATAGTTCGAGAAATCATGGGAATATAACAAAGATCTGTATTTAAGTTTTGTCAATTTGGAAAAGGCATATGACAAGGTGCTAAGAGAGAAGCTATTCAATATGCTACAGTTATATGGTGTCAATGAGGCATTATATCAAGCAATACTTAGTCTTTATTTGAGTTGTAAGTCAGCAGTTAGAATTGAAGGAAGTATAGGAAGATGGTTTAATGTTAAATCTGGTGTTGAGACAAGGATGTACATTATCCCCTCTGTTATTCATTATCTATATGGATCACATTATGAAGGAAAGTGGTATTAAACAGGATAACAAAATTGGAGATGTTAATGTCAGCTCTTTGCTTTATGCAGATGATGTTATACTTCTAAATAAATCTGCTACAAATCTGAAAGATTCTCTGACTAAATTGAATAACTGTTTTGATAGATATGGTATGAAGGTCAGCAACAAAGACAATGAAAATAGGCAGAATCATTTGAAAATGTCAACTGTGTTGTGAATGGAGAACCTGTGGAACAAGTAAAACATTTCAGCTACTTAGGCATGATTTTTAGTGAAGATGGTAAATTAAATATTGAAATAGACAACAGAATCAACAAAGCTGGTATGGTAGGAAGTCAACTGAATAAATTCATATGGAATAAGAGAGAAATTAGTCGGAACACTAAATTAGCTGTATACAAGACAGTGTTCAAACTAGTTTTAACTTATAGATCTGAGAGCTGGGTTAGAAGTAAAACACTTGACCAAAGACTAGAAACTGCAGACATGAGAGTCCTGAGAAAGATTATAGGCGTGAACAGATGGCATCAATGGCAATATCATATTAAAAACGAATATATTAGGAAAGAACTTGACATTGTCAGCATCCAGGAATGCATTAGCAGAGCTAATCTCAGGTGTTATGGTCACTTAAACAGAATGGGTGAGGAAAGATTAGCAAAACAAGTGTTCTCTGCGAAGTTGGCAGTAAAACGACCCTGAGGAAGACCAAGATATAGGTGGATTGATACGGTACAAAGTGCCTTAGACAATAGAAATATAAGATCTTGTAATGTTGGAGTCTTGACAAGTAACAGACTGATTTTGGAGGAAAATTGTAGATAGGAAGTTAGTAAAGACATAAATTTTTCATGTAGTACTATCATATCCTGTACACCCCTTGAGGGTACATGGCAGGAATTTAATGATGATGATGATGATGAGGAATCACAATTGCTTTTTTCCATTCTATTGGGGGAATACCAGTTGAATAAATTTTATTTAAAAATAATAAGTCTTTCTTTGAATTTTGTTCCTGCGTATTTATATAGTTCTGAACGTAGCTTATCTTCACCAGGTGATTTTATATTTCTTGTTTCTTTCAGGCTGATTTCTAATTCTTCTTTAGTTATTTCCTTTTCATTTTCGTTAATTGTTTGCGAGTTGTCTTTTTTAAAATATTTGTCTGTCCACAATTCTGTGTAGTAATTTAGAAATTCTTCTAATTTCAATTTGGTGTTTAATTTTATGTTTTCTTTGGTATCTGCATTTAAGTGTTTCAAAATCTTATATACATTGGGTCTTATTTTATATAAATCATGTTGTAAATTAGAGACAAATTTGTTCCATGATTCTCTATGTCTTTTTCTGACTTCTCTTTTAGCTATGGCTCTTATTCTTTTATATTCTATTTCATCTTCTAATCTTTTACTACTTAACCATTTGTGATAGGCCTCTTTTTTCTTTTTGATTCATTTTTTGATTGTATCATCCCAGATCTTCAGTTTTTTCTTTTTAATGAATTTTTTGGTCTTTCCTGAGCTTTCATTTGCTGCTGCTTTTAGTATTTTTTTTATATTAAGCCATTCTATTTCTTCATTTTGTTTTATTTCATCTAGATATTGGTTAATTCTTTGTTCATATAGCCATTGTACATTTGTGTCATTCAATAGTCTAGTTTTATAAACAAATGTTTCAAATTTTCTTTCTGTTCTTGTTACTTGTAGCCATTTAGGTGGTAATCTTAATTTTATTTTAACAAGGAAGTGGTCACTGCTTATTTCATATCCTCTGTGAACTCTAACATCTAGTGAAAATTCTGATGTCTTTTCATTTAATATAAAGTAATCTAATATTGATTTCCATCCTCTTGCTGCCCAAGTATATTTGTGTATGTCTTTATGTTTATAGAAGGAATTCATTATTTTTAGGTTATTATAAACTATAAAGTCGATCAATTTTTCACCATTCCTGTTTAGAGTATGTTCTCCATGTATATTATTATTAATTTTTGTGTTTCCAATTCTTTCATTTAAGTCTCCTGCTAAAATTACGTAATCATTTTTAGTTATTTTATTATATATGTTTTGTAGCTGATTATAAAAATCAATATTATCCTGTTCTCTTCCTTCTTCTGGGAAGAGAACAAGATAAATTGGATTCATATAAACCAATTATTGTTAAATAGCCTCTATCTATTTTTATTCTAGCTTCTATTATTCTTTCATTACATAATTTATAATGTTTTAACTGTTATGAAAGGGGGTTATGAATCCAAATCATGACTCCTGCTTGTGCTCTTTGGTCTCTGTCAACTCTACTGTATATCACATTAAAATTTTCGGTTCTCACAGTTCCTTTTAATTTCTTTTTTGTTTCAGTGATTACTGCTATTTTAAAATTTCTTTCATTTAATAGTTGGTCTAATTCTATTTCTTTATATGCTATTCCTCTTACATTCCAGTTTGCTATGTGTATTATATTTTGTCGTTTCCATTTTTGTTTTACCTTTTCCATTCCAGGGTATTATGTAGAATTATTAAGGCTTCTGGACTAGCCTTCTTCCGAATTTAAACCCATAGGAGGAGTAGGGTATATTGAAGGGGGAAAGAGTAGATTTTAGAAGAATTATAGTAAGGTTTATAGAGAGGGTATAGTTGTAAGGTGGAATGAAAAGATCCCATGGCCCTCGCGTACTCTAATAGCATAAGGGTCATAAAATAAGAAGAGTTGGCTGATAAGGCCTTATAGGAAAGATTAAAGTAAGCAGATCTTCCTCAAAGTAGAGGAAGAAGAGAATAGATCTAGCTAGGGGTCCATGGGAGCGCCACTTTCCTTACAATCAAGATGATTGCCCCCTTATGGCCCACGAGTCCTTATTCAGTATATTCGGACCACTCCACCACACACACACACACACACACACAAAAGCATGTACACACACACACACACACACATATGGTGGGCTCCCCTATCTGCCATCCAGGGGGATGCACTTTCTAGGGGTTACAGGGTCCCCTGAGAGGGATCCTGTAACCCCTAGAGATTAAATCCTAGGGCTAACCCCTAAGATTACTTAGTACATACAAAAAAGTAGAACAATTAGAATTTGCTGTAGAGCTGTGTAAATCAAGAAGACTCTTATTCTCTTTGCCTCATTTTGTATGGAAAGACTGTAAACATTCCAGACAGATTGGAACCTCACATCTACCACAGATGTATCTTGTTTTACTCTTGCAGTATACATCTCTACAGCGATTGGCATTAGCACCTGTTGTCTTCTTTGGGAAGTGTGCACTGCTGTCAAAATGTTTCTCATGTGGCACAGAGTAGGGTATATGAGTTTTGTCTAACTTGAAAGACGCTCTTCAAGTCAGACACCACCAGCACTAAAGAAAGGTGGTGTCTGACTTGAAGAGTGTCCTTGTTTCTTTGTACCTAGCTGAGCTAAAACTTGATATATCAAAGCAATTGCCACTCTTGATTTGAATTCCAACAAATCCAATTTTTCTTTTTCTTCCCATTTCCAAATGAATCCGTGCATTACAAACAAGTACGTTCAAGTTCAACATATGGCAAAAAAATTCTCATATACCATTGTTTGTTCCTGGTATCATTTCGATACACAGCCATAAGAGAGTCCATAAGGTCCACTCCACCCATATGTTTGTTTTAAAAGCTATGCTGAGAGGTACTGGAATTTCAGCATACTTTTTTTCTTTCCAGTTGAACTTCTGACCTACACTGACAGGCTCCTTTCCTAAGTAGCTAGATACCACATGTACTATTGTGGCTGCTGGTATGTAGGATCATCATCATCAGAATCACTTAGCTCCAAAATCTTCAGATTCCTCCAACAGTTTTTCAATCTCCTCTTCAGTAAGTCTCTTGTGGTAATAGGCTTTTTTATGCCTGATGGACCTGGCTTTTGGTTATCCATCTGCAAAAGAGATGATAATGCCAATTAACACACATACTATTCATTTATGTTTGCAAAAATAAAATTATAAAAATATTGTACGAGAATTTTCTAACCTCAAACTATTTGCCACAGAGATTACCTTACAAACATATTGTCCTCATGTGAGGACAGGTTGTTTTCAAGTTTGTTTTATGAATATGATAATAAATATGAACAAATTAAATATTCACACCTCATCTACAAGGTATAACAATATATAAAACCTTACTAACCTTTCCAGAAGACTTATAAAATCACCAAATTCAAATCAACAAAACAGCAACTTTTCACTTTCTCTTTGATACCACCATGCTCTGCAGAGAAATTGGTATTCCTGTAACTCTGTTGAAACTCCTGCCATCTAGTGTGGTGTCTAAGAACACACTGGTCTCCCCAGATGAGGACTACATGCATACAGTAGCACTAAATTATGAATGAATAATTATTATGATGGAAAATATATGTGTCCTTATATGAGGCCCTTATGCATGAGAGGGTGGTTAAGTCATCCTCTAAGATATCTCCATCACCTTTATCAACTGTTGCCCTTCCTGGTTTTGCATCATCAGCAAACAACTGAATATCCACCCCTCAAATTTTCCACTATATCATTAATGTACAAATTAAAGAGTGAACTACACTAATCCACCCTCATTCACCTTGATTCCATCCACCACCCTCTAATATCTATCAATCAGCCACATATCCATTCCCATTTGCTCCAACTTATGTAATAGTTTTCCCATGCAGTATTCTGTCATATGCCTTTGCAAAGTCCAGCAGCATTATTGTGTAACCATTTCCTTTATCTAATTCCACTGTCAACTTATGAAATGTGAATAAATTACTGAACCAGGACCTACCTTTTACAGTGCCATGCTGCCCCTATAGAGTATCATATTCCTATTCACTCATTTCTGAATTTTACTTTTAACCAACTTTTCCTATACTTTAACCACCACTCCAGAGGTACTAATTGATCTGTCATTTGTTACTTCTGTCTTGGAGCCATCTTTATATAATGGAACTATCTTACCATCTTTCCACTCCCTTGGGACCTTGCCAGAGCTGAGACTTAGATTAAACAACATCATAAGAGACACTGCCAGTTCACTTGCACATTCTTGTAGCACACGAGCTGACATACCATCCAGGTCTGCTGTTGTATTCACATTGATATTTTTCAGTATACTGAGTATCTCCAGTTCATCTACCTCAACTATCACATCAGTCTCTGCCACATCAATAACTGCAAGGTCACCACCTAGATGATATGACCTTGCAGAGTGATCACTTAGTAATTGAATTATTTCTTCTGCTTCTGTCCCTTTCCTATCATCAGCACCGAGTAAAGTAATATTTCCATAATCATTCTTTCTCTTACCTTCTACTACATAGTGAAAAAACTCTTTTGGATTTACTTTGGCCTGCTTAGCTAATTTCCTTTTAAAATCTGATTTAGCCTTCCTTACTATATTAGTTACCCTTCTTGCTTCTGTTTTATATTGTTCATGAGCATGCTGATCACTTTTGTTTATATTCCTTCCACAATACTTTCTTTTTTATGCAACTCCTGCTGTATATTGCTACTCATCCACTTAATCCCTACTTAGTTTATTCTCCTGACCCTAGGTATGCACTTTGATACTGCTTCACTCAAGTAGTCCTTAACTGTTTCCCATGCACTAATGTTTATTCTGCGTAGTTTCTTATGCCATGGCACAGCTCCAAGTTGCCTCCTAAGTTTGTCATAATTGCCAGTTTTGTAGTTCTGCATAAACCCTTTCTTGATGGAAATTTCCATATTGAGCAGCCTCCCAGGACAAGACTGCATGGTCACTTTCCCCACTCGGAAGTTAGGGTTACTACTGTAGTTATAATGGTAACTACAGTAAAGTAGCAACAAGTTGGATCTGGTAATAGCAGCTTCTGATGCTATTACAATATACAACACTCTCAAACCCCTGGTTTGAGAGTGTTGATCCCATGATGGGCTACATCCTTTCCATCACGTGCTGTTTCAGGTAATTATCCCTTAGTAACCATATAAATTCCATTTCCATTTTGCCCTTTCCTCCTACCAATCTATATCCCCATAGTTGAAGTCGTCCATGATAAATTCTCAGCATGTACTCATTGTGCTGATGCATGTCGTCCACATTTTCTTCTGGATCCCCAGGTCTATAGCAGCAACCAATAATATATTTTGTCCTATTGGCCTCTACCTCACACCAGACTGCCTCAAATGAACCATTTCCCTCAGATCTACAATCTTCCTTAACTTTTATTTTTGTTGGTTGAAGTTCTTCAGCTATCATTAATAATAATAAATTATCAGTCCTTATTTTTCTTTTGGTCTTTGTTTTTGTCCCAAGAATCTCTTCTCCTGTTTGTTTTATAACAAACAGCAGAAGAGATTTCTCCCAGGTTGTTTATAACTGGAAGAAAAAAACTCTCCACCTCCAATTTTACTTGGAGGTGAAAGGTGAGACCGGTTAAATCACCTTTGGTTGAAAAGACCTGATAAAAGTTCCTCAAATCATAGATGGAATTGAATCCAGGCCTTTCCAACCGAAGGCCTTTGTCTGTACTGACTGAGCTATGGAGACTCCAGTTTCAGTTAATACTGCTATATTTATCTTTTTCTCTTTTAATTGTTTGTTGATTTCTTCTTTCCTGCCTAACCCCTAACATTCCATGTGGTGACATTTAATATATCCATTATTCCCAATCATTTGCCCTTTTTCTTGCTGTTGTAATTTCCAGCAAATCTGTCCTGCTTTTCCTTTGAATGCTTCTGAATGTATCTTTTTTTCTACAAGAAGAGGTTGCCAGCCTCTCGCTCAATCCCCAACCTGGAGGACCAGAGTCCCTCTCTCTCAGTCTGCATCTCTCCCTTAACCTGTCCAGTTAGGGTGGCCCTACCAGCATGCCACCCCCTGCATAGCTCTCATGGTCATTGGTACACATAAGCTCCTCACCACAACAGGGTGGAATTACCATCAAAGAACTATTTTAGCCAGTTTTGAAATGTGCCCTCTAAACTCTAACCCACAATCCATCCAGCATGCCACATTCCTAGCCTCATCAGTTTCCTGCAGCTTAGTTCCAACAATGTACTACACAGCTAGTAATCTTTCATCCCAGAATGCATCACCTTACACTTTGCCACATTAAAAGCTTCAGTTTGGCAATGCAATATCCACTTTGCTTATGTAATTTTGCATTGCCAAACTGGAGCCTTTTGGCTATTTTAGCAATATCCATTCTTCTTGCCCATACCATCATTCTATTATTATTATATGACACCTCCAGGGAGTCCAAAGACTTATCGAGGGAGAGTGTGCCAACAGCATCGAACGATTGATGCCCTTCCAACTACTAATCACACTCAAACTTGCTTAACTTTTTTTGTGAGCCATTAGTAGCAGAGGCTCTACCAATCAACCAACCAAAGTATTTTGTAAGATCTCTACATCATCTTTATTAATTATTGATTTGCCTAGTAATGCATCATCAGCAAACAACAGAAAAATTCCTCATATCATTCCCTGCATCATTTTAGAGATCATACAATTTTAAGAATTTTTAGTTTTATAGTAGATATTTAGAGAAGTATTTGGTGCACCAATCCAGATGCGAGTGCAGTATCCTAAGGTTGGGTGGATTTGAAATTTTTACAGAGTTAAGAGTTTCTCTCACAGGTGAAAAGTAATGTCTTGAGTGAAAAACGGATGCCAAGTTTTTTTTTGGGGGGGGGGGGAGAGCTGAGAGAAGTGTTAGGTATTTGTGCCAGAAAATGCTAGAGGTCTCATTCTGAGAAGAGAGAGAGAGAGAGAGAGATCTGGTCTTGACTACCTAGTTGAATATTATCAAAGGTAAGGAGTAGAAGAATTAAAATATTAAACAAGAAGAAACATAATTTATTACAAGTAAGATAAGTAAGGTCATAGTGAAAAGATTTATGAAAACATTTGTTTGGAACACATTCTTATATGGTTGTGAGACTTGGGCTATTACAGCAGAAAACTGGAACAGAATTGAAGCTATTGAAATGTTCTGTTGACAACTATTACTAGGAGTACATTGGTGACAAAGAAAAACCAGTGAACTGAGTATTGAAGAAGACAATCATAGGAAGAAAGATGAAAGTCCTGGGACACATCGGTTATAAACACATTAGAAGGGAAGAAGAGGATGGCCAAAATATGCATTCTTTGAAGAAGTGTTTAGATTAATCAGAAGAAGTTATAAGCTACTAAAGAGGAAAACCTGAAAAAGGACGACCTGGATGAGGGAACTATCCATAGCATTAAGGATGTGTATTTTGTTCATCCACCCTGCAAGACTTGAATGCAAAAGTAACGTCTTGAGTGAAAGTCCTGGGATACATCAATTTCATCGGTGTGTCCCAGGACTTTCTAGTTAACTAGAGCTAAACATCAGTGAGTTTCTGACAGTTTTTTATCGAGAAGTTTATGACTATAATATAATAAAAACTAAAAAAAAATCTTTAAAATCTTTGTCCTCTTATAACCTCCATAAAATGATTAGTTTAATTTTGGAAGTGCTATTTCAAACTTGAGAGAATCCTTTAATCAAAGTAGTTGACTTGCAGAACTTTGCCAGTATTTTTTAGTTTGTTTGGCTCTAAGAAAGACTGCTAAATCTTTGTACTCATCGCACTGGAATTGCGAAAAAAAAGTAATAGTATGACATTAAAAGTCAAATTTGGCATTACAGAAAGTTGTGAGAACAGTGCGTGCGCACGCACGCACGCACACACACACACACACACACACACACACACACACACAGCCAGAGTTAAGGGGAGAAAAAATATGGAAATTAAAGTTAAATGCTATTCCAAACTTGAGAGAATCCTTAATCAAAGTAGCTGACTTGTAGAACTTTGCCAGTATTTTTTAGTTTGGTTGGTTGTATGAAAGACTGCTAAACCCTTGTACTCATCGCAGTGGAATTGCAAAAAAAAAAAAGTAATAATAGTATAGCAGTAAAAGCTAAATTTGGAAATACAGAAAGCTCTGAGGACAGCGTGCTCGCACACACACACAACCAGAGTTAGGGGGAGAAAAAATATAGAAATTGAAGTTAGCTTCAAAATAATTTATTTTTAATACATAAATTTTGTTGATTACATTTCTGCATGTGTCATCACAAACTTGAAACATGGAACAAATCACTGCCTTTATATGATACTATGTTGAAATTTAAAACACAACTGAACCATTACTTTCTTTTATTGTCACCACTATAACATAAAAATAAATAAGTAAATAAAATACGGTGGCTGTTTAATAAGTTATAAGACTATATTTATACAGAAAACAGATTACCTTTAATTGTCATCATTTACATGGTCTTTTTTGAAGTAACTACCGTGAGACGCAATGCATTTGTCCCAATGTTGCGTCCACTTCTTAAACACATGTGAAAGTCCATTTTTTGAGAGTTCTTTCAAAATCTCTTCCGCAGCTTTTACACATGCTTTGTTGCTTTCGAAATGGCGGCCTCTTAGTGGTTTCTTGAGCTGAGGAAACAGCCAGAAATCGCATGGTGCGAGATTAGGACTGTATGGAGGGTGTGACAGGATATCTATGTTGTTCTTCTGCAAAACGTCCACCACACAACCAGCAATATGTGGCCTTGCATTATCGTGGTGCAATAAGAAGCCATTCTTCAGCAATGGACACTTCCTTTTGACGTGCTGTACCATTGTTCGTAAAACATCCGCATAGTATGAGCCGTTTATAGTATTCCCAGGTTCTACAGCATGTTGGTAAACAATGCCTTCGTAGTCGGAAAACATTATGGTCATAACTTTACCAGCCTATTTTACAGTTTTTGCTTTCTTGGGGTAGGTGAAGATGGATGCTTCCATTCACTGCTTTGTTGTTTCACTGTAGGGTCATAGTGATACAACCAAGCTTCATCTGCTGTAATGATGCGTTTTAAGAAGCTGTCGCCTTCCTGTTCCAGTCTTTCTTTCCATTCTGTGCACACATTCACTCAATGCTGCATTTGTTCCAATGTCAAGAGTTTGGGAATACATCAGGCGCAAATACATTTCAGTCCCAAATTTTCAGCCAATGATTGAGTGAACACTTCCCACAGAAATATTCAGGACAACATGCAGCTGGTATACTATAATTCTACGATTCTCCTTAATAATCGATGATAATCGCTGCTGTGTTGATCATTGTCTCTGTGATGGACGTTGAAGGTCTTCCCTCACGTTCAAGATCTTCCACATTTTGCCTTCCTTCCTTAAAAGTTTTATGCCAGCGAAAAACACATGCCCTCGACATTGCTTCATCGTGGAAAGCTTCGCGTATCATGTTAAAAGTGTCTGATGCCGATTTTTGCAAACGCACACAAAATTTAATCGCATAACACTGTCCCGAGGATGCTTCCATTTCGACAACTGGTCGCGGCTCGTAGGTGCGGCGAAACGAGCTTGTGTTTAGTCACGTGACACTCTGGCACATCAGCCCATATATGCCATCTATCAACCTCTTTTGTTAATACGGACAGCAACATTTCTTTATTCCACAGAAATTAATATTGTGATGAGTGGTTTTGCGACAGTAAAATTAGTCTTATTACTTATTGAACAGCCCTCGTAATAACCAGAATTAAAAGTAGTTAACAAGCCACTTGTTAGTGAGCCTTAAAATCTCCCATCATCTCCTAATTTTCAATGCTAGATTCTATGTTTGAAATGTGTGGTATTCATATATATCTTTGAATAATAGCCTCAAAACTCTTTCTGTCATAGCTCTGAAACATGTTTCTTCATGCAATACCAGTACAGTAGAGCAATTACCTGGATAATGTATTCTGCCTGCAGTTGGGAAATAATGATAGACAGTTTGCTTTAACTTTCTTTAAGCATTAAACGACGCAACAAATGAATGTAACCCCTGCATGCATGCACGCACGCATCGATCTGAAAAAATAGAAAAAAAATACAGCTTACATTCAACAAAATATTGTATAGTGTGACTTTTAACTATACATGATAATTTCAATATGATTGCCAGCAATCAGCTTCTGTTATTTCTTTGATGTTCATTCCTTTTATCATCATCATCATCATCAAATTCCTGCCATGTACCCTCAAGGGGTGTACAGGATATGACAGTACTACATGAAAAAATTACATCATTACTAACTTCCTATCTACAATTTTCCTCCAAATCAGTCTGTTACTTGTCAAGACTCCAACATTATCAGATCTTATATTTCTATCGTCTAAGGCACTTTGTACCGTATCAATCCACCTATATCTTGGTCTTCCTCTGGGTCGTTTTCCTGCCAACCTGGCAGAGAACACTTGTTCTGCCAATCTTTCCTCGCCCATTCTGTTTAAATGACCATATCACCTGAGATTACCTCTGCTAATGCATTCCTGGATACTGACAATGTCAAGTTCTTTCCTAATATCCTCATTTTTAATATGATATTGCCATTGATGCCATCTGTTCACGCCTCTAATCTTTCTCAGGACTCTCATATCTGCGGTCTCTAGTCTTCGGTCAAGTGTTTTACTTCTGACCCAGCTCTCAGATCCATAAGTTAAAATTGGTTTGAACACAGTCTTGTATACAGCTAATTTAGTGTTCCGACTAATTTCTTTCTTATTCCATATGAATTTATTCAATTGACTTCCCATGATACCAGCTTTGCTGATTCTGTTGTCTATTTCTATATTTAGTTTACCATCTTCAGTAAAAATTGTGCCTAAGTAGCTGAAATGTTTTACTTGTTCCACAGGTTCTCCATTCACAACACAGTTGACATTTTCAATGATTCTGCCTATTTTCATTGTCTTTGTCTTTTTATTGCTGACCTTCATACCATATCTATTACAACAGCTATTCAATTTAGTCAGAGAATCTTGCAGACTTGTAGCAGATTTATTTAGAAGTATAACATCATCCGCATAAAGCAAAGAGCTGACATTAACATCTCCAATTTTGATATCAGGTTTAATACCACATTCCTTCATAATGTGATCCATATAGATAATGAATAACAGAGGGGATAATGTACATCCTTGTCTCACACCAGATTTAACATTAAACCATCTTCCTGAACTTCCTTCAATTCTAACTGCTGACTCACAACTCAAATAAAGACTAAGTATTGCTTGATATAATGCCCCATTGACACCATATAACTGCAGCGTATTGAATAGCTTCTTTCTTGGCACCTTGTCATATGCCTTTTCCAAATCGACAAAACTTAAATACAGATCTTTGTTATATTCCCATGCTTTCTCGACTATTTGTCGTAAAGTGAAGATCTGATCCTGACAGCCTCTATTTGGCCTGAATCCAGCTTGTTCTTCACCAAGCTTTTCTTCCACAATTCTTCTCAACCGTTTCTCAAGTATACTTGCATATATCTTGCCAGGAACACTCAGTAGGGAAATACCTCTGTAATTCTCACATGCAGTTTTATTTCCCTTTTTATATATGATTACTATGAGAGCTCTACTCCAATCATCAGGAATTCGTCCCTCTGTCCAGGCTCTCTGAACTATGCAGTGCAGCCACTGTAAGACTCTTATACCACCATACTTCAGCATTTCTGGTCGAATATCATCTACTCCTGCTGCTTTTCCACATTTCAAGCCTTTGATGGCTTTTTCTACTTCAAGTATGGATATGTATTCCTGACTGCATGCCTGGTCAGTGTTTTTTATCACTGTGCTGTCATCACTGCTTGTTTCATTTAGCAGTTCTTCAAAGTAATTACTCCATACTTCAAGGATATCTTTTTCTCCTGTTTTCATTTCACCTTTATCATCTCTAATTCCTTTTACAGCACTCTTTCCTCCATTCCTAAGCTTCTTCAACAACCTCCAGAATATTTTGCCACCTTCTTGATATTTATTTTCTATATTCTTGCCAAAGTCCTCCCATGACTTTTGTTTAGCTAGTTTTACACACTGTTTAGCTTTCTTACATTTGTCTCTGTATTCTGTAAGAGTAAAAGCTGACTTATTTGCCAGGAACTTTTGATATACTTTTTTCTTTTCCTTCACTGCCTCTTTAACTTCCTGTGTCCACCAGGGAGTTCTGATTTTTTTATCTTTGCACACAACCTCACCACATGCTTCTCTGGCAGAATCAATCAATGTTTCCTTCAGAGTTTGCCACTGAATCTCCAAGGTTTGATTCCTGTTCTCAAACTCTTTCATTTTCTTTTCAATAATATTTCTGTATTTTAGTCTACAGTTTACATCTGAGAGCTGCTCAACTTTTATTCGCTTTAAAACTTTCTTAAATGTTATTCTTTTCAATATGAAATTCAATTTTATCCTGCTCAAGACTAAATAGTGATCACTTCCAATTTCAAATCCTCTGTACACTCTGGTGTCCTGCACCAGGGAGAAAACATCACTATCAACAATAACATAGTCAATGAGACTTTTCTTATTCCTAGCCTCTTCTCTCCATGTGAATTTGTGCACATTTTTATGTTGGAACATGGTGTTAGTAATAACCAGTCCATGTCCTGAGCAGAAATCCAACAGATATTTGCCATTATTATTAGCTTTGCTCTTTTCTCCAAATTTTCCCAAAATATTTTTGTATGTCTCACAATCATTTCCTACTCTACTATTTAGATCCCCAACAAGGACCACCTTTTCCTTTTTCATTGTGTCAGTTGCTTTTTCTAAAGCCTCAAAAAATTCCTCCACTTCTACCTTAGTAGAACCTTCTGTGGGACCATAGGCAAAAATAAGTCTCATTGTCCAGTTCCCCATTCTCATATTTGCCCACATTACTCTACTTGAGACTGACTGCCATTCAAGAAGATTAGCCTCGTATTTTGTGTTGAATACTATGGCTACTCCTTCTTTTCCTTGATTGTTATTGCCTGAATATAACATTTTGTATTTATTGCTCAGAAAGATCTCACCAGTTTTGGTCTTTTTTGTTTCAGTCACCCCTATTATGTCGATCTGGTACTTATCTAATTCCTCAGCTAGCTCCATTTCTTTGCCATTCAGGCTTCTTACGTTGATAGTACCGATCTTTCACTCTGGTGATGTTTTCAGATTTGTTCCAGTAGCTGACTTTTCGCTATTCGCCCTGGTTCCCTGGCGAAAACAACGGGGGCCTTGTTTAACCGGGCGATGCCCCAGCCGGCATGAAATTTTGTCATGTTGTACCATCATTTTTTATTTTGGTTTAACCAATAAGAATACAATTTGGTCGGCTAAATCCCAAATTGCCAGCCCATCCTCGTTCGTTCAGTATCAAAGTAGATACCCAACAGGGTGCACCACGAGAAGGTGAGGATTGGACATTAGGTCAGAAGCCCTGGTCGGTTCTCCGCATTCCTTTAAAGGCTATGTGGAGGTCTCCTCTCAGTTATACAGCTTTGACCCTTAAGCACCCCTTCCTTTTATCAGTATAATTATTTGTATTAGATTGAGAAGAATTGTGGAAGAAAAGCTTGGTGAAGAACAAGCTAGATTCAGGCCAAATAGAGGCTGTCAGGATCAGATCTTCACTTTACGACAAATAGTCGAGAAAGCATGGGAATATAACAAAGATCTGTATTTAAGTTTTGTCGATCTGGAAAAGGCATGTGACAAGGTGCTAAGAGAGAAGCTATTCAATAATCTACAGTTATATGGTGTCAATGGGGCATTATATCAAGCAATACTTAGTCTTTATTTGAGTTGTAAGTCAGCAGTTAGAATTGAAGGAAGTACAGGAAGATGGTTTGATGTTAAATCTGGTGTGAGACAAGGATGTACATTATCCCCTCTGTTATTCATTATCTATATGGATCACATTATGAAGGAAAGTGGTATTAAACATGATATCAAAATTGGAGATGTTAATGTCAGCTCTTTGCTTTATGAGGATGATGTTATACTTCTAAATAAATCCGCTACAAGTCTGCAAGATTCTCTGACTAAATTGAATAGCTGTTGTAATAGATATGGTGTGAAGGTCAGCAATAAAAAGACAAAGACAATGAAAATAGGCAGAATCATTGAAAATGTCAACTGTGTTGGGAATGGAGAACCTGTGGAACAAGTAAAACATTTCAGCTGTTTAGGCATGATTTTTACTGAAGATGGTAAATTAAATATAGAAATAGACAACAGAATCAGCAAAGCTGGTATTGTGGGAAGTCAATTGAATAAATTCACATGGAATAAGAGAGAAATTAGTCAGAATACTAAATTAGCTGTATACAAGACAGTGTTCAAACCAGTTTTAACTTATGGATCTGAGAGCTGGGTCAGCAGTAAAACACTTGACCAAAGACTAGAGACCACAGATATGAGAGTCCTGAGAAAGATTAGAGGTGTGAACAGATGGCATCAATGGCAGTATCATATTAAAAATGAGGATATTAGGAAAGAACTTGACATTGTCAGCATCCAGGAATGTGTTAGCAGAGCTAATCTCAGGTGTTATGGTCACTTAAACAGAATGGGCGAAGAAAGATTAGCAAAACAAGTGTTCTCTGACAGGTTGGCAGCAAAACGACCCAAAGGAAGACCAAGATATAGGTGGATTGATACGGTACAAAGTGCTTTAGACGATAGAAATATAAGATCTGATAATGTTGGAGTGTTGACAAGTAACAGACTGATTTGGAGGAAAATTGTAGATAGGAAATTAATAATGATGTAATTTTTTCATGTAGTACTATCATATCCTGTACACCCCTTGAGGGTACATGGCAGGAATTTGATGATGATGATGATGATTAATATGAAACTTCTAAAAAACCTGACAGCTATAAAATTATTAATATTTTAATAATTTTTCTTTTATAGTTATAAGGAAAAAATATTAAAATCATAAATTATTAAATTATTAAAATACATACATATCTTTCATATCTATTAAGCATGACATTCCTGTAGTGATGCTGAAAAATGCCCTGGATGGTGTGGTAATTGAATGTGTCAGTTTTGTAGGTGTGGATCTTAATGTGTGTCCAGAATTAATGCTCAGGTAGGATCTTATTTATTTTTTTTTAATTCCTTTGCAAAGTGGTACAATAACTTGTATTATTATATTCAGAAATTTTCCAAGCTAATAAATTTTTAATTCCTAATATTCAGACAATTTTGAAATAATAGCTATATTTTAATAATTGCTGTAATTTGAATTTGCAGGAGCTTTACACTTCTTTCCTCTATTATGAAGTCTATAGCTCATTTAGTAATTGTATTTGCTCTATGGTAAGAAAGACCTATATTTACAAATCCCATCTAGGGATGTAAAGAAATTTCATAGATGCTTCTGGTATCCTTCAAAGTACTTTCCATGTGAGTCAATTCACTTGTCCTAACATTTTTTTTTTCACTGCTGGAAACAGTTCTGGAACTGTTCAACTGGAATACTGTTAATGGCCTCCTCCAGCGATTTTTCTTTCACTTCATTGACATCAACAAATCACTGCCTTTTCATGGTTTTCTTTATCCATGGGAATAAAAAAATCACATGGAGAGAAATCAGGTGAGTATCAAGGGTGGGGAACAACTGTCATGCTGTTTTTTATCAAGAACTGTTGGACAGGCAAGGCATATGGGCTGGGATATTGTCACAGTGCTGCAACCAGTCTCCACTACTCCACATTTCTGGCCATTTTCATAATACACTATCACACAGTCTTCTCAAAATGTTGAGATAAAAATGTTGGTTCGCTGTGTGTCCAGGAGGAACATATTCTTTGTGTACAATTCCATTCATATCAAAACCACAAATCAACATTGTCTTGACGTTTGATTGAATTGAACATGCCTTCTTAGGTCTTGGTGAATTTGCATGTTTCCATTGGCTTGATTCTTGTTTTGTTTCTGGATCATAACTGTAGCACCAAGATTCATCCCCTGTCATGACTTTTGAAAGAAAGTTCTGATCTTTAAGAACTTGTTTCCTCAAATCGCAGCAAACATTCACACAATTTTTTTTTTTTTTTGTATCCTCTGTTGAAGGGACAGAACAAGAGAATGAAACTAGATTTTTCGCTTGGAAAGTGGTGAATGAATGGAATGGGTTGCCAGAATCAGTTTTATGTGCTTTGTCTGTTAATGGTTTAAAGATTAGATACAGTGGATATTGCCTTGATAGTTTGGGTCTCCCATGATAATAAGTATTAGGACACCATGGAGGTTGTGCTACAACAATAATACATTATTTCCATGTTTATGCACTTTCTTTTTTATAGTTAAACATAGTATTAGCAATGATTAGTCCATATCTTGAACAGAAATCAAGCAGAAACTCGTCGTTATTATGTTTGCCAAATTTTCCAGAAACATTTCTTCATGGGAGTCTTTTATTCATTTACTTTTTTTTGCTGTTCAGGTCTCCAACAAGAACCACCTTTTATTTATGGCATCTCTAATGAAAATTTTTTACTTTCATGTTAGAAGCTGGCTGTAGGACTATAGATACAGATCAATTTCATTGCCAGCTTTTCTTGAAATTGTCCACATCATTCAACTTGAAATTCACTTCCATTTGACACCAGTGATATTAATGGGGTACTTCTGTAATTTTTCTTCTAATACTATTATGTTGTACCTTTCTTCTGTTCTCCTGACTCAATTTATGTTTAATGGAGAAAACACATCTAAAGATAATAATTAACTAATTGAATTTATGTAGCTGATTAGATTTCCAAATCAATATTTTTCTTTGGTCACCAAGATTTCTTCATGGACACAAAGAAATATACTAAGCATAGGAATGCTGGCACATGAGCAGGAAAACATAGACTGATTTTAAAAGACAGGCTCCTACAGCTTTAATTGGTACCATCTGTGGGTGTGGTGATGAAATCTTACTTGAGGGTCTCAAAATGATGGTCTCCCAGATTTTTGGTAATGTGATGCAGCCAAATTTGTGTAGGTTTGGAGAATGTTGTAGTGCTGAGGCAGATTCTAGAAATAGTCTCTCCGATTTATAGCTGCATCTGTATAAGAGAATATGGTGTGTTACCTCGGAATGGCTGACGTGTAGGTAATAAACATTGTTCTGTGTTCTTCTAGATGAATATTAGTTTTCTTTCACTTTGTCCAAAGTATATAAGTTTGCAGTAGCAAGAGATGCTGCAGACACCAGGATGATTTAGATGTATGGCCTGGAGGTCTGTATATTATACCTTTTAAGAATGTGTGCAGTTTTTTCTGGTTTTTCTTGTTTCTGCAGTTTTATGTCCCAGAAGTAGGGGGGGATGGAAATGAATTTTTTGTGTGTTCTGGATTTGCATGAGTGGGTTGGGGGGGGGGGGGGGGTTGGAGGACAGAGAGCTCTGTTGATTTTGTTAAAGGAGGGGGGGGGGGGGAAAACCATTGGCTAAAAAAAGTCTCCCAAATGTAATTGATCTGAATGGAAAGGCTAGTATAGTTTGAGCAGATGGTTCTAGCTCTATTTGCTATGGTTTTGATAACTGTACTGCTAGGAGGAGTGGTAGTGTGATAGATGATGGATATGCCATCCAGTGCTTGTAGGTTTTCTGTAGAAAAAGGATAATGATTCATTGGGTAGCAATGTGACTAGTCATCTGTTTCAATGGTGAAAGACTCCTTGGTTGGCTTTTGAGGTGCTAATAATGTTTCCAATATATGATAATCCAGTCATGTGGCCAAAAACAGGGAATACATTATCCATATAGAGTAGTCATATGGTAAGTTTGAGAGAGGGCAGAGTTTAGGGCTATATTTTCAAAATGTTCCTTGAAAAGATTGATGGGGCAGGGAACGGGGGCATAGCAGTACCGTCAGTCTGCTAGATATCAGAAGAATTCTAAAAAGGTTATAAGCATAAAAAGTCTTCATCCTGATAGTATTCCCTCAATTTTGCTCAAAACTTGAGCTTAGCTATATTCAACCCATCCTCAAAACAAGCAAATTATTCTTCTGTTTTCCTCACCTCAGTTCTCTCAAAAATAGAAAAAGTTATCTACCTGGAATCCCACCAGTTAATTAGTCAACTCTCAGTATAGTGGGCTTGTAGTACCAGAGTAATTGCTTGCCAAAGCAGAAACCAGATATAACAGTGTTGGATCCTACTTCTAAATCTTTACCTTGGATCTGACATGATTACTATTACGATCAATCTTAACTGATTGATAAGTTGTAAGTTGATTTCTAATTCAAATATAGAGAAAATTTATATTTAAAGACTGCGCCACTCTATATCTAAATTGGTTCAAGAATTGAAGAAAAATCAACCTTCAACTATTTCTCCTTAAAATATATACTGGCCGAGTATATTTAACTTACTTAATTTACCCCCTTTGGTTCGAATATTTTATGAATGGTGCAGTAAAAGAGATTCAGGCAAAATACAACTTTTGATTAACAAAAACAAATATTTAATTTTATAATCACAAATTATACACTTAAGATCAAAATACTAAATAAGTTATTATAAACACTTCAGCCTTTCTGATAATAAAGTTATGCAAACTCAGACAATGGTAAATCTGTTATCTCTAATACAGTTTTCTCACAGTTCTTTAAGTTCCAAATACGACAAAAATTGCAGTAACACTTCTTCACAAACAAACACTTTTAAATTTACACTTCAGCTAATTTCCAAAATAGTTACTGTTAGTATAGGGAAATTCTAGGATGAAACTCACACACTTCTCTGTATAGGAATATTAATGGTTGGAATAATCTTACCGATAATCTTCTATCTTCATCTACTTATACATTTACACTTTTTACAACTGTAAACACTTGAAACAGTAAACAGCACTCGTTAAATAAATTCTTCTAAGCAATAACTGAATTAATCATCCGTCACAATACACATAAACAAACGTTGTTGCATAAAGTACTACTGATCACTCATGAAATAAGGCAATACACAATAATTCCTTAACTTTAGGTTTTATATGCACAGTTGTTCATTCCTCCGGCATTCGATTAATTCTTTAGGCACTATAATTCTAAGCACAGCTAACAGTAAACTTCAATTTTACAGCCTCTACTATTCTAGTAACTCCATGCTTTATTTCAAGATTCTCTATGTCCTTGACAGGTCGGTCCTGAAATTAAATCTCAACTCAAATATCGCTAGTCTATTTATTAGTCACTCAGCTGTCTTCCGTAGCTATAATTGTTATTCTACAATTTATTAGCTAACCACCTCTCGACTAGTAGACTAGCGATTAGATTAGCTGCTTGATTAGTAGATTAGCTGCTTGAGCGACTTGCCGACTCGCTATTATCGCACTGTGATTCCCGAATGCTCCGATTCCAACCTAATGTCAATCCTCTCCTTAAAATTTCAGCGTTCGTTGCTTTTTATATCCATTCTTCCTGCCTAAATTGTTCTCGTGATTTCTTTTACTAAAAACTCTTTTCAATAAGCTTTCTCCTCACGTGGTGTTCCAAAAACATGCTGCTTACTTACATGCATATCCATGATAACAAAACAAAACGTAATAAAATTGAGCTATTACATAACGTTAAATTTCTACAAATAGGAATAAATAGAGAATATTTACATTTCAATTAATGCGCAGTTAAATTATTAAATACAAACTCTTATATTAATATAGCAATAAATAAAATAAACTTAATAATATTTAAATACAGTCTTCTCATTATTATTTAATCAAATTATTTAATCAAAGATATATGTATATCTTTGATTAAATAATTAGATATTAGATAAAATTAAAGTAGTTATATGAATATTAAATTGTAAAATAAGTTGCTTACATTAAATAATATTTACAAGTCTAGCCTTTGTGATGGAAGATCATGTTGGATTCTGAACCAAATAATAATTACTCTAATCTCTATATAATCAGAATCCAACAACAGATCTGTATGTGTGTGTGTGGGTGGGGGGGGGGGGTAGATTGCATAAATTTTGTGTATTATTCCTGGATCTTGTTTCTTTTCATTAAGCAACAAAATAACAATCCACTGGGTATAATTTTTAAATTCCTGGAATGAGAATAACAAGAAAAATATAGATCAGTATACTAGGTTTATGGACTCAGCTACTGTTTGAAAGCGGGAAAAAAAAAAAAAACTAATAACATTCAACTTTACATTAAGGTTATCTTGAAGAATATATACATTTGACATTAAAGGAACTAGCACCATACCATTGTAAGAGCTATATAATGTCTAAAACTAACCCACCTAGTTTGACCTCTTGTGGTAAAAAAATAAACTCACAAACTTAATAAATAATAATTATTCAGATGTTAAAAAAACTCAATATTTTTACATCCAGTTGTTAAGCCTTACATTCAGTTCAGTCTTGATACTTTATATTAATATATTCAGTCACCTATGGTTATTGTATTTAGTCTGGAATTATTAAAAAAAAGGAAAAAAAAAAGAACTTGGTTTTCCCGTTGAATTTTCTTTATTGGAATTCCTTCTTTCAAGTAGCCATTAGTTGTTGTGATTTTCAATATTTTTGTTTGTGGTGTGTTAAAACTACAGTTTGGTGCTCTAGGAATGCCCTTCCTCAGATTGTGTAGAGTAACAAACTACAGTTAACAGTAATCTTTACAAACAAAAATAATGAAAATCACATCAGCTAAAGGCTACTTGAAAGTAGATGTAACTTCAATAAGGAAAATTTAACGGATAAAAATTTTTTTATGATCGGCTTATCTAATTATTGTTTATTAATTTCACATTTTTTTATGATTTTTTTTTTATTTCTTTACCACAAGATGATCAGGCTAGGTGGGTTAATTAGTTTTAGGCATTGTGTTGCTTACAATGCCTAAAAGCTTGGCAATGTGCCAAGAATAGTCAATTCATGCTGAAGGGGAGAAAGAAGTAAAGGATGTACAAATTGGTCACTAGCATGTGAAATCACGTGCTTTAAATGTAAATTTTCCAACTGTTGTACAAACAAAATAGTTACAACTTTAAGAACTAGAATTTTCATAAAAGAAAAGCTAATTTTCTAGCATATAATAATAAACTCAACCCCCCACGAAATGCATTGATTATTAGCTATATTAATAATCAATGCGTTTCCATTCCAATAAAGAATTGGAATGGATTCTCCTTCTTCTGACATGCACAGAAGTGTCGAAGGGTTTCGCATCTGTGGGTGTACAGTAGTTGTTTTAACATAGAAAATTTAAAATGGTATATATTCCTGAAAATTCAAAATCAATGTTTATCAAAACACTGAAATGACCTTAATGTAAAGGTCAAATTGCAGAATTTTAATGTTATTAAGTTTTTTTTTTTAATCTCAAACAGTAGTGAGTTTATAAATCTGGTATAACAAGAAAAATAAAATATATTTTAAATAATTGGGAGTTTATTTTCCACTTGGAAAATAAACTTCCAAGTGGGAAAAAAATTTTCCATTTGGAATTTTATTAGACTATAATAATTTTCGTTTAATCCTTTATCCAAGTGTAAGCAAACAAAGTTTGTGCCCGAAGTATCTTCGGGACTAAGGGCAACTCATGGTAAAGGTGGACCAAGCTCTCATCACGCCTTGTCTCAGTATCTCCCATAATGCAAAGCACATTTCCTTGGGAACATGTATAATGCTATGCATTAAGGGAAGGGCCAGTACCCAGACCAGTTTCGACCTTTATCGAGGTTTCGTCAGTGAGAGCCAGACCCATAAGTAGTACCACCACTTCTGGGTCTGGCTTCCACTAACAAGACCCCAATAAAAGTCGGAACTGGTCTGGATAGTGGCCCTTTCCTTAATGTATAACATTATACATGTCCGCAAGGAGATGTGCTTTGCATTATTGGAGTGATGAGAGCTTGGTCCGTTCACCTTTACCATGAGTTGCCTCAGTCCTTTGTTTACTTACACTTGGATAAAGGATTAAACTGTTACATCCTGAATGAAGAACTTTTAAAAAGAAACAATTCATTCGGGATTTAATAAGTCAGAAAAATCAACTGAGAGAAAAAAACTTGTACTCGAGCAGAAGAAATAAAGTACTAACTGTAAATAGAAATAGAATTACCTCCTTTTAGTAGAATTATAATAACATATAAAGAACTTTGTGTATAAATTAGTATTATATGAATGCATCATGTATACAATGAATGGGTAAATTTGATGTAAATAATAGTCCAAAGGTCACGGGCGGGCTTGAGGCATTGGCAATCTTGGAAAGCAATGCATGTTTTGTTTCCTGGAAGACACTGCTCGAGATCACGCGATGTGCCGAAATTCCCGCGGATGAAAGAATAGCGGGCGGGGAAAGATCACAGAAAGTAAGAGGGCACTATCGCAGCTAGTAACAGGGTGCTAAAAAGGGGGGGGGGGGGGAATGAAGGGAGAATAAAAAGAGTTTGCATCCCTTTCTCAAGGCTCTTTTTTCGCCTATTTTGCTGGATGATGATTCAACTTCTCCTGTGGACCAGAAGTTCCTGATGGTGTTTCTTGGTGATAGTACGATATCAGACGGTGCGCCCTTCCCTTCAATGTCTGAATTTCTGCCAGTACTAAAGCGTGAGATGTCGGCATGTGCTGTCTTCACTCCTTTGCTGAAAGTTCCGATGGAATAATATCGCGGAGGTATTCTATAAACCGGCAGTAGAAATGAAGATGGCCCGAAACAGATTGAGAATAGACGCAGAAACGCCAGGTGCAGAGCATAGCTTAATCTGATGACCATAGTGACCCACCACGTGGACGTAGGCTTATGGAAATATCGAGAGGTAATTCAAACAAAGAAGGACAGTTCAGACAGACCTGGAGATCCTGCCCCAAGAAATGGTAAAGTACAGATTTTGTTGTATAATTACCCAGTCAGTAAAGGGGAAAGATCATTGTAGTGTAATTATTGAGTATGAACAGTATATAAGAACTTTAAGTGATTATTTAGCAGTGGCTAATGTCAATAAGACAAATTGTCTGGAATGATTATAGATGAATATGACTTGTTTTATGTGCAAGACTAACATAGTAGATAGAATATTGATTAGAAGTGTATAATGTATATTATGTGTGTTTAATCTCTAACTTAAAAGAAGGATTTATTGTTTATGTTTATTGTTCTAAGATTTATTTGAGTATTAATCAGTTTGATACAGTTTGATTTAGCATGTCATTGAACTAATTGAAAGTGAGATTGGTCTAAGTGTATATTATATCTTTAGATTCCAATAAATATGTTTTTTCTTCTATACCTGAGTTTTGCCTGTGATATGAATCAAAACTACCATTCATTAATCTGAACCATAGCGGGAGAAAATTGAAAGAAAGGTATACCATGTTGTTATAGAGGTTACGACTACAAACCAGAATTTACTTAGCCACAGTAAAGCATTTAATTTATGAGTTTAAGCACTAAATTTATTCACCTATGTGCACCAAAAGTCTGGAAAAGTCTCCCTGAATGAGTCCCCTCTATTCTAAGATATTGGCTGGCACAGCTTTAAAAAAATAAATATGTCAATATCTGAAGAGGAGACGGCCCCAGAAAGAAATTAGAGGATTCGTTTCTTTTAGCAAGGAATAACTTTTAACTGTCAGGGTAAGCACGTGAGTAAAATTAGGAGTCGGCTAGAGATATAGAATTTGCTTTCCTTATAGAATGAACACGTAAGAAGTGATACAGATATTAGAGTCAGACTTTGTTTGTTTACACTTGGATAAAGGATTAAACTAAATATTTTAAAATAAGATAATAAAGAAAAGAAACTAGATAGGAGTTATTATAATGATACAATGAATATTTTTCTAAGATAGGTGACAAAGAGAGAGCTGTGTTCATCAAGATCACTGTGAAAAGATTTAAAATTATATGTGGCAATAGCGATAATTAGTTTTGTTTTTTAAATATTGTTGTATGATACTTGTGATTGATGGGTAGTGTTCGGTGTAATTAATTCCATATTTATTAAATATAGAATTAATTTGTGTTTCTTGTGTGAAGTTTTGAGCATGGGTAAAATGGTGGTGAAACAAAAGACATCATGAAGAAGAATACAAGTACCATGAATTTTTCGAAAATGGTGAGATGCTGTGAATGCAGTATGTATGCTTGGGAAGAGATTGAAGATATTTATGTGGAGAGGATTAATAGAAGAGATGAGAGAGTTTGTTTTTTTGTTTTTTTTTGTACAAAAAAGTGTAGCATATTTAAGGATTATTAGATATCAATGAATCTAAGCAGTAGTGGTCAAAAGATCATGAATGTAGCTACAGAAATAAGTGGATTTGCTGGTATGGCTGAGTGCTTGAATAGTAATGGTAAGACATGGGTGAAAGTGATGATGATTAGCAAGAGAGCTGGTGGTCATGAGCAGTAAGATAGTGGATGTGCAAGGTAGTGAAAATGTGATTTGCAAAACTGGCACTGAAAACTTAGTTGAAGATATGAAAGTGGAGTTGGTAAAGATGCAGTAAGAGATTAAACATATGAAGAATGAACTGATGGAATTACAGATTTGCATAGGAATCTGAGGAAGAATGGGATGAAAGATTTTAAAGAAATATCAAATCATTTGAGGATAGCAGTGTATGGAGATTTGATAATAAGAGGTGTGGTGAATGAAACGATTCATGAGGTCTGTTTTCCAGGTGGGAAAAGAGGAGTACATGAGCAAAAGAGTTGGTAGTTGGCTGAATGATTTTACTGGTAGCAAGAAGAATGTAAGGAGGGATGTCATGAGGCTGTTAAGGAGAGTGAAAGATAACAGTGTAAGGTAGTTGGCATGTTGCCAGGTATGGTAATGATGATTGAGAAGGTGAGTGATGATTATGAATGGTATACTAGCAGAGTTGTGGGATGGGTTACATTTGAATGGGTTTGGTGTGAGTCAGTTGGAGAAACTCTTGCTGCAAGAGAGAATGACTGAAGTGAATGTACGATATGTGGGAGCAAAAGGTGTTGTGGAAGAGCAAGAGAGAGTAAGGTAGGCAAGTTTGTGAATGGAGAGGTGAGTGGCATGAGCGAAGAGAATGAGAGAGAAGAAACACAGAGTGGACAGGAAAATGGAGAAGGTCTAGGTGAACAAGGGAGCACTGCATGAAAAGTGTAAATGATGGTTTCAGGAGTAGATATGTAGATGTGCAAGAAAGGATTTAAGATAGTCAGGAATGTGGGGGTTGATAGTTTGGTCTGGGAAGGGGTATAATATTAGTGATGATAGGTGGCATCGTGTGGAGGAGTCATATCCGAGAAGTGGAGTTAGTAAGATTTGTTGTAGAAACAGAATTGAGCTAGTGTGTATGCTTACAAATGCTAGAGGTATCCAAAACAAGGAGAATGAAATTGTAACATGGATAGAGTTCATTCACCCAAAACTTGTTGGTATAAAGTGAGACATGGTTGAATGAGGATGACATTCTGACAAGAATAGAGATGGAGGTACATGCAGTCTTTTGTAAAGGCAGACAAAGCAAAAAAGGGAAGTGTGTTATTGATGATGGCAGAGGAGTTGGACCCATCTAGGGTGGAGATGCAAGTAGCAAATACTGACCGTGGTTTTGAAGCAATATGGTGTGAATTGGAGGTGGACAGGATGAAATTTTTAGGTAGTGTGTTGCTATAGACTTGGTAATGTGAAAAGCAGTGAGAAAGAAATGTTTAGACAAATTGTTCTGCCTGATAAGAAAAGGGTGTTCATTATGGGTGATTTCAATTATGGTAATATAGACTGGAATAAAGAGACAGCATCAGGAACCAAAAAATAAGAATGAATTTCTTCAGTTTTTAAGGGATAACTACCTTAAGCAGTATGTAACAAAGGCCACACATGTATCACAGGTCTTGGATTTGATTATCTCATCAGAAAATATTGTTGTAAATGAAGTGCCACATCATCTTCCATTTGGTGAAAGTAACCATGGAGTGATCACTTCAGTGATGGCCAGCGAAATCATGAGTTTTGTGAGAAAGGGTTATGTGGAACTATAGGGCAGGTGATTATGGCAAGCTCAGAAAGCGGGTTGCAGTTTCATGGAATGAGAATTTGCATGGGGGAAATCAGTGCTGCTTGGTCTCTACTCAGGAAGAATCTGGCAGGGGCAATGAGTGAGCGTATTCCAAAGATCAGTAGATTAAATAAGGTAGTGTAAATTGGATGACTGGAGAGGTGAAGCATGCAATCTGGAAGAAAAAAGGCATTGTAGAAGCAGCACAAAGATGAGTGGAGATAATCAATTACATGAGGAGTCCAAACAGCAACCAAGGAAGGTAACTCACTTCAAAAGTGTGGTATAAGCAGCAGTTAGCAAATGATGCTAAAAGAAATGAAATCCTTGGGAGTTTTTTCTATATGTGGCCAGTAGAAGGAAGAATGATTATGGGATGATGTTGATCAGTGATATGATGGGAGAATGATAAACACTGAGGAGGATATAGTAGAGGGTTTAATGAGCATTTCATTAAAGTAATCCATCCTTGAGATTATAACATAATGCAGAACTTGAGAGGTAGTGTGTTGATATCAATAAACTTGATATCAACAAGGCCATTGGACTTGATGGTATATCACCATACACCTTGAGGGAATGTTCAAGGAAGTTAACAGCAGCTTACTTACATTTTTAACATGAGTCTTAGAATAGCCCAGGTTCCAAAGGAGTTGAAAGATGGAAAAATTGTTCTGCTTCATAAATGGGGTGATAAGACTAAGGCTTCAAATTATAGGCCAGTCTGCTTGTCTGGAATTGTGGTCAAGGTCTTGGAGAAGCTAGTGAGGACAAGGATTCAGAACTGGGTTGACAGCAGTAAAATGTTTAGTGAACAGCATGGGTTTGCTAAAGGAAGATCATGTTTTAGCAGTCTGCTTACTTATTATAACAAGGTGATGAATACATTGGACAAGGGGGGATGCATGTACAGTAGTATATTTAGATTTTGCAAAGCCTTTTGATTAGATTGCCACATGTAGTAGTTAAATTGGAACAGATTGGTTAGTAGATTAGTGCAGTGGATTGGAGATTGGCTGTCTGATAAGTATCAGCAGATTGTGTATGGGGGAGTGATATCCTACAAGAGGAAAGTCACTAGTGGTGTGCCCCAGGGGTCTGATTTGGGGCTATTGTTGTTTAATTTGGAAAGGGCTTAAACAGTGATATACGGTTGTTTGCACATGTTGCAAAGTTGGGGAGCATTATGAGAAGTAAAGCAGATGTTACAGCTTTGCAAGAGGACCTAAATAAACTGTCTGAATGGGCAAATGCATGAGGATATCAGTTTAATGTTGCAAAAGTTTAAGGTTTTAAAATTTGGAAGCAAAGATGGGATACAGAGTATAGGATTGGTTGATATATTTTAGAGGAGGTGGAGCATATAAAAGATGATGGTGGATGGGGACTTGAAATTTCATGGACATTTTGCTAAAATTGTGAGAACAACACGGTGGATTATGGATGCGATACAAAGAACAATGACATGTAGAAGTATGTTTTGATTCCATTGTACAAGACTTTGGTCAGACTGCATGCCAGGTTTTCTAATGGATGATAAGATGTTGGGGAGGGTCTAGAGATGATTGACTAAGTTCTGGAATGTGGAATATGAAGACAGATTGAGAGAAAGTAAATTACAGCGCTTAGTGGATAGAAGGAAGACACGATTGAGATGTATGAATTGGTAAGGGGTAATTACCAGATTAGTGTGGATGAGATTTTTCGTAGAATATCTGGAGATGGGGAGAATGAGAGTCATCCCTGGAAGCTGTATAAGGTGGATGTGATCAAAGGTGAGGAGTAGATTTTTTGCATAGAGAGTGGTGGGTGATTGGAATGCATTGCCTGAGAGTGTGGTGAGTGCAGGGACAGTGAGTGCTCTAAGTTGAGGTATGATGAACCAACTTATACATCTCAATCATGTCTTCTCTCTTCCTTCTATCCACTTGGCTCTGTAATTTGCATTCTCTCAATCTGCCTTCATATTCCAAAGACCAGATACCAACTTAATCAATTGTTGATTGACCCTCTCCAACATCTTATCATCCTTTTGAGAACCTGGTGAGAAAATCTGTGCACAGTAATTCATATGTGGGAGATCCCACTCCCACATATGAATTACTGTGCACAGATTTTCTCACCAGGTTCTCAAAAGGATGATAAGATGTTGGAGAGGGTCAATCAACAATTGATTAAGTTGGTATCTGGTCTTTGGAATATGAAGGCAGATTGAGAGAATGCAAATTACAGAGCCAAGTGGATAGAAGGAAGAGAGAAGACATGATTGAGATGTATAAGTTGGTTAGGGGTAATTACCAGATTAGTGTGGATGAGATCATAGAATATCTGGAGATGGGGAGAACAAGAGGCCGTCCCTGGAATCTGCATAAGGTAGGATGATTAGTAGATATTTTGCATGGAGAGTTGTGGGTGATTGGAATGCATTGCCTGAGAGTGTGGTGAGCTCAGGGACAGTGAATGCATTTAAGTTGAGGTATGACGAGCTGTGCATGTGAGAATGGGATCTCCCACAATGAGTCTCTTGACTCCATGGAAGTCTGTTGTGATGATGATAATAAAAAATGCAGACACTCCCTGATTTATGAAACATTCCATTCCAAAACATTTTAAGCTCAAATTTTTTATAAGTTAAACTTTGACTCATATCAAGGTGTTATGACTTATGTTTTGTTTTTTTTTTTTTTGAAGGATAATTAGGAAAAAAAATCCAAAACATTACAAATAATTTAGTGTATTATAAAATAAAAAAAAAACTATTTAAATACAGTCATATCCCGAATTATAGAAATCTGGAGTTACGCAGTTTCTTACATGTACGTATTCCCGTCCTGCTTCATGCCTCACCACTAGTCGTATCTTTTCAGCGCCAGTCGCATTCGCCACTGTTGCACATGCTGTGTACAAGCACTGATGTGTTTCGCACGGTCTCCATTCATACACGATTTTTATAGTCTACAAAACTTGCGATTGTTTAATGTTATGTTCTTGATAAAAATTTTATCACATAAAAAAATAATAATGTTGTCCAAAGGAAGCAAGTCCGATTCTTTTACAGCTAGCAAGAAAAGAAAAACATTGACTTTGCAAACAAAACTCAACATAATTAAAGATTTTGAAGGCAGAATGAAAATTTGTGAGCTAGTAAAGAAGTTCAATCTACAGGAATCCATAGTAAGAACAATCATAAAAGAAAGGTTTACAGATTTTGGAGGACATAGATTCTAACGAGGAACAAATTGTAGCCACAAGGTAAGGGGAAAAAAAATCATTAGCTTGCTATGAAGAAATTTTGCGTGACAAGAAAAAGACATCATTCCGTCGGACGAATTATTAGATTTTATGAAACCATTGACATCGAAATAACTTTCTTTTTTTTTATGTATGAAAAACTACAATTATGATTATATTTCTTAAAAAATATAGGTGTTTTTGTAAACCTTTGGTCCCAATTAACTAATATTTTGTATTTTTGTATATATAAATAACATGTAAAATTATACCCCGACTTACACACTTTTTGTTGGTCCCACCTACCGTAACTTCGTGGTATGACTGTATTTATTAGTCATCATTCAACATCTGCTAGCTTCTTCTACTACAGCTGAAGTAGCAGAATACTTCTGATGCAGATAGTTCAGATTTCCTGAACAAACTTATCAAGCAATGAACGGCCTTTTTCCAATCTTGACTACAGTTCGAAAAATAACTCATCATCATCATCATCAAATTCCTGCCATGTACCTTCAAGGGGTGTACAGGATATGATAGTACTACATGAAAAATTTACGTCTTTACTAACTTCCTATCTACAATTTTCCTACAAATCAGTCTGTTACTTGTCAACACTCCAACATTATCAGATCTTATATTTCTATCGTTTAAAGCACTTTGTACCGTATCAATCCACCTATATCTTGGTCTTCCTCTGGGTCGTTTTGCTGCCAACCTGGCAGAGAACACTTGTTTTGCTAATCTTTCCTCTCCCATTCTATTTAAGTGACCATACCACCTGAGATTAGCTCTGCTAACACATTCCTGGATGCTGACAATGTCAAGTTGTTTCTTAATATCCTCGTTTTTAATATGATACTGCCATTGATGCCATCTGTTCACGCCTATAATCTTTCTCAGGACTCTCATATCTGTGGTCTCTAGTCTTTGGTCAAGTGTTTTACTTCTGACCCAGCTCTCAGATCCATAAGTTAAAACTGGTTTGAACACTGTCTTGTATACAGCTAATTTAGTGTTCCGACTAATTTCTCTCTTATTCCATATGAATTTATTCAATTGACTTCCCACCATACCAGCTTTGCTGATTCTGTTGTCTATTTCTATATTTAATTTACCATCTTCAGTAAAAATCGTGCCTAAATAGCTGAAATGTTTGAAACAGTTGACATTTTCAATGATTCTACCTATTTTCATTGTCTTTGTCTTTTTATTGCTGACCTTCATACCATATCTATTACAACAGCTATTCAATTTAGTCAGAGAATCTTGCAGACTTGTAGCGGATTTATTTAGAAGTATAACATCATCCGCATAAAGGAAAGAGCTGACATTAACATCTATAATTTGGATATCAGGTTTAATACCACATTCCTTCATAATGTGATCCATATAGATAATGAATAACAGAGGGGATAATGTACATCCTTGTCTCACACCAGATTTAACATTAAACCATCTTCCTGTACTTCCTTCAATTCTAACTGCTGACTCACAACTCAAATAAAGACTAAGTATTGCTTGATATAATGCCCCATTGACACCATATGACTGCAGCGTATTGAATAGCTTCTCTCTTGGCACCTTGTCATATGCTTTTTCCAGATCCACAAAACTTAAATACAGATCTTTGTTATATTCCCATGCTTTCTCGACTATTTGTCGTAAAGTGAAGATCTGATCCTGACAGCCTGTATTTGGCCTGAATCCAGCTTGTTCTTCACCAAGCTTTTCTTCCACAATTCTTCTCAACCGTTTCTCAAGTATACTTGCATAGATCTTGCCAGGAACACTCAGTAGGGATATACCTCTGTATTTCTCACATTCAGTTTTATTTCCCTTTTTATATATGGGTACTATGAGAGCTCTACTCCAATCATCGGGAATTCGTCCCTGTCCAGGCTTTCTGAATTATGCAGTGCAGCCACTGTAAGACTCTTATACCACCATACTTCAGCATTTTTGGTCGAATATCATCTACTCGAGCTGCCTTTCCACATTTCAAGCCTTTGATGGCTTTTTCTACTTCAAGTATGGATATGTATTCCTGACTGCATGCCTGGTCAGTGTTTTTTACCACTGTGCTGTCATCACTGCTTGTTTCATTTAGCAGTTTTTCAAAGTAATTATTACTTTGAAAAACTGCTCCATACTTCAAGGATATCTTTTTCTCCCATTATCACGTCACCTTTATCATCTCTAACTCCTTTTAAAGCACTCTTTCCTCCATTCTTAAGCTTCTTCAACAACCTACAGAATATTTTGCCACCTTCTTGATATTTATTTTCTATGTTCTTGCCAAAGTCCTCCCATGACTTTTGTTTAGCTAGTTTTACACAGTGTTTAGCTTTCTTACATTTGTCTCTGTATTCTCTAAGAGCACAAGCTGACTTATTTGCCAGGAACTTTTGATATGCTTTCTTCTTTTCCTTCACTGCCTCTTTAACTTCCTGTGTCCACCAGGGAGTTCTGATGTTTTTATCCTTACAGACAACTTCACCACATGCCTCTCTGGCAGAATCAATCAATGTTTTCTTCAGAGTTTGCCACTGAATCTCCAAGGTTTGATTCCTGTTCTCAAACTCTTTCATTTTTTCTTCAATAATCTTTGTGTATTTTAGTCTACAGTTCACATCTGAGAGCTGCTCAACTTTTATTCACTTTAAAACTTTCTTACATGTTATTCTTTTCAATATGAAATTCATTTTTATCCTGCTCAAGACTAAATAGTGATCACTTCCAATTTCAAATCCTCTATACACTCTGGTGTCCTACACCAGGGAGAAAACATCACTATCAACAATAACATAGTCAATGAGACTTTTCTTATTCCTAGCCTCTTCTCTCCATGTGAATTTGTGCACATTTTTATGTTGGAACATGGTGTTAGTAATAACCAGTTCATGTCCTGAGCAGAAATCCAACAGATATTTGCCATTATTATTAGCTTTGCTCTTTTCTCCAAATTTTCCCAAAATATTTTTGTATGTCTCACAATCATTTCCTACTCTGCTATTTAGATCCCCAACAAGGACCAACTTTTCCTTTTTCATTGTGTCAGTAGCTTTCTCTAGGGCCTCAAAAAATTCCTCCACTTCTACCTTAGTAGAACCTTCTGTGGGACCATAGGCACAAATAAGTCTCATTGTCCAGTTCCCCATTCTGATATTTGCCCACATTACTCTACTTGAGACCGACTGCCATTCAAGAAGATTAGCCTCGTATTTTGTGTTGAATACTATGGCTACTCCTTGTTTTCCTTGATTGTCATTGCCTGAATATAACATTTTGTATTTATTGCTCAGAAAGATCTCACCAGTTTTGGTCTTTTTTGTTTCAGTCACCCCTATTATGTCGATCTGGTACTTATCTAATTCCTCAGCTAGCTCCATTTCTTTGCCATTCAGGCTTCTTACGTTGATAGTACCGATCTTTAACTCTGGTGATGTTGAGTTGGAGTTTATTTTCAGATTTGTTCCAGTAGCTGACTTTTCGCTGTTCGCCCTGGTTCCCTGGCGAAAACAACGGGGGCCTTGTTTAATCGGGCGATGCCTCAGCCGGCATGAAATTTTGTCATGTTGTACCATCATTCTATATTTTGTTTAACCAATAAGAATACAATTTGGTCGGCTAAATTCCAAATTGCCAGCCCATCCTCGTCCGTTCAGTATCCAAGTAGATACCCAACAGGGTGCACCACGAGAAGGTGAGGATTGGACATTAGGTCAGAAGACCTGGTCGGTTCTCCGCATTCCTTTAAAGGCTATGTGGAGGTTTTCTCTCACTTATACAGCTTTGACCCTTAAGCACCCCTTAAGGGTCAAAGTATGTCATACCAAGTGACAGCTGTGAACATTGCCAGCATGACATAAGATCAAGTTACAACTACAATGTTGCCATCTACTTAAACATTAGTTTATGATGTTATCGGATAGCTTGAATGAGTTAGGTTATGTAACCTATTAAAAATAATAATTCGGAGTTATGAGAAATGTTCCAAATCCCAATTTTCATAAGTTGAGTATTTTGTAAGTTAGGAAGTGCTGCCTATATATATATGGTCCCTATCTAATCACTCTCTGAGTCTATTCTAGTAGATGTCTTGAGGGTAAAAATAAAAAGCATACCACAATGGAACAAAAACTAGTTTATCATTCACCTACACTTTCTGCAATGTTGCAGAACTATTAACAAATCTAGGCCTGACCTTAAAAAATAAATAAAAATAAATGCCAAATGCAATTATTTTGCTTCTTGTTCAGACATTAAACATTTGCTTTCTTATTTCTGGCTAGAGGAATAGGGGAAGTTGTTAGGTGTGACTTCTGTCCTTGGATGCCTCTTTCTCTCTCTTATACTTGTATACACACATGCACGCACACACACACACACACACACACACACATCCAGATGGTGGCATCGTATCATAAAATGGTGCCATCATGTCACCATTTTATGATACAATGTCACCATTTTATGATACCTTTCTCATTACTTCTTGATGCAGAAGATATTACTTGGAAAAAGATTTCAGATCGAACTTTATTAGGTCTTTTTTTTTCAGACAGAATAAAACAGAATTAATGAATATTAGTTAATGTGATAATTTAAAATCTGTGTATAAAAAATCTAAAAATATATATATATATATATATATATTTATTAGTACAGTCATACCACGAAGTTACGCGGTAGGTGGGACCAACAAAAAGCGCGTAAGTCGAATTCGCGTAACTCGGGGTATAATTTTGCATGTAATTTATATATACAAACATACAATTGGGACCAAAGGTTTACAAAAACACCTATATTTTTTAAGAAATATAATCATAATTGTAGTTTTTCGTACATAAAAAAAAGAAAGTTATTTTGATGTCGATGGTTTCATAAAATCTAATAGATTCGTCTGACGGCATAATGTCTTTTTCTTGTCACGCAAAATTTCTTCATAGCAAGCTAATGATTTTTTTATTCCTTGCTTTGTGGCTACAATTCATTCCTTGTTAGAATGTATATCCTCCAAAATCTGTAAACCTTTCTTTTATGATTGTTTTTACTGTGGATTCCTGTAGATCGAACTTCTTTGCTAGTTCACAAATTTTCATTCTGCCTTCAAAATCCTTAATGATGTTGAGTTTTGCTTCCAAAGTCAATGTTTTTCTTTTCTTGCTAGCTGTAGAAGAATCGGACTTGCTCCTTTTGGATGACTTTATTATTTTTTATGTGATAAAATTTTTATCAAGGACATAACATTAAACAATCGCAAGGTTTGTAGACTATAAAAATCATGTATGAATGGAGACCGTGCGAAACATGTCAGTGGTTGTTCAGAGCATGTGCGACACTGGCGAATGCAGCCAGTGCCGGAAAGATACGACTAGTGGTGAGGCGTGAAGTGCGACGGGATTACGTACATATAAGAAACCGCGTAACTCTGGATTTGCGGAAGTCGGGTATGACTGTATTTATATTTTTTATATGGTTCCCACCAAGGAAAGTTATTAATAAACCTATAGTACATTTGTGACATGGGTCGGCTAAGATTTTTTTTTTTTTTCATGTTTATCAATTTAACATATTCTTTGTAACTTTTTTTAAATTTTCTTCTACATAATCTGGAAACTCTGCTCTAGAGACCATACATGGAACTTTTTCAAACTACTTCTAGCCTCCAATAAGCAGGATGGTGGTCTCACACCAGCAACGAAATTCTTCATCTAAAGACAGTCACAGACATCCATGCCCACAGCTTAATCCAAACCCACAACCCGGAGAGCAGGTATTCTAACCACTCGCCAACCAGTCAGCATATATGTGACTTCTGCCTAAAAAATGTTGTAAACCTATAGTACATTAGCATGAAGAATCTATGGTTTTTTCCCTCTGTTTTTATCAATTATATATATATATTTTTTGTTTGTTTTTTACATAATCCAGAAACCCTGCTCTACTAACCAAACACAGAACTTTTTCAAACCTCCAGTGAGTGAGAAGAGTAATCTCACACTGGATTTGTGATTGTCTTTAGAGGAGATAGAATTCATCTCCCACTTAAAGACAATCATAAACATCCATGCCCATAGAATCCATCCATAGAATGGGATTTAAATCCTGCTACCTGTTGGTTAAAGTGCAAATATATTACCCCCCTCAGCTAATCAGACCAAGTGGTTAACATATTTTCAGGCAAGTTGTCGTTGTATAAAATGAGAAATTCAGATATTTCAAATACTTTTGAGTAATCTTTTTCATTGGTATGCATCAGAACTACAATCTAACTATTTAAATGTTTGCAGTGTGTTATTTCTATATGAAATTCCATGGGATTGCTTAGTTTATTAAAATGAATTTCCTTTATAATAGCATAGTAAGTATGGGGGCCAAAAACTTTCAGTAGTTTTTGTTATAGTGAACAAGTTTATTGTAGTTGTGTCACTGTAATTATAGTGAGTATTAACTGTAATAAGTGTCTTGTCACTCAAATTGCAGTCCATCCACCATATTAGTGTGTTATGGGTGATATAAATCGATAGATGTTATAAACCTTTGATATATATTATTGATATTAAAAATCAAAATATAATCATCCCTCAACTTACGTCCATTTGAAGATATGTCCATGATTCCGTAAGGGAATAAATAACATTTTTCGACTATACTTTTGAACAAGATGCAAGTGAACATAAAGTAAAAAGGTTTCTATTTAGCAACAATTCATCATGCACAGTGACAATAGTGCATATAACGTCAATTTCAATCGGCATATGTCCTCAACAGTTCCTCTGTTGATTTTGTGTTCGAGAAATAGGTTACTCGTGTGTTTATTGTTAAATATTTCATGATATTTTGTGCAACATGGCCCCTACACGCCCAATCCAAAAATCTAGTGAAGAATCACAGAAAAAGAGGCAAGCAATTGATCTTGAAACGAAGTTGCAAGTTATAAAGCAACATGAAGCTGGTAAGCCCTGTCAGTGTGATTGCGCATGACTTCAGATTGTCTCATTCTACAGTGACGACCATTTTGAAAAATAAGGATAAAATCATAGAGGCTGTGAAAGGATCTTCTTCCATTAAATTGACAATAGTGATGAAGCAACGACAAGTTCCTATCAGTGATATGGAAAAGCTACTTGCGTCATGGATGGAGGACCTGAACAAAAAGTGCATACCCCTTAGCACTATGACCATAACTGCTAAGGCAGGAAGTCTCTTCAATATGTTGAAGGAACAAGGCAGGGCTCAATTATGACTACGAATTCAATGCTTCTTCCAGTTGATTGATTCATGAGATTCAAGCAGAGTTTTGCACTGCATAATGTGAAAATGTATGGTGAATCTGCATGCGCCGATGAGAAGCCTGCCAAGTAGATTGTGGAGAAATTGGATAAAATTATTATGGGGGAAAATTATTTGCCACAGCAAATGTTTAATATGGACGAGACTACCTTGTTTTAGAAAAACATGTCCGAGCGGACATTCATCCACAAAAAGCTAAAATCTATGCCTGGTTTCAAAACTCTTCAAGATCGTATTACAATTCTGTTAGGGGTTAATGTGGCTGGATATAAACTGAAACCATTTGTGATATGGCACAGTGAGAATCCACGAGCCTTCAAAAACATTAGGGAGCATACTCTTCCAGTTCATTATCAGAGCAATAAGAAGTCATGGATGACCCAAAAAATTTTTTTAAAGATGCCTTCATCAACTGTTATGCAAGTGAAATGGAAAGCTATTGTAGAATTTAAAATTTTATTAATTCTAGATAATGCTCCAGGTCGCCCACCGTGCATCCGTGATCTTCGCTCCAAGATCAAGGTCATGTTTTTCAATGTTCTCTGAAGTTAGCGATGTTCTCAAAATGACTGACGACATGGACCCCTTACTTATTAGTGAAAAGGAAAGTACATGATTCATTTGCTTGCTATAAACAAATTTATGATGAAAAGAAGAAGAGGAATAAGCAAAGCACATCGGACATTTTCATCAAAAAACAAAGGGTTACACCAGAAGAGCTGCAGCCTGGTCCTTCACGTAGGGAAGGTAATGAAGATGTGATTGTGAAGGAAGATTTGGGTGATTATTCTTCTGTGTTATAGTGGCAATAATACACAGTGCAGTTTTATAAGGTTTAAAAATTAAAATGACAGTATATTTATTATAGTTAAGTCCCTAATCCCTATAACTCTGTTGATTTAATGTATCAATTTACATTCTGCTGGATGGAATGGAACCAAACGTAAGTCGACGGATGACTGTATATAATAAGACAAAAACAACACAAGAGAATTATATAATCCCTCCTGCATTTTGCATTTCCCCTACAATCTGCAAAACAGGAGTGTAATGAAATAAATGCATTCATTATTACATTACTCATATACATATTCATAAATATGTACTTGACCAACTTCTATTGGCCAAGTGGATTGTGGCATGGATGCTTGTAGAATGCCTTTAGGTGGTAGCTGATTTTCATTACCCGTTGTTAGACCACTGTCCTTAATGCAGGTCTGAAGTGGCTCAAAAAAAGTATCATGTTTGGTGTCCAGAGCAGGATTTCCAGATTATCTAATCTTATCCCAAGGTTTTCAACCTTTTGTGGATGGGAGTCACAAAAATAAATAAATAAAAATTTAAAATTTATACTCATTTCATCTGACAGCATGGCTGAAGTTTAAGAAACTTCCATACTATCAACATGAGAAGCAGACATGTTATTGCTATATATTCACCTCTCACCATTGCAAATAGCATTGCTCCATTAGCATCAATGCTAAACAAAAATCACAACAATAAACTCTAGTCAACTACAATTGACTTTCATTATAGCATCTCTACTATTTTATAACAAACAACTGAAAACTCCTGATCAAATCCCCAGAGGCAGAACTGTTGTATGTCAAACTCTATAACAAATTATTTCTGTGGTCCCTAGAAGTTCACAGTAATGAGCTCATCTGTATTTCTTTGGTTGTAGCGAAGTGGCTATAGTGAGAATTGACTATACGAGGATTGTCTGAAAATTTCTCGGCCTCGACCATAGATAGCAAGTCATTCTATCAAGTAGTTTGTTTTATACAGCTGTCTGAAGCAAAAGTTTTGTCTGTATCCCTTGAAATGGATAAAATTGAGTATCATGCGGTTATAAAATTCTTTGTAAAAGGAGGTTTAATGCCAAAAGAAATTCATTTGAATTATTCAAATTAAGTGGATATTGAATCCAACATTATTTCAAAGCCAAATAGAGAAACTACAAGAGTTTCAGAGAAACTGCAAGAGTTTCATACCTAATATAGATAGAAACTATAAAAGTTTTGGTGGATCCTAGCCTTTCATGACAGGGGCAACTCGTAGTAAAGGTGGGCTAAGCTCTGATCACTATCCTTAGTATTTTCCATAATGTAAAACACATCTCCTAGGTGATGTATAATGTTATACAATTGATGTATAATTGATATATAATGTATAATTGTATATTATATATGATAATGATGTATAATTGATGTATAATGTTATACATTATGGGGGGGGGGGGATCATCACTACCCAGACCAATTTCGACCTTTGTTGAGGTCTCATCAGTGAATAGGCAGACCCAAAATGTAAATACTCAGGTTGTATTGATGAAGAGGTTATACTTTACTATATGAATTGCCAAGAGGTTTCACATCACAAAAGGCACCAAGAATTACTGAAATAGAGAGCCAGAAGGTTTCACTTTGGTGATGCAAAATTAATCAAATTTAGTGGATATTGAATCCAACATTATTTCAAACCCGAATAGAGAAACTACAAGAGTTTCAGAGAAACGGCAAGAGTTTCATGCCGAATATAGATAGAAACTATAAAAGTTTCGGCGGATCCAAGCATAAGCAAACCTTTCTATATTCAGCATGAAACTCTTGCAGTTTCTCTGAAACTGTTGTAGTTTCTCTATTCGGCTTTGAAATAATGTTGGATTCAATATCCACTTAATTTGAATAATTTTGCATCACCAAAGTGAAGCCTTTTGGCTCTCTATTTCAGTAATTCATTTGAAGTTCATAAAAGTTTATGGGCACTCTTCTCCTTTGTTTTTGACAATTAACACGTATATGAGCTTCACAAGCCAACTACGAGTATACTCGTATGTCGATTTACCAACCTCCTATGCCAAACACGAGTTAACCCTTAGTATAATTACCTTAATTTGGACCCTTGGATTCTGAATAAAGTGGAGAGCACGTCTGGGGGCTTGGTAGAAGGGAAATAATTTCAGCTAAAATATATTATATTATATATGTGCCTCAGAAGCCAACTACGAATATACTCGTATGTCGATTACCAATCTCCAATGCCAAGCGCGAGTTAATCCGTAGTATGATACGTAATTTGTAAATCAATTTAAAACTAATAAAATCAATAAAAATAAAAACCAATCAATAAAATAAAAAAAACAATTTATTCAAATTAAGAATGGTACATTTTAAAACAATTTTCCACACACAATGGTGGTTTTTCCTGGCAAACAGAACAATAACAATGTGTTTCGTGTACACACACACACATACACACAGTATGGCTTTGTTGGGCGATTCTTTTTTTTCTGTTGGTGTGTATTGCCAATTTCTTTGGTCATCTAATTGTCTTTCGTAAGGTGGAATAGTAAGAAAGCATTTGATCAGAAAGATTGGTGCCTGACATACCCAAATTATAATCCCTAACAATATTTGGTTTTAATTGAAATTTACCATTCCGATTTTGCGCTTCAACCATTTCAAATTTGTGCATATTTGAAATGGAAAGAACTTCCCTCTTATCCTTCCATTGCCTCTTATCCTTCCATTTGCTGACTTTAGTTTCTTCTGAATAACATCTGGTAGATTGTTTTTCCTATTATTTCTCAGTGTTTTTTTCCACACGTACATTTTTCTGTGGGTAAGCGATTCCGTCAGAGCTACAGAATTATAAAAATTGTCCATATGCAATACATAACCCCTGTCTAAATATTCTTCCATCAAATAGAATACAATATCATATGCATGACCCATCTTTGCTAAAGAGGATTCAGATTTTCCTGTTTAAATTTTTATTTTTATAACCAATCCATTCGATTTGCATAGTTCATAGAATTTCACGCCATATTTATATTTTTTGTTTTTTATGTATTGCCGAAACGCCAGTCTACCGTGCCACAACACTTGCCTCATCGATACCTAAGTTTCCGTCTGGTGTGTAGCTATTTTGCATTACGCTATTAAAATGATCTAGGACTGGTCTTAATTTGTGCAATTTATCATTAGCTGCTTGGGAATTATCTGCAAAATGCAAATGACACAATAAAATTTGAAATCGATTTCGGCTCATTTTAGAGCGCCAAAATGGCAAATTGTAAAGTTGATTTGTACTCCAATAATGCTCAATAGACAGTAAATTACAAGGACCCATATGAAGTAAAAGTCCAAGAAATAATTTCATTTCGGGTATGTCTGTTGCTTTCCAGTTTGAAATTCTTTGACTTTTTTTCATCTGTACTCAGCTTTGCTCAATATTTTGTAAAGCATATAAATTAGTTTGTTCTACTAAAATTGTGAGAAAATCTTCAGAAAAGAAAAGTTCAACTAACCTTTTGATACTGAAATTTCCAGTGTCAATTTTAAAACCTGCAGTTTCAACAAAGTCAAATTGTGGGGGCTCTTGTTCTGAATTTTCCCAATAAGTAGATGTTGATGTATTTGGCTGGATGCTAACTTCATCTTCAAAAGTTTCTTCATCATCTGAGTCACCGCTAGAGTCATCTGCAGGATCATCTTCAGAATCGGAACCAAATATTTCATGAAATTCATCATCGCTCATATTAGCATAAGCTTCTACTTCTATATAAGTGAGTTTTCTTTTACTGGCCATGGCGAAATTGAAGGTTCTTCTTAGAGACTAGAAACTAAAACTAGACTAGATACAATAAACACCGTCGTCAGGGCATGTAATATATAGGTGGAAGTGATATGAGATTACTCGTAGTGACCTTGAAGACTCAAAAGCGCTTGGCGTGCAGGAACAAACTATGCCTGAGGAGCATGTTTGTTCAAAATATTGAACAAAATATTGAGCAAAGCTGAGTACAGATGAAAAAAAATCAAAGAATTTCAGAATGACAGCAAACGTGTTAAAAAATGGGCTGCTGAGTTTAAAAATGGCTGTACCAGCCTTGAAGATTATTCACATAAAGGACATTCAAAAAAATACAACAACACAGAAATCATTGATCAAGTGCACGGTATGGTATTGGATGACCAGCGAGTCAAAGTGCTTGAAATTACTGAAATTATAGGCCTTTCAAAGAAGCGTTTAGGACATATTTAGCATGAAGAATTGTAAATGAAAAAGCTTTATACAAGATGGGTGCCGTGCTTGCTCACAACATATCAAAAACGCACTCGCATGAAAATCTCTGAACAGTGCTTGGAATATTTTAACAAGAATAAAACTGATTTTGCGCATCAATTTATTACTATGGATGAGACTTGGATTCACCATTACACAACAAAATCCAAACAGCAGTCAAAACAGTGGACAGAAGCCGGTTGTTAAGCGCCAAAGAAGACAAAGTCGGTTCCATCAGCAGGAAAGATCGTGGCATTGGTGTTTTGGAATGCTGAAGGCATTTTGTTCATTAATTATCTTGAAAAAGGTAAAACAATAACTGGGGAATATTATTCCGATCTTTTAACCAGACTAGACGAAAAAATTCAGGAGAAAAGACCCGTTTTGCAGAAGAAAAAAAATCGTCTTTTACCAGGACAGTGCACCCGCCCACAAAGGTGTTTTGGCAGTGGGAAAATTAACACCAATTGCACTGAATTCTTGGAACATCCACCCTATTCCCCAGATTTGGCTTCCTCTGACTTATATCTCTTCCCAAAACTAAAACTCTTCCTCGCTGATCAGCATTTTTCTTCGAATCAAGAGATGATTGCAGCTGTGGAGGGGTATTTTGTAGATCTTACTGAGAACCACTACAGGGATGGGATAATGGTGCTGGAGTATCACTGGAATAACTGTATTAGTCTCAAAAAACAAATTTTGAAATTATTAATTTCAAAATTCGTTTTTCATTGTTAGGCCGAGAACTTTTCAGACCACCTTTGTATATATACAAAGGTGGTCTGAAAAGGTAGTGTGTGTATATATATATATATATAGAGAGAGAGAGAGAGAGATAAGTATGTAAACTTTGCCAGTTCATTAAATATTTGATTAAAGATTATAAAGCAGAACAGCGGAATAAGTTGATAACATTTATTTACTTAGTAACACAATGTTTCATCCCAATTGCACAGGATTTCTTCAGGTGTAAATAAACAAACTAGTAGACAAAACAATAAGGACTAACAAAATAAAGAGCCAAGAGGCTATTTTTTTCGGCGGCGTAAATTAAGTTAAGGGGATAAAAATCCCTCATTATTTTCCAGCCGGATGCGAAACTCGGAGATCAAAAACTGTCAAAATCTAAGAGTTTCATTCCGAAGAACTATCAGCGAGTCCAGGTGTAAGTCATCACCTGGGTAGTACAACACTAGGGCAACTCGTTGCAAAGGTGGAGCAAGTTCCATCACTATCCTTAATATTTTCTCATAATGTAAAATGCAGCTCCTAGGAGTTGTATTACTGTTTTACATTATGAGGAGAGGCCACTATCCAGACCGGTTTCGACCTCTATTGAGGTCTCATCAGTGAGTAGGTAGACCTGGAATACCAAGGTTTAAGTGAAACTGAACTTACATATACCCATACTTTATCGTAGTAATAGTAATAATAATATATAGGTACACCACTCTGGCAATTCGTTAGTAGGGGTATATGTAAGTTCATCTCTAAGTTTCGCATCTGGCTGGAAAATAATGAGGGATTTTTATCCCCTTAACTTAAGACTAACAAAGGTGACAACTGCTGTGCAGTTATACAAAAGAGACTAGTGTTTTTTTTAAATTATTTCTAATTGTTTCAAATGTTCTGTGTGTTTACTCATTCACGTGAACGTTCTTGATTAATGAAGGCTAGGATGTATTCAGACAAGTTAATACTTTGGTTAATATTTAAAGGTTTAGCATCTAATGCTATTTCCATAGATTCTCATATTTTTCTTTCTGTTGTATGATAGCAATAGTTTAATAGTTCTGATTTATCCCATAAAACTTGATGTCTCATTTGCGAAGCATCTTGTGGGTCAGCTGAAGAGAGCATGTGTGATGACAAAGCTGAGGCTTCATTGCTGTGGTAGTCAATATCTCTAACATATTCTTCATTGCATTGTTCAATTGATTTTTCTGTCTGTCCATATAGTAAGATATATATATATATATATATATATATATATATAATGATAACAATGATAACTAATGATTAGATTTTGAGATTAAATATTCTGCTTTAAAAAAAGTCTTACTTTTTAAATTGAAAGTTTCTCTCAGGATAAAATCTTTTTCTTTTTTTTTTTTAATTTTCCACGTATAAATATTACCACTATAATTATTATTTCCATGTATAATTTTTAGGAAAATTTCAGGTCTGAATGCTACTAAAGCTAAGAATATTATTCAGTGGAAAGAACAAAATGGATCATTTAAAAATAGGCAACAGTTACTTCTGGTTAAGGGTCTGGGTCCAAAATCCTTTGAACAGTGTGCTGGATTTGTTAAAATACTCCCTCAGACATGTATTTCTGCTGAAGAATTAAATAGGTAACTATGTTGCTATTAATTACATTAATATTAATGAAGCACTAGGTTATATAGGCCTGTTTATGAAACTTCTGGATAAGCATATACTCAATACCTGTTTATGTTATAAACATGCAGTAAAATAATGCTAAACATTTATTATTAAATTGTTTAATGAATAATATTTAAAATCCATTTTTATTCATATATTAAGAATATATATATATGCACCAGAAGTTAGAGTTATTTTTTAGATGATGAGTGTTTGGTCAAGTTTTCTGTAAAAATGAGGGCACTATGATTTTCAAGGTAGAAAAATTACTTCTGCTATGTTACTGGTAGTACTTATTATTATTATTATTATTATTATTATTACATGGACATCATAACAGAATTTGAAGACTCATCACTGGGGGGGTCATGCTGATCATTATTCACACAATGCCTATCATACTTCTTCTGAAACCCATACACTGACATGTCATGACTGCTCTCACAACTCTTTCGAATCATTCACTACAATCCTACACATTTTCCAGGGTTGATCCTTTATTCTCTTCCATCGTGTCATATATTGAAAAATTTCTTCAGCATCTGCTGTATAAAATCCCTTTAGTAACTTATGTTTCTAGCACATCTCGTTTTTTTTTGTTTCTCGGCTAAACCGTAACTGACCCATAAACCTTCTGAGCCTCTGTAGCTCAGTTGGTACCAATAGAGCCCTTTGATTAGAAAGACCTGGGTTTGAATTGTGTCTATGACATGAGGAATATTTATCAGAGCTTTTCGGTCAAAGATGAGTTAGCAGGTCTTATACAGAGATGGAGGATCCCCCCCACACACACACCTCCTGGAAACGAGTTTTTCTTTGCTCAAAAGAAACAAACCAGCCCTGTGAACAGGCATATTTACAGACATACTAACTGTGAGATGGAAGAGATTAGAGCTTCACCATTTTATCTTTCTGCTGCACATCATGGATTTCAGGTAGAGATCCATAATAGTCAACCTCCTGGATGGAGGTTGACTATTATGACATCACTTGACAGGATGGGATAAATATTCATTTTCTCTTTGTTGAGAGCACTGCACAGTCCAATCACCATTTAGGTCTTGCTTTTGGATCCTTTCCATCACTTCCTCCTTAACAGGAAATTATGTCTGTGCACAAAAAGCTTGCCTGTATATTAACATCCAAATTATCACTTGAGCTGCTTTGTCCACTCTTGCATTATGTCCTCAGAATATCAACTCTGTGTCCAACAATATGCCCAAATCATTTTGCCCATCATCATTTTCTTTCAGTCCAGTTCCATCTATATTAATATGTAGCTTATAATATTTTATATTTGAAAGTTGTCAATGATGTTTTATTGCAGGTGATCTTTTATCTTTAACCACCTTACCAGTGTTTTTTTTTTACTTCAAATCATAATAAACTTGTAATTTGTTTGCATCTTTCACTTACATCACATCTCACAGCATCTGGAATAGCTTGAATTACCTTCACTATCCCATCTCAGTCTTCCTTTATATATTAGGCCTGTTACAACTAAATAGTATACGAGCTCTCTAACTGGGTTATAGAAAAATGTCATTGTTTGGTATGTGATAACCACCCTACTTATTTGACGCCTTGAAAATTCTTTGTTTAGTCTCTGAGAAAGGTTTCCAGATTACTTAAATCTTAGGTTGCCCACAGTAATAATTTATTATAGGTCTACAACCTTTTGTGGATGGTATTTGGTATTCACAAAAAAAAAAAAAAATAATAATAATAAATGAAATAAAAGCAGATGCCTAGTTTCATGATGGTATTGATAGGACTATTAAATAGAATTTTAAGAATAGAAGGAAATGAAGGTAGTAAGCATATTGCCCCAGTATGATAATGTGGAGTGGAAGAGAAAAGTAGTGATAATGAATGAGATGATAGCAAGAATGTGTAGGAAGAGGAATCTGGAATGTGTGGAATACATTTCAAGATAGAAGAGAGCTGTATGCAAGGGATGGGTTGCATTTGAATGCAGAAGGACACAATCATTTGGATAGACTGTTCTGTTTCTGGGCAAGTAAGTATGTCAGGGCAGGAAAACTGGAATCACAAGGGTTGAACATAGCAGGGATGGCCTTATGTGGGGATAGCGACTTGAGAAATGAGAGAGAGTGTACACTATATTGCAGAGCCAGGTAGAGTATTAGAGTAATAATGGCTATAAGAATGCTGGTAGTGTACTAATTTTTCTGTATACAAATACTAGGAGCATTAGGAATAAAGGGAATGAGTTTTTGACATTGATTAACTTAGTCTCTCCTAAGGTTGTTGGTATCAAAAACTTAGCTGAGGAGAATGTTATAACAGGGACAGAAATTGAAGGGTATAGCATATTTCAGCAGGATTGAGAAGGCAAACATGGTGGTGGTGGTGGAGTGTTACTCGTGATAACAGATGAATTATACCCTCTCAGGGTGAACAATCACAGTGGAAATAACACTAATGGCTTTGAGAGTATATGGTGTGTGACATTTATAAGACAAGTTATTTAGTGGGATGTTGCTATAGACTAGGGAATATAGATAACGAGCAGGAAATGTTTAGGCAAATTAGTTTGAAAAGTGCAAAGAGTGATCATAATGGGGGACTTCAACTATAGCAATATAAACTGGGCAGCATGCACTGCTAAGGGAACTGAATTTTTGGATTTCTTGAGGGACAATTGTCTTATGCAACATGTGGTGGAGGGAACACAACATCAAGAGTTTTGAATTTTGTCATGGCATTAAACGATCTAATTGTGATTGGGATATCATACTTGTGTTCATTTGGTGAGAGTGGTCATATAGTCCTGACTTGGAGGATGAATAGGTATTAAGGTAGAAGGAATTTATGTGGAATTATAAGGCAGGCAATTATCATAGACTTTGAAACCAGCTTAAAGCAGTACAATGGATGAAAGAATTTGAAGAAAGAGAGGTAATTAGTGCATGGGAAATACTTAAGAGAAAATTAATCTTTAAAAGTACCTGTGGCATGACTATAAACAATAAATTACACGATAACCACACTAATTAACTTTAATGAAATGAAAGTGTAGATATTTTGTACTGAAAATAACAGTACATCAGCAGTGCATAGAAACAAGCAAATCAAAGAAACGGGAATACAAGGTACATACAGTAGTCGGTGGTTTACCAATTAAAAACTTTTGCTGCGTGCTAGAAATTAATGTTAATAAATAATGTTATTAAGAACTCTATTTGATGGTTACATAAGATAAGAATCTCCCAAACTTTTGAGAGAGAGAGAGACAATCATTCTGATTCAGATTTGGCCGATGTAAAAGGGCTTCACAGTTTTCTTTGTGTTCATATTTAAACCTGCTTCTATGGAGAAGACGAGCTTCATTCCACTGGATACTGTGCATAGTGTCAGTACTATGTTGTGCCAGACCAGACTTTTGAGGTTTCATCTATTCAATATAATATTGATATTCATTGATTATTTTTTCCACAGAATGGCCTGTCTGCCCAAAGTTTGTTAGATTATATTCACAAGGTATCTGGTAAACGCCAGCTAATAATAAAAGTGACAGTTTGTCTTTTGTAGATGGCAACAGATGAGAAATTTTGTTGCTAGGAAAATATGTGGGAATGAGATGATACTTCTTCAAAATTCTACCAATCGGTTCAGAGATGCCAGAAATATAAAGGATTGTAACCCTTCAGTTTGTTGAAGAATCCTGAAGTGTTTGGAACATAGAAGTCAATTATCTGCTGGATTTGATTAGGGTTATAACCATTAAATTCCACAAATGTTTTGATAATGAGAAGTTCTTGTTGTAAGCTTGAGGAAGAGGAGTACACATTATGTGCTCTATTAATTAAAGACTTTATAACACCAATTTTTTGAGAGGTTTGATGAGCAGACTTTTGATGAATGTATCTGCCAGTAAAGGTATGTTTTCGATAAACATTGGTTGATAAATTACTGGAGGCTGTGTATTGTCTCTCTCTCTCTCTCTCTCCCCCCCCAAACGTTTGGGAGATTCTTATCTTATATAATCATCAAAAATAGTTTTTATTAATATTAATTTCTAGCACATGGCAACGGTTTTTAATTGGTAAATCACCGACTGCTGTACGTACCTTGTATTCCCATTTCTTTGATTTGCTTGTTTCTATGCACTGATGACTGTTATTTTCAGTATGAAATATCTGTATCTGTACTTTGATTTCATCAAATTTAATTACTGTGGTTATAGTGTAATTTATTGTTTAAGAGAAAATTGTTGACAGCAGTGGCAGATTGTATATCTTGACTAAAGAAGATTTGGAGTCAAATGGATGACAAGAGAAATTAAAGAGGAATTGCAGATGGAAAAGAGATTATGGAAGATGTAAAAAGAGAGAGAAAGAGGTGGAGAACAGGTGCATAAGGAATATAAGTCTCAGGCTAGGAAAGAAATTTTACTGAGATTGTACTGCTAGTATTGTGACTAGCAGTACAATCCAAAGAGAATCCCAAGGAGTTTTTTTCATTATTTCATTTTTCCTGTAGTAAGTAGGAGGAAAAATGATTGTGGACAGATTACCTTTTTGGTTAAATATAGGTATGTAAGCTGTCATACTTTGAAAAATTAAAGATGGAAACTTAAACATATGTGAAATAAATTTATTAGTATCAAAGTACCAAGTATCAAAGGCATCTTCTGTACAATGACAACAATGGAACACAAAATAAATTGTAATAAAAGAATATATTTGTCAGTAGAACAACAGATCGTCAATAAATTCCCAATTAAAAGAGGGGAATATATATATATATATAATAAGATAATAATCAGGAATTTGCATAAAATTAGTGCGATATTATTTCCCATAAAAGGGATAATCAAATGTCATCATATCTGTTTCAGTCAGTGTAGAAATCCCTCATGACTCTCCTTGTAAAACCACTCTTTAAGGAATCTACTTTTATGTAAAAGTTTAGTTTTTCTTCCAAAGAGCCTATATTTAGTCTAGATGACATGTTCTGCTAGGTCAGAATGTTCAGTTTCAAAATGCTGGATATGAGATTTATTTTTTCATTATGGATGGCTGGACAGTCTTTGGACAGTCTGCAGATCTACAGACTATCCAAAGTAAGATAAACCACAAAAGCATGGGATCTGCTAGACATCTGAAGGCTGAGTGAAGAAAGCTTATCTTTAGATGAAGAGAGGAAGGTAGAAATCTTCCTGACACGATGAAGGGATACTGCAATTTAAGAGGTCTTAAAACTTTAGCGATATGTTCAGAAATTCCTTTAATATAAGGGAGTGGGATGTGAGTGATATCTTCGGGAGATCTAGTGATCTTTTAGGAGACTTTTTACAACAAGAATTGAATGTTACCAAATCTACTTTTATGAAAAGAGGCTTTAATGAGTCCTTTATCAGGAAAGCCCTTTTAACAGCTTTAGGCCACCCATCTCTATGTATCATAGATGATACGTCCAGAAATATTCAAATATGGAGATTATAAAAGTTTTACAGTGGCTACACTGTCATAATTCAGGACTACTCAGAAAGTCAAATTCCAAACATTGGAGTAAAATATCATAGTGAAAAAGAGAAATATAATTGCATTGGAATTTCACTACTGAGCATTTCAGGTATGAATGCAAACATACTTCAGGAGAGGCTTAAAAAAATTGGAAGGGAAAGCTGGGATGACAAGCCAGATTTAGGCCAAATAGGAGTTGTCAGAATCAGATTTTTACTTTGAGTCAAATAGTTGAGAAATCCTGGAAATATAACTAGGATCTCTATGTAAATTTTGTAAATATGTAGTAGGTTCAAAAAAAAAAAAACTGTTCAAAATCTTAAAATGCAAATCTTAAAAAAAATGTAAATGAGACATTGGGGGGGATTATGACCCATGCCACATCTCCCAGCTGTTTCCTCCCCCACACACACACTCCCCAGGAAACACTTGGTATATTACCAGTAGCCTAACTGATGAAGTATCTCAGGGGACAATCACCTAACATGTGAATTTTTACTGATTATGAAAGGAAAAAGGCATAAAGAAAATTTCTGTAGTGCAACTTCAATTCCTTGTTCTCAAAGAGACATCATGGTGAAAGCCTTCAAGGAAGCCCACAAGCCAAAGCAGGAAGAAGTAAGCTCACAAAACAAATTCTTGATAAACTCACTAGACTATTCCAGTGTAAAGTTTTATGAACTTTGCACTGGAATAGTCAGCAAACTTTATGCAGTCTGCATCCAAAAGCACAGGTAGAGAACATATTTTGAATAGAATGAAATCACATCAAACCTCAAAAAAATCAACTTTCATTTATACATCAGCACACAAACCCGGTAATCAAGGTATTGGAATCCTAGTTACCAATCTTAGAAAAATTAAAGTTGCAAATTTAAACTTATATGAAATAAATTTATTAGCTATAAAATTTTCATCTATCATAGGCATCCTCAGTACACTGATAATGGAACACAATATAAAATTACAGTTAAAGAATCATTTTCAGAAAGTGCCACTGTGGCATTAATAGGACAACTAACAATCAGTAAAATTCTCAATTATTTAAAAAAAAAATACAATAATATAATAATCAGGTATTTGCTTAAAAGTGAAGTAATATTTCCCATAAAGTGGATAACCAAAGGCTATCAGATCTGTTTAAGTTCAGTCAGCATAGAAAAGTCTCACAACTCTTTATATAAGTGCTCTATAAGGAATCTGTTCCTATGTAAAAGCTTAGTTTTCTTCCAAAAAATAACTCTATATTTAGTCATGATAGCATGTTATGCTAGGCCAGACTGTTCTGGTTTTTGGTACTGGATGTAAGATTCATGTCAGATGGTTGCAGATTTGCAAAACTATTCCAAAGTAAGACAAACTACAGGAGCATGAGATCTGGTAGACACCTGGAAGGTTGAGTGGAGAAAGATAAATTTCTTTATCTTTAGATGAAGAAAGGAAAGTAGAAATCTTCCTTTATGGAATGAAAGGGTACTGCAATATTAAGAAGTTTCAGAACCTTAGCTATATGTTCAGAAATCCCTTTAATATAAGAGAGTGGAATCCGAGTGATATCTGCACAAGATCTAGAGACTGGTTGTTTAAAGCTGTCAGAGGCTTTCTTGATAAAAGAAAATATTCATTAAAGCCATTTTTCATAAAAACAGATTTGATGACTTTAATTCTTGTTATAAAAGGTCTTCAATGAAACAAATATGAGCACACAACGTAGCAAGGTTTTAATGGTTCCAATCTTTTGCTTAGGATGATGATGAGAATTAGCATGGATATAATAGTGATATCTGCACAAGATCTAGAGACTGGTTGTTTAAAGCTGTCAGAGGCTTTCTTGATAAAAGAAAATATTCATTAAAGCCATTTTTCATAAAAACAGATTTGATGAATTTAATTCTTGTTATAAAAGGTCTTCAATGAAACAAATATTATGAGCACACAACGTAGCAAGATTTTAATGGTTCCAATCTTTTGCTTAGGATGATGATGAGAATTAGCATGGATATAATGATCAGTACAAGTTTCTTTCCCGAAAATTGTAAACTACTACTATCTGGTTTACAAAGAATTAAAATATTGAAAAAAAAGCTAGTTGATTGATTTTTTTTTTAAATAAACTGAATTGTTGGATGAATCATTTATTTTTGAAATGAATATTTTAAATCTTATGATGAACCTTTCCATATTGCAAATATATATTATCTACATATCTGTACCATACTGTAGGTTTGGAGAAACATCTTTAAGGATACAATCTTCAGAATGCTCCACATAGTAATTTGCAAGGGTAGGAGAGATAGAACTACCCATGGCTGTTCCTTCAATTTGTTGGTATAATTTGCCTTGTACATTGAAATAACCAATGTGTGGATCACAAAGTCAAACAGTTTGATGATATCAGGAGAAAAATCTTAATTTACTATTAATTTACTTAAACAGTATTTTCCTTTAAAGGGATTTCTGAATTAATATTAACAATATTCTTAATATTGTTCTCAACAAAAAAGAAATTGTAATTTTTAAAAAATATTTTTTAAATAATTGGAAAGTTTTCTGACCATTTGTTGTCCTGTTAATGCTATAGTGGCACTTTGTGAAATGATTCTTTAATTGTAATTTTATATTGCGTTCCATTATCAATGTAATGAGGATGCCTATGATACATAGATGAAAATTTTACACTTAATAAATTTATTTCACATAAGTTTAAGTTTTCATCTTTAATTTTTCTAAGTATGTCAACTTACATACCTATATTAAAGCAACAAAAATATCTATAGTTACATCTCAACTGTCTCCAGAATATTTGACATGAGAGAGTATCTGATATAGAGAATATCGGATAGTTTTTGGTTTGAGATAAGCACAAACCAAAAAACACCTATAACTTGTATCTATGTGCCCATTTAGAAACTTCAGACAAAAACTCCAAGAATGCATTCTGCAATCAACTCTCAGACTATCTCTGCACTGTTCCAACATAAAATCTCCAGTTATGATGTAGATATTGTGTGTTGGGACAGTGCAGAGATAGTCTGAGAGTTGATTGCAGTAAGCATTCTTGGAGTTTTTGCCTGTAGTCTCAGGCAAAAACTCCAAGTTATGGCCATTATTCTATTGGAAATGTTCCAGAAACTACAAAAAAAAAGGACTTTTCATATGCTGCAGTACAACAAAAGAAAATGAACATCTTTTAGCTAAACTATACAACACTCATAACCTTGCAATTTCCAGAGCAAATTTCCACACAAACCTAAATGAATATGAACCTGGGAACAGGGTGACCATCACTAGTACTTTCGTACTGGAGCTAGTACTTTTTAGTGTTCTAGAACGTTCACCAACAGATCTAGTACTTTCTTCCTTCCGAATAACAACAACATGAGAGTTAGACATATGAGTTTAATATTTTTCTCTTCTCTCACCTCCCCATATGTTACATTCAATGACACAAGCATGATTTCTCTTTTTTCCCTCCCCCACTCATTGTTCACTAGCCTTCTCTTCCTGCCCCCTGATCCCATGCTCATGCAATCCGACTGGCATTAGCCAATAAAAATATATTCTTCGCCATTCAAACACTTCTCACGTGTTATAAGATCATTACAACAATGAAAACAAGTGGAAAAATTAAATATTTTAATATGAGCAACCACCTTTTATTGATGCACAGCATAATTTGGACCCCATTATGTAAAAATTTTGCTCCACATTTAAAACTCAGCACACAACAATGGAATTGTTGGGATATTTAAACAGTCAGATGTTTAAAAAATTTTAAACTTCAACAATGAGATATAATCAATGTTTTACAAATTTCAATTCATTGCTTGCAGTCGCAGTTTGATTTGAAGTAAGTGTCTGTTCAATATAGTAGGTTTGAAGTCTAGTGTTTTTATTAATTTAATTAACAAAGACGTGCAGTTCTTCATTAAAAATATTATTTAGATTTTCCTTTTAAACATGGACAAGTGGCAATTTAAATTTGATTCTAAATCTCAGGGGGAAAAAAGCAACTGAAAAAATATTTTCAGCAGTGACAATAAATAAGAATAAAATAAGAAATCAACTATAAAATCATTTGCTATTCATTTGCTATTTTTTAAATCTAAAAAAGAATAGCAAATGAATATCATTGGAATGACCTGACTCTTACCATATAAACCCAGTATGAAGAAGCACTGGAAAGCAAACTAATGAAAGGCCCAGTGTATGAAAAAACCATCCCTGATCATCATTTATGTTGCACAGTCCATCCATGAAGTAGCAGCAAAAACTTTAGTTATCAGGAACTTCTTCTCAGAGGAAAATGGTAACACATTCACTACTGAACAGTTCATTTAGATTTAGTTGTTATACATTTCAGAATGACAAGGAAAACCATATCCAGACTGTCAGAAATTAGAATTAAATCAAAATATGCATACAACCAGAGAAATGTATCAAGTAGCTAACTTCTTATGATCAAAGAAAGAAAATCCGAAAGACCAAGAATAAAAGATAAAAGGCATGATATCCAAAGACAAAAATGAAGAACTCTCAATGTAAAAGAACTACTTTTGAAAACTGTTAAATAATTCAAAAACAACTTCCTATATGTGCAACAATTTTACAGTGCAGGAATTTGAAACTGTACTAAAAACCCTAAAGAATGAGAAATCACCTGGTTGAATAGTACGAGAGTTGTTTGAAAAGTTTGGTAAATTTCCAATAGACAGTGACACAATTTGTTCATTCATACCAGTGTTGTTGACACATATTATCTTTTTCGTGGTAAAATTTTAGTCACGTGCATGCAACATATAGTTCTTGTTTGTCAAACATATAAAATGACTGTATTTGCATTTTTCATACAAATGGAGAAAAACGAGTTTTGTGCAGTGATAAAACACTTTTATTTGAAGAAGTAGACGTCTGCACAGATGAAAGCTGAGTTAGATGCAGTTCATGGGAACTCTGCACCAGCATTAAAGAGTATTTATTTTGGGATAAATGAGTTTAAACATGGTCGTAAGGCCATCAAAGATGAAGCGTGCTCCGGATGCCTGACCAAGGTCACTACGAAGGAAATAATTGACAAAATCCATGGTATCGTTATGGAAGACCACTGAGTGAAAGTGTACGAGATTGTTGAGATAGTAGGCATCTCAACTGAATGGGTGTATAATATCCTGCATGAAATTCATCATGTAAAAGCTGTGTGCACGATGAGTGCCACAATTGTTGACTGTCGATGAAAAATGCATGCGAAAAGACATTTCAATGCTGTTCTGTGAATTGCGATTAAACATATTTAATCGCAATTCACAGAATTTTTCGCATAGATTCGTGACTGTCAACGAAACATGGATCCACCACTACACACCTGAGTCCAAGCAGCAGTCAAAACAGTGGATAATACCTGGTAAAAGAGCACCAAAAAAATTAAGACCGCTTTGTCAGCTGGGAAGATGATGGCAACTGTTTTTTGGGATTCCCAAGGAATTATCATGATAGACTATTTGAGAAAGGATAAGACAATAACAGGAGTCTATTATGCATCATTGTTGGACCGTTTAAAAGAAGAACTAAAGAAAAAACGGTCAAGATTGGCGCACAAAAAAGTGCTCTTTCATCAAGACAATGCACCGTCCCACACATCGGCCATCAGAACGGCAAAATTTTATGAATTAAGGTTTGAATTGGTTCCACATCCTACATATTCATCAGACTTGGCCCCGTGTGACTTCTTCTTGTTCCCAAACTTAAAAATTTGGATCAGTGGGAAAAAACTTTCTTCAAACAAGGATGTCACCAAGGCTGTCAATGACTTCTTCTCTCCCGTAGTTTAAATGGACCGTTGGGTCACTCATGGCTGGTAGGTGATATTCTTTGTTACTCTCCTCCAATCATCTCGGTCTCTTGTTCTTGATGTCAGTTGAGAAAGGGAGGAATTTGTCCATTTTTTGATGTTATCAGTCCATTTTAATCGGGGTCGACCCCTGATCCTGGAACGATTCCTTCTAGTGCTTGCTTTAGAATGCCATTACCCTCTTCACATGTCCGAACCATTTCATCTATCTTCTCCTGATGACTGTCAGAATATTTTCCCTTTTTCTTTCATCTATTGAACCAATCAGTTTTCGGACGTTTTCATTGGTTTCGTGAGCAGTATAGGGAATTCTCACAAGTCTTCTGTAAGTTTTCATTTCAAAAGACAAGAGTCTCCTCTCGTCTTCCCTCAATAAAGTGCAGGCCTCACAACTATACAAGAGGATAGAATTCACCAAGGTTTCAATTAGTCATAGTCTGGTTTGTGATTGCTATTCTGTTATCTGTCCACAATGGTTTTAACTTCTGTAGGGCCACGGTTGCCTTAGCAATTCGGTATTTAATGTCGGTTTTTGAGCGGCCATCTTGACTCAACGTGCTTCCTAGATAAGTGAACTTGTTTACATTCTTGATTTGTTTATTGCCAATTTGTATCTTTAAGAATTCAATGTCCGATTTTGAGGTTATCTTGTTTTTGTTTTTTGTAGGTTTATATATAATCCATATTTTTTTAATGTTCCGAAAACATGACTAGTTATCTCTTGTAATTCTTCTTCACTTTCTGCCAGAAGATCGATATCATCTGCAAAACATAAGTTATTTATTCTTAGTCTGCCAACTACTATTCCAGTGTCATATTCATGAAGAGCTTCGTTTATGACATATTCCAGAAAACAATTAAAAAGAAAAGGGGACAAGATGCATCCCTGTCTTACCCCCCCCCCTCCCATTCTGCCCGGAATGGTTCACTGCTGTAATTTTTAATTTCAATTCTCATATCAGATGAGGAATAAAGAGATTTAATAATCCTAATGATTTTGTTGTCAATACCATAATGTTCTAAAATTTTCCATAATGCCTTGTGCCATATTTAGTCAAAAGCTTTTTTGAAGGTCTAAAAAGTTGTGACAGATTATTTTGTTATGTTCTATGTATTTTTCACCTAGTATGTGTATTGTAAAAATATGGTTGATTGTACTTCTGGAAACCTGCTTGTTCATCTGATAGTCTGCTTTCTATTTTCTTTTCAGTTCTTGACAATAGTATTTTTAACAGGATTTTGCTTGGATGACTAATAAGGCTTATTGTTCTATAGTTGCTACATTTATTGCTGTTTCCTTTTTTTAGGAATAGGTACAAGGACAGAAGTCCATCAATCAGAAGGCCAAGTCTCTGTGTTCCATACATCCTAGAATAAATTTAGCAAGGTGTCTATGATGGTGTCATCTCCTTCGCTTATCAGTTCCATTGTAGCACTATCAATTCCCAGTGATTTTCCTATTTTTGAGGAGCTAACTGCTGCAATGACTTCTTCTTTTAATATTGGGTAATCTCCTTCCTCTGAACCTCCTGGCAAAATTCCAAAATATCATCAGTCAGTTGAGGGTTCTTCTGAAAAAGCTTGGTTGCATAACATTTCCATCTATCAACTATTTTCTGGTTATCCGTCATAGGAGTTCCATCTTCATCTTCTATGCTCCAATTAATTGCAGTAAAAGGTTTGCTTAGCTTATTGATAATTTGAAAAGCACTTTTAGGATTATTTTTATTTAAGTCCTCTTCTATATTTTTGCATTCATCTAGTATCCCTCATAATATATAATAATAATAATAAATATAATAATATAATAATTATTATATTTTTATACTGTTCTCTATTATTACCACTATTAATATGAGATTTCAGATATCTTCTTTCGTCGCATAGCTCCAAAATATTTTTGGTTATCCATGGTTTATTAACTTTCCTTTTGTATCCAAGACTTTCTTCAGCTGTCTCAGTTATCTTTTGCGAGAAATATTTGGTTTTAGATTCGATATTATTATATTTCTTGAAGCTTGTGTTAAAAACTTGTTTTAATTTGTATTTATATAGTGTATTTTTTACTAAATAATTTAAGGAAATTACAACGTCAACTAGGATGTACATTAAAATAAATTTTAATATACTTCAATATTTCGGCAACGTCACGTTGCCATTTTCAAGAAACTTAAGAACAAGACACGTGCACGCAGGCACAACAAACAGTAAGTGAGAAAAAAGCAGGAAGCTGTTATTTCTCCTAAAGTCCTGATGGTGCCTCCTAGCGGGCAATGTTGGTAGTCTTGGGCGATTGGGCTGAAGGTCTTCTGATGTATGTTTCCCAAATTTGAGGCAGTCTCAAGCAGCCAAATTTGTTGAGGTTGGGATTGTTTCTTAGGGCTGAAGCTAATTCCATGAAAAGCCTTTCGTATTTGTATTTACTATGGTGTATAATCTCGGCTTTCTTCCGCTGTATTCTATGGCAGGTATCCAGCGCATGGTCAGCAAGACCAGCTTCAGCCCTAAGAAACAATCCAAACCTCAACAAATTTGACTGTATGAGACTGCCTCAAATTTGGGAAACATACATCAGAAGACCTTCAGCCCAATCGCCCAAGAATACCAACATTGCCCGCTAGGGGGCACCATCAGGACTTTAGGAGAAATAATAGCTTCCTGCTTCTTCCTCACTTACTCTTTGTCGTGCCTGCATGCACGTGTCTTGTTCTTAAGTTTCTTGAAAATGGCGACGTGACGTTGCCGAAATATTGAAGTATATTAAAATTTATTTTAATGTATATCCTAGTTGATGTTGTAATTTCCTTAAATTATTTAGTAAAAAATGCATAACCAATGTCTAAGCCTTTCCACGAGAATTACGATAATCCACGGAGATGATATCGCACATAAAGCAAGCCATTAGGGTAAAATGAAGTTAAAGCTATCAAGACAACTGAATTGTCTCGCCTTCCTAAAACGCTGCCGGGATAACCAGGTAATTCCTAACAGTGCCAAATTCAAGCACCATTTCTCTTCACAAAAGGCTCTTCGTATTTATAACCATGGCAGCCAAGCCTTGCTTAGAGAACAAATCTCCACGACTCGACGTTTCCTGAATGATGCCAACTTAACTATCCAGGCACTCAAAGATGACCTTTCAAGCACCTTAAGCCATGAAATTTGGTCTGTTTTATACGACATCTCGTGCACTGCAGCAGAGAAAGAATTTTAAAAAGTACAAGATTGACACATCAAAAAATTTGAAACTTTAAAAAAGAACTCGATCTCGAACCCACGACTTCCTACCAAAACGGTAGTCAACCTTTCGTCGTTTAGTGTGAAACCTGAATCATTCAACGCCCTCACACGTGGCCACAACTTCGCCATTGCACCCAGAAAAATACCTGCTGAAGATATTATGATACGAATTGAACGCGGGATACGACACCTTCCAAACCACATAGCCAACGATATTAGACTGGATGTGGCTTGTGTTCTGACCAAAGCTAAACCACCAAAAGCCAACATGCCCAGTAAGGAAATTAAATCTCTACTAGAATTAAAGAAAAACAAGAAAATAATAATCAACAAAGCTGATAAAGGGAACGCCACAGTATTGCTTAACCAAAAGGATTACACACGTAAGCTGAAAGCTCAATTGTTAGATCGGGCTACTTATCTCCCTATCGAGTACAATCCCACCAACTCGCAAATTAGAAAACTTCACAAGCTCCTTAAGAAGGTCATTTCTTGGCCTGTGGAAATCACTAACAAATTAAAACCATTTAACTCCATACCCCCCCTTCCCCGTATTTATGGACTCCCAAAAATACATAAGGAAAATGTGCCATTACGTCCCATAGTGGATGGCATTGATTCCCCCACATACAAACTAGCTAAACATTTGGCCAAAGCTCTCTCACACTATACTGGCAACACACCTTCACTCATAAAAAAACTCAGCCCACTTCAAAGCCAGCATAGAAAACCTTACACTCAAGCAAACTGACATATTGGTCAGTTTTGATGCCTCCTCCTTATTCACAAATGTCCCACTCAAAGAATCCTTAGAGCTAATCCACATCAGAAGACCTTCAACCCAATTGCCCACTAGGGGGCACCATCAGGACTTTAGGAGAAATAATAGCTTCCTGCTTCTTCCTCACTTACTGCTTGTTGTGCATGTGTCTTGTTCTTAAGTTTCTTGAAAATGGCAATGTGACGTTGCCGAAATATTGAAGTACACCTAAACCTCTTTTTTTACGCGAATTGGGATATCAAAAAGAATTTTTTTTATGCGATTTTTATTCGCTTTTACATGACCAACCTAAAGTCTAAGTTAGGAAAAAATCCGTAATTCAAGAAAATTCTGAGAATTTTGTAGAATTGCATTCTCGTTTCAATTAAGAAAATTCTGAATTCTTATGAATTTCATTTATTGGGAATTCCCCGAATTACATAACTGACTGTGCATAAAAAAGCAGTTCTTAGCAGTTTGAATTTGTTGTTTGAGTAGGACAACACAGTTACCACATTTTTTGTATTTGTATTTTTTAAGTGAAAAAATACAAATACAAAATACGATTTTTATTTTGATTTTTATCAAAATAAAAATCGCGTTATAAAATTAATAATTTTGTCAAGAAATAATAAATGGTAAGCTATATGTAAATTTCAAACTTTCATTTTATTAACCGAAGATTTTAATCCAGCTCTCACATGATGTTGCCAATAACCTAAAAAAAAGTAAGCATTTTGGAGTCCGTAAATCAACTTTCAGATCTATAAAGAAAATTAAGAGGCTATTAGAAAAGCAGTATGTTCTGGTACAAAATTGAGTGCGAAATTATCATCATATCTTGTGTATACAAGAGATGTTGTTCTAGAAAAGGCCAAAAAAGCTTTAGTGATGTAGATAGAAGATAATGTACAAAAAAAGAATGCCAGTTGACGGAAATTCCATCAAGCAATCAGCATTTAGATTTTATGAACAGATTAAAAAACTGCAGCCAGATACTTCATCTTAATCGAGGAAAAAATATGAATTTTATGCAAGCAATGGTTGGCTGGTTTGTTAAAAGACATGCTCTTCATAATATAAAAATTAAAGGTGAAACGGCTTCTGCAAAATTAAACAGCTGCTAAAGCATTTCCACAAAAACTTGCTAAAATAATTGAAGATGGAGGTTACTACACTCGTGAACAAGTTTGGAATATGAACTGGCCTTTTCTGGAAAAAAAATGCCCAACAGAACTTACGTATCAAAAATGCAAAAAACTGTTGGTGGGTTCAAAGCAGCAAAGGATCGCATAACACTCCAATTTTGTTTGAACGTTTTAAGAGATCGGATGTTAAAACTACTGCTCATAAATCGATCATTAAGCCCACGGCCAATGAAAGGCGTAGATTCATTGGCCAGTTCATTGGATGGCCAACAAAAAAGCTTGGGTGACCATTGATATTTTCACTGAGTGGTTCCACAAACATTTTGTGCCAGAGGTTAGATGCTATTTGAATGACAAGGATCTCGAATTTAAAGTGCTTTTGATTCTTGATCATCCTACCATAGAACACCCAAATGTGCAATTTTTTTTTCTGCCACCCAATACCACATCATTGCTACAACCTCTAGATCAGGGTATAATTGCGACTTTTAAAACATATTATGTCAGACGAACATTTCAGTACGTTTTGAACAAGCTAAATGATAATGAAACACTGTCAGTTACGGATGTGTGGAAAATATTTTCAATTATGGATTGTATTGATCAGGTTCGATTATCGTTATCTGAATTGAGAACAGAAACTATGAATGCATGCTGGAAAGCTATTTGGCCTGCATGTGTTAAAAGAGAATGCTCCTGTTCCCTTCAATCATACTGCAGAATTCCCCAATATAATAAGTTTGGCATGTGAAATTGGCGGAGAAGAATTCGATGATCTTACTTCGGCAGATATCGAAGAATTGTTAATTGATAAACCTCTTAGCAAAGACGAAATAGTGGAGATTGTTTCTGAGGCTCCTGAAAGCAAAGTTAATGATAATGATCAAGATAATCCTACTTGTACTGCTGATATTATTAAAGGAGGTCTTAAACTGGCCAGTAATTTAGGCAATTATTTTGCCTGACATGATCCAAATGAAGAACGTGCTGGGAAGTTTTCACGTGAGCCTAAGTTGTTAATTTCACACAGAGAATTATATCGCAACTTATCTAAAGCATCAACACAGCGATTAATAACTGAGTTCATGCCTAAAACTACTGAAACAACCAGTGGTACTTTTGTTCAAGACATGACAAGAAGAATTCCACAAGTTGAGGAGGAAGTCGATAACGATAATACCATATCTAGTAGTTCTAGTGATATTACAATCTCACGAAAACGAAAGCTTTCGCGTTTATTGTCAGAAACTGATAGCAAATAACATAATTTTTTTATAGAATCCTTAGTAAACAATTGAAATGAATATGTTTTTTTAAAGTTATTAAAATTCATTGTATGTATGTATGTATGCAGTCCGCGCGGTTAGCCTAGTGGCTTTGCGCTTCGCAACCATATGCCTGGGGAAGGAGTGTCCTAGGTTCGATTCCCGTCCACGACGTGAGGAGCTTAAGGATCTTCCTCAGCCATAGCCAAGTTAGCCGGTCTTGGGCGTGGGCAGCAGGGTTTTTTCCCGCCAGTTTATCTGGGGTTTTTCATCTCGCAAGCAGGCAAGCCGGCCCCATGAACACACAGGTTACAGTCATAAATACTTACGGCAAGGAAGGCAACGGGAAACCACCTTGCTCATAATCATCTCTCCCTAGAATGGTAGCATTTAGCTACCCTCCTGCGGCCGTATGGCAGATGGGAACCAGAAGATATGTATGTGTGTTCTCCATGAAATGTAAATAAAAATCTTATGATCCTAACGAATTTAATGTTTTTTTTTTCATTATTTTGCTTATATTGCAGGTTTGGAACCAATCTTCACTTTTTCTATGGAGTCAGTAGTTCTTTTTACGCGTAATTTTTAGGAACGTACCTATCACGTAAAAAGAGGTTTGGGTGTATATTAAAATTTATTTTAATATATATATCCTAGTTGACGTTGTAATTTCCATAAATTATTTAGTAAAAAATGCATAATCAACGTCTAAGCCTTTCCACGAGAAATAGTGTATTTATTTGGGGATCTTTTAATTTTTCTATATTATATCTTTTGCGAGTTGATTTTGTAGATAATATTTTCCTCATTTTCATATTCACAGTTATGAATATGAAAATTCCAGGAAATGATCTGGTTCTTGTGAGGTTGATGGAGTTTTTAAATTTTGTGCTTACAAGGATAAAGTTGATTTGGTTGTGTGTTTTACCATCAGGGGAAGTCCATGTCCATCTTCTGGAAGGTTTATGCAGAAATAGAGTGTTAGTAATGGTGAATTCATTTTGTGAGGCAAAATTGATCAATTCAAAACCTCTTTTGTTTGTCTCCCCATAGCCATACGGTCCAACAAATGGGAGAAATTTCTTGCCGATATCTGTTCCAAATTTGGCATTTCAGTCAACCTGTACAATCTGTACAACCTGTTTTGCACAATTTGACAAATCCTACTTTTTAGATGGGATGAAAAAATTAAACTTGCTGGACCAAATGTGTAGAGATACGATGTTGAGAAATAAAGGTTTTTTTTTTTTTTTTACAAAAAGATGTATTTAACTTATTTTTTTACCAAATTTTTCAAACAACCCTCTTATAATGGCACAGGCAAGTAAACATGGAGGAAAAGAGTTTGGAAACAACTACTAAACATCTGTAATATAGCCCTAGCTACATCCATTGTTCTATTACAATGGAGAGCTCAATAATACCAATACTGAAAAAAGGTTATCTGAACAACCCAGAAAATTATGGAGGAATCTAGGTGCTTCCTACCGCATTAAACATTTATAACAGAATGCTTCTAAATGGAATTGAACATGTATAATTACCATTTATTCTGTGCAATATGCTTTACTAGGTGAAGGAACATTCTGGGAATGGCTATTTTCAGAAAAAATCTTCAGTTCATTCTTTATCATTACTTTTAAATTATACACGCTTATATTTTAGTATGTTTTTATTTCTATAACTTTTTAAAAAATCTCTTTTTTACTCCACTTTATTTTATTCCTGGTTTTATTATATTCTCTATATTATTCTTATATTTTAGTTTATATCTTGTGATTTTCGCTATATCTTTTATGTAGTATTATTTCCACATTCTGTTTTTCTTTCCATATTTATCTCACTGTTTTGCTACATTTTGACCTCAAGGATCTTTTCTGTTTTATTTTACAATTTTAGTATTCTTATTCTACAGTCATTGCATAATTTTAAACTTCAGATTTCTGGTTACTTTCTTATTGAAATGACCAAAAATTAATGTACTTCCAATGATTCCATAGATTTTGAAGAGTTACTATTACAAAAGTAAGCAAACATCATTATATTATTATTCACAGTAAATAATAATACCTTCCTTGAGTAACTAAATTTTATAGTAACTATTACCAAAAACAGTTCTTGTTGTAGGGATCTCCATAATGAAAAAAAAAAAAGCTGGATTGTTCATTTCTATAATTAGATCTAAGGTGCATTCTGAACCCACAGGTTCAGAATACCACTAAGAAAAGAATTCATTTATGCTATTTAAAGGATTTGAATAGTTTTACATTTGTTTTTTTTATTTCTTAATGATAATTACATCATGGTTTTATAAAAAGACTTCAGAAAGTCTTTTCAACTGTTTCATATGGAAGAGTGGCAGAATGTTTTCTCTGAGAAGCTCATTTTTATATTCCGAGAAACCTGCCTGATAATGTACATCTGAGACAGCAGATGATACACATAGCATTACCTTTCCTCTTAGAGCATCAATTAAGTTTATATATAAAGTCAAGTTACTTGGCTTTGATAGTCCATTCAGCTTACACTTAAAGGGAATATGCAGTAACATGAGATAATTTCATCCCTAAAGGTTAGATAATCTATTTCACTAAATAATGTTATTTGTAAATTAATTAAGGATGTTAAATTTGATTTAACTTCAGATTAATTTGAGTTTTGTCATTAATTTGATTTTATTATACATATTTAGAGAAATGAAATTATTGTGTGCATATGTTTTTGTGTGTATGATAAGGTGAAAAGACGTCCTGTTAGAAAAGCTCCTGGAAGATCTGTTATTTTGTTGATTTATTAAGTGTTTTCTTAGATTTATTGGTATATTTTTAGTATATTGTTGTAGTTTTTTAGTGTAATTATTATGCCGCAACATTTTATAACATAATTGCAGAAATATTATTAGTTTTTACTACTCTTTTAAGAATGGCGCCAAAAACTCGTCATAACAAGGCAGTGTCTAAAGCTCAAGTTCTTACTATTGAGGAGAGCATTTGTCCTGATGAACAAAAGTACTGCTGCAGTGATGATGATAATTTATCTGAGGATAAGTTGACATTAGAAATATCTCGATTAAAAGAAATTATTAGAAAATCGACCAGACAATTGGAAAAGACGGAAAAACGTTTGACTAAACTTAGACACGATAAGAAAAAGGATCAGAAGAAGATGAACAGGCAGGAAAGTACTGAAGTAAGTCAGTTGAAATCTAAATAAAAAGAGGTGATATCATATGGTCATTCAATCTTAAAATTTGTGCCTGCCAGTGAGTTCAACTTCTAGTTTCCTTGGTGCAAAAATTAAAAATATGACAAATGTAATTGAAAAGAAAAATAAAAGAGATAGTGGTTCTGGTAGGTACTAATAATTTAAGTAGTGACAAATATAGTATGAGAGAAGATCTGCAAGGTCTGTTGGAAGAAGTGAGAAAGAAATGTGAGAGAGTAAAAATTGTAGGATTGCTACCAGATATGATGGTACTGAGTTAAGAAGGAGGGTGATGATAGTAAATAATTTCACATGCAGGCTGTGTAGAAGAAATGGATGCAAGTTTTTAGATGTGTGGGTTGTGTTTGATGGCAGAAAAGATATATAAAAAGGATGGCCTGCACTTGAATTCATTTGGCATCAGGAGCCTGGAGAAATTACTTATTGGGATGAGATCTAATGGAGAGAACACTGGGGCATCCATGGAAGTTATGTTTGTTCACAGTCAAGAAAGAAAGGGGTAAGAGCTAGCTTTTCCCCTAGAGAGCAGTGAGTGAGTGGAATAGTTTGCCTTTAGGCAGGGAGTGAGTGCATCTAATGTGAATGAATTTAAGGGAAGGTATTACAGCTGGTTTGGGTAGTTTATAGCCACCCTCAATGAGTCCTTGACTCCCTGGAGGTCTCAGATAATAATAATAATAATGTATAATGAAATTTTTACCCTATTATTGAGATATGACTTAAGAAAAAGTGCTATAGTATAATATTTTTAAACAACAGGTTTACACATGTAAAAGAAAACTAAATAAAATTCATTACTCATATATATTTCGCTCAACATGTCATGAGTTTCATTCAAGGAGAAGGCAGAAGAATCGATAACAAGATTTAAATTAAGAATACAAGAATGAGTCATACAGCATGCATATAATATTACATTGCTTGGTCACAACCATACAGTAGGAGGAAACACTATTAGAGTTCAGAGACGTGGGTATAAATGTATAATTAATAATTAATTAAAAAATGTATAAACAATTAACGGCAATCACTTCACAAGACTTAAGAGATAGACATAGACAGTCTGTCGGATTAAGACAGTGGCATAGTGCTTCACATGATTCAAAAAATAGAAAAAAATGGACTACTGTGCATAGGTCTAGTTCCTGGTTTCCATTGTGATTCTTATATAGTGGAGAGAGTGCAAAGGAGAATGTTAAAAATAATATCAGAATTCTGGAATACTGATTATGAAGACAGATTGAGAATTTGTAGACCCAGACACTAGCAAACAAGAGAAAGAGGGGGGGAGGGTGATGTGATTGAGACTTATGGATTTCTGGAAGGGTCAGTTGATGGAATTTTTCAATTTATGGAGGGTAGGGAAAGGACAATAGGAAGCTGAGAGTGAATACCGCTAAGAAGGGGGATGAGGGCTAGATTTTTCTCTCATAGGATGGTACATGATTGGGATGGATTGCCATTGGATATTATGAGTGCAAGCAGTGTGAATGAGTTCAAGAATAAGTATGATAGCTGGTGTGTGTGTGTTTGTGTAGTATGTGGCCTCGCTCAATGAGTCCCTGACTCCCTGGAGGATAGCTAGATTTTTTTCTTACAGAACAGTGAGTGAATAGAACATTTTGCCTGTTGAAGTAGTGAGTGCATCTAGTGTATACGATTTTAAGAGAAGACATGACAGCTCGTGGGGGTGATCTACAGCCTCCCTTGATGAGCCCTTGACTCTCTGGAGGTCTTGGATGATAATAATAATATTCATAATATTTTGTAGTAGCTGTTTTTATCTTGGATATCACCTTGATGATTGTATGTATATTTGGAATGAAGAAATATGAATATTTTTAATATTATTTAAATTAAGGGGATATTTAATCCCACATTATTTCAAAGCAGAATAAGAAAACTCTAAGATACATTAGGGCAAATACTAAGAATAGCTATCCTAGCTTTATCCGCCTTTACAACGAGTTGCCCGGTATTGTACCACCCAGGTGTTTGTTCACGCTTGGACTCGCCGAACTTTTATAGTTTGCTGTATTCGGCATGAAATTCTTTGATTTCTATCTTAGAGTTTTCTTATTCGGCTTTGAAATAATGTGGGATTAAATATCCCCTTAATTTAAATAATTTTAACATCACCAAAGTGAAGCCTTTTGGCTCTTTATTTCATTAATATTTTTAATAGTTTTTGAAAAATTTTGAGATGACATGTGTACTGGTTATGAACTAGAGAAGATGCAATATATAAATTAGAGTTTTGGTTTTAACTTTGTGATTGGTGTACTCATGTTTCCTAATGATAAACTATACTTAAGTGCTATAAAAATGTCCTGGAAAGTGATTCCATTACACAATCATTACAATTTTTGTATGATATACTCATCACTTGTGACAGACTCTAATTGCTTTTATTTCTGTCAGGTAACTTTAAAGTCCTCTTTATGGGAACTTTTTTATTTTTTGTTTTCACTCATACAGTTGTATGGTATGAAGTATTGCAGTGTTATATAGTATGTTGTGTGTGTTTAATTATATATATACTCTATGTAGTGTATTTTTTCCAGTGCTGTTGAAGAAACTGTTGGTTCTAATAAAAGAAAAAGAAAAGGTGTGCAGGCAAAAGCAAAAAAGGCAAAGACTGAAATAACAAATGAGCTTAATCCTTTGGATATGACTGTCATTCATCCAGAATCATACTCTATTGCTGAAAGGTAACTTATATTTAATTAGTGGTTTGCATTTCAGTCATTTGCAAGTTGTAATGCATGTGGTCAGGTATGATGCTTACAGAAAAAAAAAAAAAATTTAGTCCTTCTGCTTAAAATCATTCACAAAATCTTAATATGATGTAGATATGATGGTAGATGTCCCATTCAAGTGTCTGTCTACCATCACTCTCAGATCTCTCATCTTCTCCACCTTCTTCAAAATTAATTGTATACTCTGCATCTCAACCATGCCTACCCAATTTCAAGACCTTGCACTTTGCAACATTAAGCTGATAGTTTCACTCATTTGTCCACTCACATAGTCTATTTAGATCCTCCCACAGAGCCACAACACCTGCTTTATTTCTCATTGCTCTTCCCAACTTTACGTCATTGACAAACAGCTGCACATCACCAGTTAAGCTGGTCCCAATGTCATGACGATGCAAGTTAAAACAATAATGATCTCTGTGGCATTCCATTAGTGACCTTTCTCTTTTGGGGTACTACTCCTTCATACACAACCTGTCTGACAGTGAATCAGCTATCCAACTAATCCTATCTGTCTGTTATCTAATCCTACCTGTTTCAATTTAGCTACTAGCTTGCCATGCAACAAGGGCCTTTCAAAAATCTGAGTACACTACCATATATGCATCCCCTTTATCGACTGAATTTATCACCTTGTAATACATAAGCAGATTGCTGAAATGCAAACCCCCCCCCCCAACAAGCCCATGCTTACCATCATAAAAAATACTGCTATTATCAACCCATTTCTGAATCCTAGTCCTCACCAACTCCTCTAACACCTTAACAACCCCATACTCACAGATTGGTCTATAATTTGTACCTTCAGTCTTATCCCCTTTGTGAAATGGAATAATTTTTCCCACCTTGCATTCCTTTGGGATTGTCCTGTTGCAAGACACATGTTAAACAAAGTGCAATTAATTCCATAGAGCAAGGTTTCCCAAACTTTTTTTTCCATGGCCCAGTTATTTTAATACTTCATGTTTGTGACCCACTAAAATTTTTATGGCCAGTAAGTAAAATAAAACTGATTTGAATGGTCATAGAGTTTTCATTTATTATTGAAATGGGGATGCAGACAGAGCACGATTTTCGTCTCTATTAATTAAATTATTTATTCATTAGTCCCGATTAAATGCTATTTACTTGTATTTTAGAGTTTTGTGAAAAAAAGAAAACCCCAAAATGAAACACCTAGGTTTTCGAGAGTTTTTTAGGCCACCTGGCATTTAGCTTTCATGACACAGTGCCAGGTCGTGACCCACCATTTGGGAAACGCTGCCATGGAGCGTTCCTCAAGTCCTATTGCCTCATTAACAAGTTTACTTAATTCTTCGTATACTTTCTGCTCATTCACCATCAATCCCTCCTCCACCATGAAAAAAAGAAACCATACTCTCTACACTCCATCTTCTCATGATGTTGCCTTCACAAGGATGAAATACACTGAATGCTTCATCTATATCCTCCACATTGGTTACCAATCTTCTAGTGTCATCAACTAGCATCATCCTTCCATAGGTCATTTTTTTCTTTTACTTGCCACATATCAAAAGAACTTGCTAGGATTTTTCTTAATTTGATTGGCTAAAGTCTTCTCATACTCCACTTTTGCTGCCTTTACCAACCAAGTTATCTTCTTGCCATGCTCTTTGTACTCTTCATGTAACTGATCATTACCAACATTCATCTTGCATTGTCTCCACTGTGCCTTCTTCTTTTTCTTCTTCCAGATTTCATGCTTAATGTCTTCATTCATCCATTTTATTCCTACCTTGTTTAGCCTTTTCATCTTTGGAATACATTCAAACACCATTGCAGTTAAATAGCTCTTGACCAATGCCAAAGCATCATTTGTCTCCTTCTCACTCAACTCCTCTTTTAAGCTTTTCATAATCACCAGCCAGCCTTGTAGTTCCACATATATTCCTTTTTTTTTTTTTTAATAGAAGTTCTCATATGATTGGCTGCAAACCAGGTGATCACATCATGCTAACTCTCACCAACTAGGCAAAGATTAGACACTCCATTCATAATCACTCTAATGATATAACCAGATCTAATACTCTTAACCTTCATGTGCCCTCCATTACATATTGCCTAAGATTGCTGTCTCTTAAGAATTTAAGAAATTTGTTCTCCTTATTCCCTGACTCTATATCTTCTTTCCAATCAGTATTACCATAATTGAAACCCATAATGATCACCCTTCACTTGCTCGCTAAGCCAAGTGACATTTCTTTGTCTCCATCTTCCACATACCCTGGCCTGTAGCAACACCCTACCAAATATCTCATTCTATCAACCTCCACTTCACACAATACTGTTTCAAACCAGACTTGAATCACACTTTAATGCAATAGTCATATAGAATACTATATGTGAGAAAGAAATATGAGAGAGTAAATATTGTCGGTTTGCTACCCAGATATGACAGTACCAAGTTAAGAAGAAGGGTAATGATAGCAAATTTCGAATAATTTCAAATACAAGAGTCAGCAGACTGTTATGTATAGTGAATTAGCAAATGATTCCATGCGCAAGCTGTGTAGAAAAAAATGGATGCAAGTTTTTATATGTGTGGAGTGTGTTTGATGGCAGAAAAGATCTTGTATAAGAGGTATAGCCTGCATTTGAATTCATTTGGCATCAGGAGCCTGGAAAACTTACTTCTTGGGATGAGATCTAATGCAGAGTCAAACTACATCATCAAGGAAGGAACGGGAAAATATGTGTGAAAGTTCCGCTATGATATGCAAACGTGATAAAGATATGAATGGCTTCAAATATAGTTATGCATCTGGTGAAGAGGTGTATTGCTTTGGATTTGACCTTTTGAGTATGTCTGAAGAGGGAAAAGAGAAAGTTCGACAACAAGGCCAAATAGATTGCATATTATAAGAATAGGCTAGGTCATAATTTGTTATGCATGTACACAAATGCCAGGAGCATAAGAAACAAAAAGGTAGAGTTTGTTGCTTTATTGAAAATGATGTGGCCTAAGATTGTTGGCATTAGTGAAACTTGGTGATCAGAATTAGATATAATAACTGGGATCAAGTGTAATGGATACACTATTTTTAGGGATGACAGAAAAAATAGGAGAGGAGGGGGAAGTACTACTAATGATATTGGATGACTTAAGTCAAGTTACGGTAGAAATGCAAGAAAACAATGATGTTAACAATGTTTCATTCAAGTTTGAAGCTATCTGGTGTGAAGTGGAGGCTAACAGAATGAAACATATGATGGGATGTTGCTACAGACCTGGTGGCTCACTTGCAGGGGACCAAGAAATACATCGGCAATTTAGCCTAATGGAACTAAATGAGTGATCATTATGGGTGACTTTAATTATCCAAACATTGATTGGATAGAAGAGAAATCTCATGATAAGAATGGCAAGAAATTTATTGAATTGTTGCTAGACAATTTTCTTAAGCAGCATATGAAAGAAGGAACTTGAGGTCAAAGCATGTTAGATTTGTTCATAGCATCAGAAGAGATCTCTGTTATGACTAGTTTACCACCAGTCGGTGACAGTGATCATGTTGTACTTTTTATTATTATTATTATTATTTGACACCTCCGAAGTCCAAAGGACTCATTGAGGGAGGGCACTTGCGTTACGCCTCTGTCTCCACCCCACTCAATCCACCAACTGACTGCAACTATACCAACGCCATCTACCACCGATCACCACCACTAGTATTTCCACAGACAATCCATGCCACGGCAGGATTTGAACCACAGCCTTTTGGCTGGAGAGCAGATACGCTAACCACTCGGCCAAAATATCTTGGCACCTACTTTCTTTCTTGTCAATAAACTCTCCTCCATGTTACCTTTCACAAGGATAAATAGTCTCCTCATTACTAGGTGTTAAAAAGTTCCTTGTGAAATATGAGAGCTTATTCTCACACACAAAGCACACAGAAAACTATTGGATTTGAGAATGTCATGAAAGTTATTGTAACTGTCGTCAACATTATTAGGGCAAGAGGATTGAATCATCGTCATTTCGAAGAGTTTTTGACCCAAGAGTATAAAGCAGATCACAGCGATGTGGTTTATTTTAGTGATGTGCATTGGTCGAGCAGAGGGAGGGTTCTTAAAAGAGTCTTTGACTAAAGGAGCGAAATACAGCAGTTCATGCAAATCAAGGGTAAGCCGATTGCGTAATTCAACAATCAGAAGTGGATGACTGGATAAATACCTTTGGTCTCTTGGAAAGTATCTAATTATATGGATGTTCCCATTAGAACAGATTACATGCTGGACCACAAAGCTGGAAATTATTATCAACTTAAAAGAATACTATCTTTGGTTCCATAGTATCAGTTATTGAATGGGAAAAATATCAACAATGTATGGGAATCTTTGAAAATGTGCTTAAATGAGACAGTACCTGAATGCAAAGTGTTTCAAGAATAAATAGATTGGGAGTGAAATGGATGCTCAACCTTATTAAGCAAGAGATCCACAAGAAGAAGATGATGTGAAAAGAATATCATGAGAACAAGAGAGGAAATATGAAATATATAAAGCACAGGCCAGAAAACTAACTGGTATCATGTGGAGAAATTGGCTATGCAGGTTAAAGGCAATCTAAAAGAATTTTATTGTTGTGTCACAAAGCAAATGAAAGAATGAATGTGAAAGAATAACTTTGTTGAATGCAGATGGTACTCTAATGTCAGAAGCTAATGAGATTGTTCAATTAATGAGTGCTCACTTTGCTAAGATACAACCAGGTGTATACAACATGGTGCACAGTGCTGTTATATCTATTTTATATGCACCATTTGTTATAACATTATTTTATTTTCTTATTTATTATCCTTTGTTTTCTTTAGAGTCTATTACAATTTAGAAGTCATTTCTGTTCATAAATACTCAGACATAACAAGCTTGAGCTCGTTTAACATTAGTTTAAGTTCGCTATACATAACAGTCCGTTGACGCTTGTATTTAGTTGCTTATTTGAAAGTATCATAATCAATATGATATTAACCAAACTGAATATGGAACAAGAACACTACTCGAATTGTCCAAAAGTAATTATACATTCTCCTAAGTATTTACAATGAACTATTGTCCATAGAATTCATCCTTGCAGGACAGTCCTGATTCGTTTCTTTGTCTGAGCGACGATGTTTTTTTTTTCCTTAGGGCTGTCTACTTGTTCTGTACTTCCTGCTGTTTTCTTGTCTTGATCACCAATTTCCTTTATCCTCCATATTCCTTTCTCAAGCAATGTGGACAATCCCGGCCGATGACGATTGCCCTATCTGCCGATAAGCATCCTTCCTACTGACAAATTCTTCTCCTTACTGCCGATCTCCTCGTGTGAGATGCTCTGATGACTGACTGTAGACCTTTACATGCCAATGATCCCAGAAATAAAGAAAGACTTTTCCTTTCTGAAGCAAAAAAAAACTTTTATATTTTCAGTCTTGCACCTAGTGTGCCTGCTCATCTTAGAGTCACATTAACCACAAGACATGCTGCCGTCACAACTCATGTGACACCAATTTGAATAACACAAAATTTTGCAATAAAGTTATAACATACATACAAAAAATTAGTATTTTTATGAGCAATGATAATCCCTTTACGTATTTTTTATTCTTAGGTAATACTTGTAAAAACGAGAATGACACACAACAACATTCATGTGAGATTTTCTGCTGCTACTTCTACATTGGATAAAGAGTTAGAGGTGCATGAAAATGAGAATAGCTGTTGAATAACCTGGATAAGAATTTATCAATAGGGACAGATAGAATATCAGAACATTTGCTAAAGGAATGTTCATCAGAATTGGCTAGGCCTTTAACATGTTTGTATAACTTTAGTCTCAGCTCAGGAATAATACCACAAGAATGGAAGGAATGTATGACAGTTCCATTATATATGGGTGGTTCAAAAACTGATGTGTCTAACTATGACCTATCAGTATCTCTGGTGTGGTTGTGGTAGTGAACATTTTAGAGAAGTTGGTAAGAAGAACTTGCATACAGAAATAGGTAGACAAACAGGCTGTACTCTGCAAGATGTGGCATGGGTTTACTAAAGGAAGATCATGTTTTAGCAATTCACTCATGTTTAATAACAATGTTATAGCCAAGTTGGATATAGGATGTGGATACACTATGATAATGTTGGATTTTGCTAAGGCATTTGATCATATACCATGCGAAAGGCTGTTGCATAAACTGGAGAATATGGGATTCTAATATAAACTCTTGACTTGGATCAGTGGATGGTTGACAGACAGATATCAAGAAGTGGTATACAGTGGGTATGAATCTGCCAGATTTAAGTTGACTGGTGGTGTAACCTCAGGGTTCAATCCTTGGGCCATTGTTGTTGTTGTTCAGTTTATACATTTATGACATTAGGAAGGATCTACAGGAGATATGCAATTGTTTGCCAATGATGCAAAGATTGGCAGGGCAATCAGGGATGCTACTGATATTCAGCACTTACAAAATGATTTGAATAGGCTGGAAATTTGGGCAGACAAATTTTTGGGTTGTCAATTTTAATGTTAGTAAGTGTAAAGTTATGCACTTTGGTGTGATGAGATTTTGAGTGGCATATTATATTTGCAGGGTTATGCTACAAGAAAATGATGAGGCTGGGAATCTTGGCATAATGGTGGATAATAACAGACTCTGGTAATTTGAAGTTCAAAGGTCAAATAGCAAATATTGCAAATACAACTCAGAGGATAATTGCAATGTTGAAACAAACATTGACATATAATGATCATCATCATCAAATTCCTGCTATGTACCCTCAAGAGGTGTACAGAATATGCTAGTACGGTGGTGCCTCACAATTTGACAGTTGAATTTCGCAGTTGAAAATCGCACAATTCCATGCACGTGCATGGAATTGTACGATTTTTATTTGTCATTTCTTGTTGGGCTGCATTGGTGTTTGCTCGTGTTGTTTGTGCTAATTTTCAATTCTGCATTTTTCAGAAAGTAAAAATTTTGTGCATCTGCAGTTGTTATTATTTTTTTGAGTGAAATTTAAGAATGGGTCCAAAGAGAAGTGAACAGAGGAATAATTCAGGAAAGAAGCACACTTGGTTGAGCATAGAGAAGAAGAAAAAAATTATAGATAAAGTGCAGAAAGGTAAAACAATTACAGATGTAGCCGAAGAGTATGGCGTTCCTAGGTCAATTGTGGCAACTTTTTGGCAACAGAGAGAGAGAGAGAGAGAAGATTATGGGTGCTAAGGTGTCTGCTGGTGCAGTGAAGATTTCTGACAAAAATAGATCTTCAATCAATGAAGGGATGGAAAAGCTGCTTATCACCTGGATTAGAGAAAGACAGATGAAGAGAGGTCCAGTAACTCAGGCAGTGATCTGTGAGACGGCTAGGTTAATTTTTGAAGAATTGCAGAAGAAAACTCCAGGATGTACCTCACATCAGACTGAGAAATTCAAAGCAAGTCGAGGCTGGTTTCACAGATTCCAAGGTAGAACAGGCATCCATAGTTCTCAGACAGGGGGAAGCTGCTAGTGCAGATAAAGTGGCTGCAGAAAAGTGTATGAAAAAATTTGAAGATTTAATCAGGAAGGAAGGCTACCTGCTACAGCAAATTTTAATGGGGATGAAACTGGGTTATTTTGGAAGCACTTGCCAAATTGAACTTACATCACGCAAGAAGAAGTGAAGCTCCCAGAACATAAGCCTATGAAAGATAGGCTTACCTTGTTATTGGCAGCAAATGCAAGTGGAGACTTTAAACTAAAGCCACTTCTGATCTACACTCAGAAAATCATCGGTGCTTTGGGAAGAAAATCATTAAGTCCAAACTGCCAGTGATGTGGAAATCCAATGCAAATGCCTGGGTAGACCAGCAAGTTTTCAAAGATTGGATTTTTGAGGTGTTTGCCCTAAGCATGAAAAAGTTCCTCACTGACAACAATTTTCCTTTGAAAGCACTGCTGATCCTTGACAATGCTAGTACCCACCCTCAAGACTTAGAGGACATTCTTGAAATTGACCCAGTTCTTGCCTCCAAACACAATGCCACGGATCCAATCCATGGACCAAGAAGCAATTGCCTGTTTTAAAAAACTTTACACCAAGGTTTGTTCTCACTGCTTTTCGACTTGACTCACTCTTCTGACAAGACATTGAAGGACTTTTGGAAGAAGTCCTTTCAGAAGTTCAACATTCTCCATGCCATTTTCTTTATTAAAACTGCCTGGGATGGAGTGACACAGAGACCCCTTCAAGCATCGTGGAAGAAACTTGTTCCAAATTTTCCTCAGGATGACAACAGTGCAGACCAAGCAGCTGCAGCCATGCGAGGGATCATTTTGACAGCAGAAAATCTCAACATAGAAGAGGTTGATGAGGATGATGTAGACGAGCTTGTGAAGGATTATGATGATGAACTGACCATGGAAGAACTCAGAGCACTCAGCGAACAGCAAATAAAGGAGGAAGAGAAAGAGGAATTTCACCTGAAGAAGAGGATGGCAGGGGAAAAAAGGGTCGATGCCAACAGCTGCCATTAAAGAAGTTTTATTCCACTGAGAGAAGGTGCAGTCTGTTTGTCTGGAATGGCACCCCAACACTACTGATGTGAGTAGAATGACAGACTTGGTCAAGAACACCATCATGCATCACTTCAAAACCATCTTGAAAAAGAGGGAGAGACAGTCCATCCTTGATCAGTTCCCCATCCCTGTTCAAGCAAAGAGGAGACGAGAAGAGGTAGAACAGAATAAAGAAGACTCCCTTCCAACATCTAAGGCTCAGTAGATTGTATATATTGTGTATACAATAGAGTATTTTGTAATTTAGTGTGTTATACAATAGTAAAATACGTAAAGTAAATAATTATTATTTTTACGGCTATTTTGCCTGCTTTTGTTTAGCATAATAGAAGAAAATTGCGCATACCTTTTCTTGGATGTTGTTGCCTATCTTCTTTCTGCGGTATGCATACTTCTGCTGTTATGGTGTTGAAAGGGGAATGGGGTGGGGGGAGGCTTAGGCAATGTGGGAAAATTAATTTGAAAAAACCCAGGTTTTTTGTATAATATATACATATGTTATTTTTAAGGGTGGGTGCACTTTTTTTGTTGGGTGGGGAAAAGGTGAAAAAAGGAGGCTGGAAATAGCAACTGTTTTCTAGAGGAAGAGAAAGGGTTTATGGCCCCCTTTTCCTATAAACGCTTTCCCTTCCTCTAAAAAAAACAATTGCTATTTTCAGCTCCCTTTTTCAGCTTTTTCCTACCCTTAAAAATATTATATATGTATAATATATAATATTATGTATATTATATATATATATTATACTCTGTACAAAAAAAAAAAACAGGTTTTTTTAAAATTAATTCTCCCACGTTGCTTAAGCCCACTCCCCTTTCAACCACCATAACAGCAGAAGTATGCACACTGCAGAAAGAAGACAGGCAACAACATTCTAGAAAAGGTACGTGCAAATTTTCTTCTATTATGCTACATATATTTGTCTCTAAAATACATCTGCAATGCCCTGAGAATTCTTGAGTAAAAAGCCAATGACATTAAAACAGGGACACTCCTAAACAAAAGCAGGCAAAATAGTGATAAAAATAATAGTTTTTAAAAGGAGAAACATGGGAGTTTTCCCAGAAATAATACCTATAAGGTAAATAATATGGTGTATTTCTCTCCCACTCTCCCCCTAACAGGGGAGTGGGATGGGGGTCCGACAACAACGAATTAATCTATTTTCCATAGACTTATATGGGAAATATTGTCCCACAATTCGACATTAGTTCAGCAATGGATTACTGTCGAATTGTGAGACACCACTGTACTACATGAAAAACTTACATCATTAATAACTTCCTATCTATGATTTTCCTCCAAATCAATCTGCTATCAGATAAAAATATAAGATCTAACATTATCAGATCTTATATTTTTATCTTCTAAGGCACTTTCTACTGTATCAATCCACCTATTTCTTGGTCTTCCTCTGTGTCTTTTTTTTTCCTGCCAACCTAGCAGAGAACACTTGTTTTGCTAATCTTTCTTCTCCCATTCTATTTAAGTTCTCCACCCTACAAAAAAAGTGCTACGCCCACCTGAGATTAGCTCTGATAACGCATTCCTGGATGCTAACAATATTAAGTTCTTTCATAATATCCTCATTTTTAATATGATATTGCCACTGATGCCATCTGTTCATGCCTATAATCTTTCTCAGGACTCTCATATCTGTGGTCTCTAGTCTTTGGTGAAGTGTTTTATTTCTAACCCAGCTTTCAGATCCGTAAGTTAAAACTGGTTTGAACACTGTCTTGTGTACAGCTAATTTAGTGTTCCAACTAATTTCTCTCTTATTCCATATGAATTTATTCAATTGACTTCCTACCATACCAGTTTTGTTGATTCTGTTGTCTATTTCTGTATTTAATTTACCATTTTCACTAAAAATCGTGTCTAAGTAGCTGAAATGTTTTATTTGTTCTATAGGTTTTCCGTTCACAATGCAGTTGATATTTTCAGTGCTTCTTCATAGTATTTGTCTTGTTATTGCTGACCTTCATACCAAATCTATTACAAGAGTTATTCAATTTAGTCAGGGAATCTTGCAGACTTGTAGCATATTTATTTAGAAGTATAAGATCATCTACATAGAGGAAAGAGCTGATAGTAACATCTCCAATTTTGATATCCGGTTTAATACCACTTTCCTTCATAATGTGATCCATATAGATAATAAATAACAGAGAGTGTTTAGATTTAGGATGAGGAAGTCATTTTGCCTCTTAGGTATATTTTTTATGAATGATGAATAATTTGCTTTGGCATAAAACAAACATGTCTTATATTGAAAAAAACTGTTTCCAAAGGAAATTTAAGGAAGCTGCAAATATGCTTAGAATCCCAATGCAATGCAACAAAAACCAGGACCTAATTCTTCACTGAGTTTGGTTAGCATTCATAAAAAAAATATACCTAAGTCAGACCTCAGACAGAGTGAACGTGAACAACAGAACTTGACAACATCCAGCATTGTTCAAACATAGCATGCATTTATGTATGTGTCCATTCTGCATTCGGATTTTTTAAGTTGATGAACAGCTAGACTGCCATAACAACATCTAGTGGACTATTTTGAGTAATTTCTCATTTCTTGTGTTTAAACTTTAAGTTACCTTTAACCCCTGAAGATGTAAGTCAAATGACATACGAAACTTATCGGGTTTGTTATCTTTATTTATCTTAATAAACGTGGTCGCAATACCGAAATCTTTCTTTTGTCCTAGTGAGTTTGCTACAGGGAGTCAGTTGTACATCACATCATATACTAATAAAATATTTGTATAGTTTTTATTGTATTATGATGTATAATCATTACTTTTGAAATAATAAGTGTACACTGTATTAATTATCTGCCGCACATTAGTGGAAAGCCTCCCTCAAAGGGTGCAGGAGGTGATCAAAGCCAAAGATGGACATACCTGACTTTAGGGGTTTTCCATTTACAGTTGATACCAGCAGGCAAAACCATAATGCTAGGTATGTCCATCTTTGGCTTTGATCACCTCCTGCACCCTTTGAGGGAGACTTTCCACCAATATGTGGCAGATGCCAGGTAGAATTTGTCTCCATTCCTCCATCAAAGCAGCACTGAGTTCAGTGACAGTCAAGGATGTGCCTCTGGACCTCAATCGCTGCTCCAAGTTGTCCCACAGGTGTTTGATGGGGGTTGAAGTCAGGACTGTGGGCTGGCAAGGGCAGTCGTTTAACACCCATCTCTTCATACCATTCCATAACAGCTGCAACTTTGTGGTATGAGGTATCGTCATCTAGATAGTAGATAGTAACACGGGTCCGTTCAATAAAACTCCATAGTGTAGGCAGCACCTGATTATCCAGAATAGCAAAGTACTGAGCTGCCTTCATGGAACCATGGACAATGACCAGTGGTCCCACTCCAAATCAGCTGAATGTATCCCACACACACACCATTACTTCTCCACCACCAAACTTTACTGTGGGTACAACATACTGTGGTAACAAGTATTCACCAGGCTGCCTCCACATCCACACCCTGCCTGCCATCAGATTTGAAACAGGTAAACCTTGATTCATCACTACAGTTTACTGTTTTCCACTGGTCAGTTTTCCAGTTCACATGCTTTTTGCACCAGGTCAGATGAGCCACCTTGTTTGCTGTTGTAGTGTTCAACTTGTGTGCCACTTCTCTTCCATGGAAATCCAGTAAATAGAGTTTTTTTCATACAATATTTAGCGTTTGGCTAAGAAGAATACATGCATATGCCACCACACACACACATACAAGACAACAAAATGCATAAAAGAGTACAATAGTGTGAAGTGACACTGTAGTCATATATACATATAAAAATATACAAATAAGCATAAAATTAAAATTGAATGTCTAAGTTCGACAACCAGTCAGCAGCATCAGTAGAAACTGTTATAAAGTCAGTTACTGGTCCCATGAAGGCTCTGTGAGGACATTCAAATGTGATATGTTGTATAGTTTGGTGTTATTCCCCAAATACATAAGGAAGCTCTACCTACCATGGTTGGTACGAACCCTATTTAGAGAGGTCCATATTTTTTGAGGTAGGTCGAATCCTGATGGAGGGCTGTTTTGGGTTAAAGACAGTCTGCCAGATTACCGGGGCTTTGGCAGTCCATTCCATCTGCCATGCTATTGTTGCATCATAGCCCTCAGTGATAAGTCGTTGTGCTGTTATAATAGGTGGGTGTCTTGACTTAAGCCTCTGTAATGTAAAGCTGTCAATATCAGAGTGTATAGGAAGCAGTGGATTCCGGCAAATTTTGTTATATTTGTGAATCAGTTTGTCTTGGCATCGTAGTTGTGGCGGTTGCATGTGGCTCAGAACTGGTAGTCAATATGATGGAGTAGTCTTTATTGCTCCAGAAATGATACGCATTGTCTGATTCAACACAGTATCAATTAATTTAATGTGTGCACTGTTCAGCCAGACAGCTGAACAGTATTCAGCAGTTGAGTAAACGAGAGGGCCCAGAGTAGATGCCCTTAATGTGGGAGCACAAGCCCCCCCCCCAGGTTGTTCTGGCAAGTTTATGCAATATGTTATTTCTAGTTCTGAGTTTGACATGACATCAGTGTGACAGCCCACAATGACACCTCTCTCTCTCTCTCTCTCTCTCTCTCTCTCTCGAAGTCACTGAGTTAATGTCATGTTGCCATACCACCTGTATTCAACTGCTATGATGAAATACTAATCCTACTATCTGTACACTGATTTTTATGTTATTAACAAACCCAGAATGTTCCATAACTTCCAATAACAAGGGTGTCCGAACAATTATTGGCAGATAGTGTATACACATGCACATGAGGATGTGCTGAAAAGTTGTGATAATCACCATGAAGAAATTGAGCTAGAACCATGTAACTCACACATTATTCCCCATGAAGTCTTATATACTTGTTACAATGCTGCTGCATCATTTACAATCATCTGAGAAAAAAAGTCTTTCCCCTTTTTTTTTTGCACAAACCATTCCTCAGCTGCAGATACGATATATCATCATCTGTGGTAAATTTTGTTCCTTTCAAATGTTTCTTTAAATTTGGGAATAGGAAATAGTCAGATGGGGTCAGTTCTGTCAAATAAGTTGGGCAAGGCAAACATTGAACGCCCAAGTTGTGTATTGTCTGTTAGGTTTCATAAGTGGTGTGAGCAAGTCCTGCAAAAGCAACATACCTCTGCTCAATATCCTGTGGCGTTTTCATTCAGTACCTCCTTCAGAGCTGTTAAATAAACTGTTGCTGTAGCAGTTTCACCTTTTTTAAGGTACTCGGTAAGGATTACACCATCCATATCCCAAAAGACAATGGCATCCTTCCCTGCTGACTTTTAGGTTCAGAACTTCTTTGGCCAGGAAGTACCTTTGTGTCTCCATTCCATTGACTGTCTGGTCTCTGGGTCATAGTGATGAAGCCATGTTACATCAGCAGTCACGCTAGGAGCCAAAAATTTTGTACGTAATTTCTCAAAATGACTCAAAATCCCATGAGATGACAGCACCGTCTCTTTTGGTTGGCATTTAAACATTTGGGAACCCACTTTGCTGAGAGAGAGAGAGCTTCTGCATGCCCAGATGTTGATGGATAATGACCCCAACTTGTTCTCTGGTCCCCAGTCTTTACAATGTTTTTGGCTGGTATTCATCTATCATCATGGATCATTGCATGCACTGCATCGATATTTTCAGGTTTGATCTCCTGTGGAAGGTCTTCCTGATCTGAGGGCATCTGTTGTCTCAGCATGCCCAATTTTAAACTTGGAAATGCGTCTGACAACTGTTGGATATGCTGGGGCACAGCACCCTAAACTCTCACACGAAGTTTGGTGAATCTTAGCTGCAGACCGTTCTTGCAGTACAAAGAACTTGATGACAGCCTGCACCTCTGTGTCTTTGAATTTCTTCAAAACCTTTGACATGTCATCTTATATATCCAAAGAAAAATCTGTTTTTGGTGCCATGAACATTGAACTTTGAAAGGCATCTCAGCATTCTCAACAATGCAGTGCTTCCTACTTTGTGGAGTTTCTATGAACTGACCATCGTCGTCTCTTTCAGCAAGACAATGCACCATGTGCGATACAATGCAACAGCATAAGGCTGCTGCTAACTGCATGGTTTGTGGACGTCACCACACTTTACTGGTCTCGACAGAGCCCTATTGAACATCTATAGGATGAACTAGAGCATCGGGTGAGGTCAAGGGATGTCCATCCCATAACAGTTGAGGACCTCGTTACATGCCTACAGGAAGAATGGTCCAAAAAACTTTTTTTAAAATATGCCCTGTAGGATTTCTCTAGTCATCACACTGAAAGGAAGTCCTACATCTTATTAAGGTAAACATCATGGCTGTTTGTTTCTCACACCAAGGTGTTTGTTGACTTCTTTCTGATAAGTGTATGCACCATTCCATCTTGATCATTCTCTACTGGATCTTTTCAGGGCCTTCTATGAACTGAGTTGATATGAGCACAGCAATAAATATGGTCTTATCAAAGGCTTGTATATTGAAAGTATAATCCTTATTCACACCAGTTATTTTCAACAGTGCAGTCAAGTTAAATAACAACAGCCCAAGTGCAGAATCCTGTGGCATCCCACTGGTCACCCTCCTTCTCTAAGACTCGGCAATTTTAAGATGGGCACCATAGCCATTTGTTTCCCACACCATGGTGTCCACTGACTTCTTTCCAAGCAGTGTATACATGTTGGCTTAGTGCTGGTTAAAAATGGAACTGGCATTTCATATGTCATCTCCCCCCCATGAGACTTCACAAAGGGTAAAATATGAAACAATAGTCTTCCCACAAGCAAACAATCAAGTGGAAATAATCAGATTTAAAGGTTACGTTCCTGGAAAGACACCTCTGTGGATGCTAGTTGGTTGTAGTGAAAACCTTAAAATTGCTATTTCTAATATCATGAAGAATTTTACACAACCAAGGCTACCATCAACTAGCACTCCATAGAAGTATTCTTTCTAGGGTTTTAGGCTTTAAGTATAATCATTTCCACATCCTGTTATGTGTATGCATGTTACAGTTTTATATTGTTTCCCTGATGATGTCTCTGTGATAGACTAAATAGTGTCATTTAATTTCTATCCTCTAGACCAGTGCTTCCCAAACTTATGGATGTAAAGGCCCCTTTGGAAAAATTAAAATATTTCATGGCTCCCATCATAAAAAAATTGTAATACAGACATATTATTATAATATTTATTGTATTTATATTCAATACGAAACATACACAGCGAATATTGCAAAAATCAAATGCAAATATTACATTTTTAGCATCTTTCATACACATTTGACATGGCATGTTATCTTATATTTTTATATAGGTAGATATATCTATCTTATTGGTCTTGAAACATTTTAAATTTGTTTCCATTATTTCATAGCCCCCTCAACAAAACTAACGTCGGGGGGGGGGGGGGCACAGTTTGAGAAGCGCTGCTCTAGACCAATAGCTGTAACAAAGTATAAGCATTTCTCATTATATACAAATATATATTTAAAAAAAGATATTTAATGACTAACAAACAAAGAATAAGTTAGAAAACTTTAATGATACAACTAGTTTTGGCTTATTATGGCCTTCATCGGGTATCTTTGTAGGTAGAAGAAACAATAATACAAGACTGAAGATATTAAGAAAAGTGAGAAGCACAGGTTAATTGTATTAGATCATTAAAAATAAAAACGTTGTATTAAAATTCCAGTTGTTCTATTTACGTGCCATTGTTTATTGTATGTGTGGTAGTAGACTCTCGAGAATGCCAGTATTGAACAACAGCAGTATGGCTCTTAGGGATGTTATATCTCAAATTACTGTTCAAATGAACAGTAATTTGAGCTATAATACAGTAATTTTACTAGAACTGTAAAGATCAAGTAAAAAATTATTGAAGTTTTTTTGTCTCTCCCCCAAATTCTTATATTATATTACAGTTGTTTTCACTAACGTGTGTTCGTGTAGCAGCATAAAGAGCTGACTTTTTTTTGTTGTTAAATCTCTTAAACAGCAGCAGTTAAAAAAAAAAAAAAAAAAAAAACTTAATAGATCAATCAAATCATTGATTTTCCCCCTACAAATCAACTCTTCAGAAAAGTGTTTGTAGGGAGGGAAAAAATATCATTTTTGGCATTAATGCACATTATGCCACTTTCATTGGCTAATTGTTAGCTTTTATTTGAACAACAGCAATGATTGTTTCTGTTATATTTAATATTTAGGTTTCTTCAAGATTTGAATGCAGCACCTTCAGAAATAGGTCAGCCATCTCTAATTACCAAGATTAATAATTTTCTTAATAGCTCGAATTTTACAGGTAAGTAAAGTTATTCTTGCTTTTAGTAAACTGAAATGTGTTTAGCAAATTGAAATATGTTAATCAAAATACTCCTAATATCACTGTCTAAAATGACTTTGCAACAGAATTTGAAAGTGTGATGAAGTAGTCTTTATTGTTCCAGAAATGATACACATTGTCTGATTCAGGATGGTATCAATTAATTTGACATGTGCACTGTTCAGCCAAACAGCTGATCAGTACTCAGCAGTTAAAATTGAAAATTTTGAATTTGAGTGCAGAACATGCACACTAAAATACAGTAATCACTCGCTTATCCATAAGCATAGATAAGCATAAACAAGGAAGCTCTGCACTTACCATGGTTGGTTCAGACCCTATTTAGGGGAGGTCCATGTTTTTCAAGATAGGTTGAACCCTAATGGAGGACTGTTTGAGTTAAAGACAGTCTGCCAGATTACTGGGGCTTGGGCAGTCCATTCCATGTGCCATGCTATTGTTTCATCATAGCCCTCAGTAACAAGTCATTGTGCCATTATGATAGACAGATGCCTTGACTTAAGCCTCTGTGACGTAAAGCTGTCAATATCAGAGTGTTATAGGAAGCAGTGGATTCCTATACACCTTGGCGTCATAGTTGTAGCAGTTGTATGCGGCTCAGAATGATGGAGTCACATACAATAGCCAGTGTGATGAAGTAGTCTTTATTGTTCCAGAAATGATACACGTTGTCTGATTCAGGATGGTATCAATTAATTTGACATGTGCACTGTTCAGCCAAACAGCTGATCAGTACTTTTCAAGTAACAGTTGGGAGAAGAGGGAATTTACCTGTTCAAAGCAAGAAGCCAAGAGAGTTATGGCACAGGCGAAGGCCATGGCATATCAAGATCTGTATGATCAATTAGAAACAAAGGAAGGACAGAGAAAAATTTACCATCTAGCGAAATGTAGAAATAAAGCAGCTAAGGACATCTTACATGTGAGGCAGATCAAAGATGCTGAAGGAAGAGTATTATGGAGGGATGTGGACATAAGAAACAGATGGAAAATATACTTTGAGGGATTTTTAAATGAGGAAAATGCCAGGACTCACAGAGGAGATGGGCAGCCTTCTGAGGGGATGGTACAGAACATCAGTAGAATGGAAGTGACGGAGGCCATGAAGAGGATGAGGAATGGAAAAGCGGTGGGCCCCGACAGAATTCCAGTGGAGGCATGGAAGGCACTGGGGGAAGAGGGAATTGACCTGCTGTGGGACCTGTTCATGAAAGTTTGCCAACAGGAAAATATACCCAAGGAATGGAGGGAGAGTACTCTTGTTCCCATCTACAAGGGTAAAGGGGATGCACAAGACTGTAAAAATTACAGAGGAATAAAGTTGATGTCCCACACAATGAAGATCCTAGAAAGGGTTCTCGATGGTAGATTGAGGGAGGAGGTGGAGATTGCAAAGGAACAATTTGGCTTCATGCCTGGTAGATCAACAACAGATGCTATCTTTGGGTTACGACAGATGATGGAAAAATATCAAGAGAAACAAAGGGAGCTACATCTGGTATTTATTGATCTGGAGAAAGCATACGATAGAGTGCCAAGGCAAGAATTCTGGAGGTGTCTGAGGGAGAAGAAGGTGCCGGAGAAATATGTCAGGTTGGTGCAGGAAATGTACAGAAATGTGAAGACAAGTGTTCGGACCTGTTTGGGACAGACAGAAAGTTTTCAAGTAACAGTTGGCTTGCATCAAGGGTCAGCATTAAGTCCGTTTCTGTTTAATATTGTGATGGAGGTGGTAACAGAGGAGGTGAGAGAAGAAGCGGAAACTAAACTGGAAAGATGGAGAAAAGTACTGGAAGAGAGAGGTATGAGACTGAGCAGAAGTAAGACAGAGTATATGTGTTGGGCGGTGGCCAGGAGACAGATCTGGAGCTGGAAGGAAATGTCATCAGGAAGGTGAGAGACTTTAGATACTTAGGTTCAACAGTGGAAGAAGATGGAGGAGCTGAGAAGGAAGTGGGATGCAAGATACAAGCGGGTTGGAGGAACTGGAGGGAGATGGCTGGAGTGTTATGCGATAAGAGGGTGCCGATCAATCTGAAAGGCAAAATTTATAGGACAGTAGTGAGGCCAGCTATGACATATGCTATAGAAACTGTGGCCCTGAGGAAAAATAACATTAGCAGGATGGAAGTAGCAGAGATGAGAATGCTTAGGTGGATGTGCGGTGTGACCAGAAAGGATCATCTGAGAAATGACTATGTCAGGGGAACAGTGAAAGTTACTAACTTAGGAGCGAAAATACAGGAGGCAAGGTTGAGATGGTTTGGTCATGTGATGAGGAGGGAGGATGAATATGTGGGAAGAAGGGTCATGCAGATGGATGTGCAAGGAAGGCGGAAGCGTGGGCGGCCAAAGAAGAGATGTAGGGAGCTGGTAGAAGAGGACTTGAAGATGAAGAACTTGGATGTGGTGGCAGCCCAAGACAGGAAGGTGTGGATGAGACTCATAACATACAGTGACCCCACTTAAGTGGGAGAAGAAGAAGAAGAAGAAGATTTTAGTCTTTTCATAGTTTATGTATAATCCTACTTTATTTGATACTATGTTTAATTCATTTATCATTTCTTCTGGTTCTCTTTTGTTGTTTGCTATTACTACGATATCATCAACATATCATAATTGATTTAATTTTTTACCATATTAATCCCTTTGTCACTCCAATCTAATCCACTCAGGGTGCATTCTAATACTGTATTGAATAATTTGGGTAGTATCTCCTTGGTGAATTCCTTTATTTATTTGAAATGGGCTGCTAAGTTCATTTATAAGAATACTAGCAGTTGCTTTTTCATATATTTTGTTTATTATCTGTATAATAAATTAATTTTGGTTTCCTCCATGTATCTTAATTGCTGTTAGGATCCAAAAATCCTCTCCATCATCTTGACCATCCTAGGGTGTATAAAACTTTCATACTTTGGATAAACAGGAAGAACAACTAATATTCATCTGAAGTAACAGAAATCATGTTCGTTATGTGCACTACTCTGAAGTACCAGATCATCATGGATACAAATTGCCAAATCCAGTGGAACCAAACCTTCATTTTAATACAGGAGTAGATGTAAATTGGTGGGACTATTTCAAGAATCTTCCACAACATTTGCCACATCTGAACTAATTTGGCTGCCTCGCATTACTACAGATCTTGAAGACCATTATTTTGAGGTGTTCAGCAAGATTCCATACCTATGGAGGGCATCAGTAAGGGATGTAAGACCTACCTTTCATATTCAGTCTGTGTTTGTTTGATTACTGTCTTCCTTCCGCTGTCCTGATTCAGATACATACATACATATTCTGACTGAATACGTATTCAGTCAGATTCTGTGAGATAAAGGCCCTAATTAAGGCCTAACCCACCAAAATTCTTGACCACCAGCCAAGATACATTCCAACAAATATACCAAGTTCCAAGAAAAAAATGCAACAACATCCTGAAAGTGGTTCATGACAAAAATTTCATTATGTGCTCAGTCCACACTGCAGCTTGCAACAAATGAAAATATCTACCAACAAATATAAATCTGACTTCTCATGCATTCACGTCTCACATCCAGATGTTAGCATTGCAGCATAACACAAAGATAAAACTGACCTGCTAGCATGGTGCAGTGATTGGGAAGTGATTTGTCTTGACCATGAAAGACAAATCATAAGCAAAAAAAAAAAAAAAAACTATATCCTGATATAGTTCTCTCAGTTTCACTCAAAACTTGTGCTCAGTTTATATTCAACTCACCCCCCCCCAAAAAAAAAAAAAATTTTTTTTTTTGTTCTGTACTTATCTCATTTCTTTCAAATATATATATAGTGTACACACACACACACACTGGAAAATGCACTTGACCAATAAATGTCATTTATTGGCAGTTTCAGAATAATTTTAATGCAGTGTAGCAATTAACGGATGAAGTTCATTCTTTAGAATATATATATTTTTTAATATTCACTCTTTCCACACTTTATTTCTCTAGGCTTTGAAAATTTAGCAAAACAGCATGGAACATCAGTTCCAACAGTGCAATTAATAACAGATGCTTTTCGTCAACCATTAGAGTATGACTTCAGGAAAGGTGAGTATCTGTTTTTCTTCCAAGATTTTACATATGTATATATCAACCTCACACATAAGTGATTGCAAAAATTATAACATGTTAGTGGCAAATGTGATCAAAAGATTAAGGCAACAGTAGAAAGCTGTCGGTGTGTTTCTAGATCAGCCAGATCAGTCTTTAGAGAAAACTACATAAGGATGTTCCAAAGAACGGGTGTAGACAGAACTATTTTTCATATTGGGCCCAACATGAAATATTGTACGGGAAGTGAATTGGGAACGAATAACTTTTGCACATCGGATTTGAAGGCCTGTGCATTGTATTGCTTGGGAAACAGATGGAGAGAAGGGTGTTCCAAACACCAGCAGTAGGAGTGAATGAGGAGGAAGAGAAACTTGTTTTGTGATTATGAAGTATGACTGTGAAGGGATGTTGGGTGATGTGTTTCCATGGATTTTATAGAGAGAGAGAGCAGAGGAATTATTGATGATAGTTCTGATGAACATTTACCATTGAAATAGCTATAGAAAATTCATGCAGTAGATACTAGGTGCCTGTGCGAGAGTGGATGGAGTGAGTCGGTAAAAGATGAGTAATTAATCGGTCTGACTGCTCTCTTCTGCACTGTGTCAAGTATTTCTAGGGAGCTCTTAGGGGGCACCTTCCCAGATGTGCAAGCAGTACTTAATGGATGGTTGGATTTGTGATTTGTACAGGGTTAATAGCTGTTCGTGGGGGGGGGGGGGGTAAAGTAATGCCTTGAACAAAAGAGGACTCCTAATTTTTTGGATGCCAAAGAGGCAATGGTTGTAATGTGTTTATGCCAAGAGAGTCTTGATGTCAAGGTAATCCCGGAGAGAGAGAGAGAGATCTCATCTTGCCTAGAGAGATTTGGGTGTTGTCAAAGGTAAGGCTGGGATAATATGGTTTGTGGGAAAATAAGGCATAACTGTGTTTTGCAGGTGTTAAAATTGATAAGGTTATCTGAGATACCCATCTAAGAATGGTTTGGAGATCCAAATTTAGGTGCTTGTAGAGGTTGTTGCTCTGTGAGTTGTAGTAGTTTGTTTGGTGCCATGTTTGTCAAGTGAGAAGGAGGAATGTAGTGTACTGTCATCAGCAAAACTGTATATTGGATTGCTGGTCAGCTGGAACAGATCATTGATGTATAGAAGAAACAAAGTGGGTGAGAACCCTGAGGGATCCCAGCATTAGTTTCATAGTTAGAAGATAGGAACCCATCAACCATCAGTGAGAAAACAGGTGATATGCAGAAGTCACGGGACCCAAATGATGGAAGCTTGCTTAATAGGGCCTTGTGCCAGACCCTGTCAAAAGCCTTAGAGATATCTAGTGCAGCCACTTGGAATTCACCAAACTTTTTCCATGGTGCTTATGCAGAGGTGTGTGATATATAGGTGAGCAGATCCCCTGTTGAACAGCATTGGCGGAATCAGTACTGACAGTCATTTATTAGTTGGGCACTTTCAAGATAGTATAGGAGTTAGCTGTTGACAGCTCTCTCCATTACCTTGGGGAGGACCGAGGTGAGAGAAATTGGGTGATAGTTTGATAATTCTGTCACCCTTCTTTGGAATAGGTTGGACATGAGCTAATTTCCAGAATAATGCCTTGCATAAACAGGAGACATAGAATAGGGATCAACTCTGGAGCACAAATCTTCAGGGCCAGAGAATTATTGGTATCTAATTTGGATAGGATTTTTCTGATCACTTCCTGGTGAAAGGTCAGAGGAGGTGTTCGGAATGGTTGGGGACATTTACCAAAATCATTAATGCAGACATTACTTAAATTAAGGGGATATTAAATCCCACATAGTTTTAAAACCGAATAAGAAACTCAAAGATTGGAATCAGAGAGTTTCTTGCCGAATATAGTAAACTATAAAGTATCGGTGAACACTTAGTGTGAGCTAATGCAAGTGACCCTAGTACGTAGTACAATACCAGACGACTTGTTGCAAAGGTGGGGGAAGTTCAGATCGCTATTCTTAGGTATTTTCCATAATTTAAAAACACATTTCCTATGAAATTGTACTACGTACTAGGGTCACTTGCATTAGCTCACGCTAAGTGTTCGCCGATACTTTATGGTTTACTATTTTTGGCAAGAAACTATCTGATTCCAATCTTTGAGTTTCTTATTCGGTTTTAAAACTATGTGGGATTTAATATCTCCTTAATTTAAGTAATGTTTTCATTGCCGAAATGAAGCTTATTAGCTCTTTATACTTAAGTAACTTAATGGTTGCACCTGTTTGGAAACTCGTATCGCAGAGTATATAAGTTCTTTTTGCTATACACTTTGGTATTAGGTCTAGCTACTCACTGATGAAGCCTCAAAAAAGGCTGAAACCGGTCTGGGTAGTGACCTCCCTCCGTAATGTAATAACAGCATACATTTCCTAGGAAATGTGTTTTTACATTATGGAAAATACCTAAGAATAGCGATCTGAACTTCCCCCACCTTTGCAACGAGTCGTCCGGTATTGTACTACGTACTAGGGTCACTTGCATTAGCTCACGCTAAGTGTTCGCCGATACTTTATAGTTTACTATATTCGGCAAGAAACTCTCTGATTCCAATCTTTGAGTTTCTTATTCGGTTTTAAAACTATGTGGGATTTAATATCCCCTTAATTTAAGTAATGTTTTCATTGCCGAAATGAAGCTTATTAACTCTTTATACTTAAGTAAATTAATGCAGACATTTGAGAAAAAGTATGATGCCAGGAGATTGGCTTTCTCTGTGGGCAATGATACCACAGACCCATCTGGGTTCAGGAGTGATGGGAACAGTGTTGGGACAAAAGCTGTGGTCAACTGCTTTGGCCAAAGACCAAAATGCACGGTTGCCATTTGGACAAAATGCAAGTTTCCTGCTTTTGACCCTTTGGAAATCAGTTTTTGATGCATTGATGATTTTCTTGCAGCTGTTTCGGGTGGAACTATTCTTTTTGACTGGAATTCATCTGCTATCATCAGCAGTACCCCTCCCCCATCCCATCTTCTCTGTCCTCTCTGAAAACATTTTCAGAGAGTATATTCTATTTCTGTGACTACATCATCTGCTGTTAGCCAAGTCTGACTAATACCTGTAACTTTTGGCAAGGTGAACTAACCAATGCCAAAATTTCTTCCCTCTTATTCCTCATACTTCTGGCATTAGAAGTATCAGGCAGTTGGCATGTCGGTTGTGATTTATATGTACAGTTAACCCTTGAACAACATGGGTCCGCTTATACGTAGATATATATATATATATATATATTTTTTTTTTTTTTTTTTTTTTTCAATAATGATATTGGAAAAATTGTAGGAGATTTGTGTAATTTAAGAAAAGGTTAGGTATGTCATTAATGCATAAAATATATGTAAATACTAGCCTATTTTATCATTTACTATCATAAAATATACACAAATCTATTATAGAAAGTTAAAATTTATCGAAACTTATGCACGCAAACACTTACAGACCATACATTGTGCCATTCTCAGTCAAGAGAAATGTAAACAAACATGAAGATGCTGCATAAAATTAACTATTATTAATTAATTAGTTAAATATAATTAACATAAAATTAAAAAGAATTATAACAATTCATTCATTAGTGTATTGGCTAGGCTACCATAAAGCAATCATACTGCTGCTTCGTCATTATCAATGCATGAATCATTATACCTATAAATAAATATGAATTTGTTTTTCACAACTGCAGTGTTTTGTATCATATAAGACAATATTGATGTAGGTACTGATAGACAGACGATTCATCTTGTAAACTTACAGTATCAATAAATACAATACAGTACTGTAAATGTATTTTCTCTTCCTTATGATTTTTCTTAATAATGTTTTCTTTTTTTGGGGTGCTTAAGGGTCAGAGCTGTATAACTGACAGGAGACCTCCACATAGCCTTTCAAGGAATGCGGAGAACCGACCAGGGCTTCTGACCTAATGTCCAATCCTCACCTTCTCGTGGTGCACCCTGTTGGGTATCTACTTGGATACTGAACGGACGAGGATGGGCTGGCAATTTGGGATTTAGCCGACCAAATTGTATTCTTATTGGTTAAACAAAATATAGAATGATGGTACAACATGACAAAATTTCATGCCGGCTGGGGCGTCGCCCGGTTAAACAAGGCCCCCGTTGTTTTCGCCAGGGAACCAGGGCGAACAGCGAAAAGTCAGCTACTGGAACAAATCTGAAAACAAACCCCAACTCAACATCACCAGAGTTAAAGATCGGTACTATCAACGTAAGAAGCCTGAATGGCAAAGAAATGGAGCTAGCTGAGGAATTAGATAAGTACCAGATCGACATAATAGGGGTGGCTGAAACAAAAAAGACCAAAACTGGTGAGATCTTTCTGAGCAATAAATACAAAATGTTATATTCAGGCAATGACAATCAAGGAAAAGAAGGAGTAGCCATAGTATTCAACACAAAATACGAGGCTAATCTTCTTGAATGGCAGTCAGTCTCAAGTAGAATAATGTGGGCAAATATGAGAATGGGGAACTGGACAATGAGACTTATATGTGCCTATGGTCCCACAGAAGGGTCTACTAAGGTAGAAGTGGAGGAATTTTTTGACGCTTTAGAAAAAGCAACTGACACAATGAAAAAGGAAAAGTTGGTCCTTGTTGGGGATCTAAATAGCAGAGTAGGAAATGATTGTGAGACATACAAAAATATTTTCGGAAAATTTGGAGAAAAGAGCAAAGCTTATAATGATGGCAAATACTTGTTGGATTTCTGCTCAGGACATGGACTGGTTATTACTAACACTATGTTCCAACATAAAAATGTGCACAAATTCACATAGAGAGAAGAGGCTAGGAATAAGAAAAGTCTCATTGACTATGTTATTGTTGATAGTGATGTTTTCTCCCTGGTGCAGGACACCAGAGTGTACAGAGGATTTGAAATTGGAAGTGATCACTATTCAGTCTTGAGCAGGATAAAATTGAATTTCATATTGAAAAGAATAACATGTAAGAAAGTTTTAAAGCGAATAAAAGTTGAGCAGCTCTCAGATGTGAACTGTAGACTAAAATACAGAAAGATTATTGAAAAGAAAATGAAAGAGTTTGAGAACAGGAATCAAACCTTGGAGATTCAGTGGCAAACTCTGAAGAAAACATTGATTGATTCTGCCAGAGAGGCATGTGGCGAGGTTGTGTGCAAGGATAAAAAAATCAGAACTCCCTGGTGGACACAGTAAGTTAAAGAGGCAGTGAAGGAAAAGAAAAAAGTATATCAAAAGTTCCTGGCAAATAAGTCAGCTTTTACTCTTACAGAATACAGAGACAAATGTAAGAAAGCTAAACAGTGTGTAAAATAAAACTAGCTAAACAAAAGTCATGGGAGGACTTTGGCAAGAATATAGAAAATAAATATCAAGAAGGTGGCAAAATATTCTGGAGGTTGTTGAAGAAGCTTAGGAATGGAGGAAAGAGTGCTGTAAAAGGAGTTAGAGATGATAAAGGTGACATGAAAACGGTAGAAAAAGATATCCTTGAAGTAGGGAGTAATTACTTTGAAAAACTGCTAAATGAAACAAGCAGTGATGACACCATAGTAATAAAAAACACTGACCAGGCATGCAGTCAGGAATACATATCCATACTTGAAGTAGAAAAAGCCATCAAAGGCTTGAAATGTGGAAAGGCAGCAGGAGTAGATGATATTTGACCAGAAATGCTGAAGTATGGTGGTATAAAAGTCTTACAGTGACTGCACTGCATAGTTCTTCAGAAAGCCTGGACAGAGGGAGGAATTCCCGATGATTGGAGTAGAGCTCTCATAGTACCCATATATAAAAAGGGAAATAAAACTGAATGTGAGAATTACAGAGGTATTTCCCTACTGAGTGTTCCTGGCCAGATCTATGCAAGTATACTTGAGAAACGGTTGAGAAGAATTGTGGAAGAAAACCTTGGTGAAGAACAAGCTGGATTCAGGTCAAATAGAGGCTGTCGGGATCAGATCTTCACTTTACGACAAATAGTCGAGAAAGCATGGGAATATAACACTGTATTTAAGTTTTGTCGATTTGGAAAAGGCATATGACAAGGTGCCAAGAGAGAAGCTATTCAATACGCTGCAGTTATATGGTGTCAATGGGGCATTATATCAAGCAGTACTTAGTCTTTATTTGAGTTGTAAGTTAGTAGTTAGAATTGAAGGAAGTACAGGAAGATGGTTTAATGTTAAATCTGGTGTGAGACAAGGATGTATATTATCCCCTCTGTTATTCATTATCTATATGGATCACATTATGAAGGAAAGTGGTATTAAACATGATATCAAAATTGGAGATGTTAATGTCAGCTCTTTGCTTTATGCGGATGATGTTATACTTCTAAATAAATCCGCTACAAGTCTGCAAGATTCTCTGACTAAATTGAATAGCTGTTGTAATAGATATGGTATGAAGGTCAGCAATAAAAAGACAAAGACAATGAAAATAGGCAGAATCATTGAAAATGTCAACTGTGTTGTGAATGGAGAACCTGTGGAACAAGTAAAACATTTCAGCTACTTAGGCACGATTTTTACTGAAGATGGTAAATTAAATATAGAAATAGACAACAGAATCAGCAAAGCTGGTATGGTGGGAAGTCAATTGAATAAATTCATATGGAATAAGAGAGAAATTAGTCGGAACACTAAATTAGCTGTATACAAGACAGTGTTCAAACCAGTTTTAACTTATGGATCTGAGAGGTGGGTCAGAAGTAAAACACTTGAACAAAGACTAGAGACTGCAGATATGAGAGTCCTGAGAAAGATTAGAGACGTGAACAGATGGCATCAATGGCAATATCATATTAAAAATGAGGATATTAGGAAAGAACTTGACATTGTCAGCATCCAGGAATGCGTTAGCAGAGCTAATCTCAGGTGGTATGGTCACTTAAATAGAATGGGAGAGGAAAGATTAGCAAAACAAGTGTTCTCTGCCAAGTTGGCAGGAAAACGACCCAGAGGAAGACCAAGATATAGGTGGATTGATACGGTACAAAGTGCCTTAGACGATAGAAATATAAGATCTGATAATGTTGGAGTGTTGACAAGTAACAGACTGATTTGGAGGAAAATTGTAGATAGGAAGTTAGTAATGATGTAATTTTTTCATGTAGTACTGTCATATCCTGTACACCCCTTGAGGGTACATGGCAGGAATTTGATGATGATGATGTTTTCTTTTTTCTAGCTTACTTTATTGTAAGAATACAGTATATAATACATATAACATACAGAATATTTGTCAATTGACTGTTTATGTTATTGGTAAGGCTTCCAGTCAATAGTAGGCTATTAATAGTTAAGTTTTTGGTGTCATCAAAAGTTATACATGGATTTTCGACTGTGTGGGTGGGTGGGGGGGGGGGGGTTGACACACCTAACCCCTGTCTGTATGTCCTTGAAAATGCTAGTTGAAAAATCTATAAAATGTTGAGTTCTGTATACTTTTGATTTAATTTTCACCACTCATGCTTTCTATCTAAATGGCTTCAGTACCAAATATATTTTAACATTTCTCGAAGCTGCAGCAATTTATACTGCAAACAGACTTTTTCTCTTATGAAATTGAAAAAGTTTAAAACTAGAAATAGGGTATCAGATGATCATGTTTGAAATCCCAATTTAAGAAAAAAAAAAAGTTGCAAATATGTAACCTTAAAACTTAGTGATATACATATTTTTTGTTTGATTTTAACATATTGTTTTTCTTATATTTTATTGCTAGTTGGATAACTAGCAATAAAATATAAGAAATTTTGGATATCTATAGTAAGACTGATAATTTTTCACTTGGAAGTTGGCACTCCTGCTGTATCACCACACAGCAAGAGTCTCAGCTTATTAGTACAAGATGGAAGACTTTATCTTGTAAATATCCTAATGTCAGCTATGAATAGGGTGACCATGCATTCCAGTTTATGCCTGTCATCTTAGCATCCTCTCTGGTTTAGCATTTGTCCCAGTTTTACTATTTTTTAACTGTATCTTCTTTTTCCCTGTGCAACATAACTAAACTTTTGGTTTTAAGACTGCATGAGCCCTTGCTGATAAAATAAAGCATGCTCAGACACAAGCAGCTAGGAACAGCTAGCTTCTTTAGGTAAAGGTGGTGGGAGAATGCTACTTTACTGCTGGCCACTTGGTGTACTTTCTCTGTTAAAAATATTATGGTCTACAGAGAAAAGTCAATGGAAAGTATCAAAAATTTCAAATTTATTAACCATAAAATTATAATAATAAGATCATATCAGAAAAAAACATTCTTCAGAAAAATACTAGTGACACAACTTAGAGATAGATATGCCCAATCAACTGATTAAATTATGTGAATATTTACCAAGATTCCGCTTATGTTATTTTTTGATGTTTTAGATCAAGGTTTTACAAACTTTTTCTATGACGGAACACTTCACAAATCCTGAAATGTTCACGGAACACCTTGGTTATTTTGTAATGTATTAATTAATAATTAATTGGTAATTTAGCTTATTTTAATAATTAATTATCAATTAACAATAATGATTGATAATTAAACATCAATTAAACCATCATTAAATTAATTTGTGCTTATTTTCATTGACATATCCCATTCTGATCACCAAAAATTTATATTATTATTATAAGTACTTATGAGTGAATGCAGACCTTTTCTCCTGTGTGCTGGTTTTGTAGGGTAGGTAAATATAAATAAAATAAATGAGTAAATCTAAGCGTTAAGGAAAAAACAATCATTTATTGTCAAATGTTAATTAGTAAAAACAAAACACAAAAATAGTAAAACACGTATATTGCAAATTAAGTTCTTAATGACTCCGATGTTTTGGCGTTTTTGAATTACAAATTCTTTTGATATCAGGCATAATATTAGAAAGTTGAATTCTCATATTTGGTGTAGCGTCGAGTCTGTTCCTGAACTTTGATTTGGTTGCAGCATAATATGAAAATCCTGCCTCGCATAAATATGTCGTTGTAAAAGAAAGTAAAACAAGAATAGCTAGTTTTGACACGCTGGGGTACTCTTCTGTTAAATTTGTCCAGAAATCATTTATTGGCAGTTCCTTGTATTTTTGTTTTAAATCAGAGTCACTAATTAAGTCAATTAGATTTTCATAGTCACTTGCGCTGAAGCCTACTGGCTTAGCTGTCACTGTAAATTGATTCATAACCCAGGAATTGTCCTCACTGGATTTTGGAAAATAATGCAAAAGGGTTAATTGCAAGTCATGCAAGTGTTCTAAAATTACGTTAGTACTTCTTTGTTTACTTCAGTCAAAAATTCATGCAAGGTGGGAAAACAATCAAAATTATTCTCTTCAACTGTAGAAATCCAGAATTGCAACTTCCTATCAAAAGATGCAATTTTATCTCTTGTATTAAAAATTGTATTATTCTTTCCTTGTAATGATAAGTTAATTTCATTGCACTTTGTAAAAATATCTGCTAGATATGCAAGACTTGTCAACCATGAAGAATTTCTTAATAATTCAATAAAATTTTGTCTTAAATTATGTGACATCAAGAAGACCATTAACTCACTATGAAGTTCAAAAAGCCTCAATAATGCTTTTCCTCTGGATAGCCATCTCACTTCAGTATGTAATAAAAAGTGCATTATGCACACTACCCATTTCATTGCACAAAATTTTAAATAATCTGGATTGAAGTGGTCGAGATTTTACATAGTTGATCATTTTTACGGCTTCATCCAAAATAGTTTTTAAATATGTAGGAATTCTTTTTGTTACTAGTGCTTGTCTATGCAAAAACACAATGGCTCTTGTAGCTACTTGCAGGATACGTGTTACAACTCCCTTTATCTTTCCTACCATTGCTTGAGCACCATCTGTACAAATATCAATATACTTCTCCAAACCGATTTCCTGTTTTGTAATATAATTATTAATATAGTTGAATTGAATATATCTTCTCCGGTAGTTTTTTCTTGTAGTTTTTCGCACGAGTAAATCTTCTTCAATACTTTTATCAAATATGTAATGAACAAACACTAGTAATACAGCGAGTCCTGCGACATCTGTAGATTCATTGATTTGCAATGAATATTCATTGCAAAGTTTAAGTCGATGAATTAACTCTTTTTCTATGTCAGCAGAAAGATCTTTGATGCGGCATGAAACAGTATCATTTGATAATTGTACTGCATCTATGTTTTTAGCAACCTGCTCGTTTAACATGCATGATACGTCTTTCACACAAGGCTTAATTAGCATCTCACCAATTGTATGAGCTTCACCATGAAGTGCAATGCGGTAACTCATGCGAAAAGATGCCTCTGTTGCATTTTCAGTTGTAGCAATTGTAGCCATTTAAAGTTCAGATTTTTCTAGCAAGTCACATCGTCTCTTTAAAAAATGTATATCTTTTCCTTTGTAATCAGTGTGTTTCGTTTCAAAGTGCCTACGAAGTTTAGCTGGAGCCAAAGAACTGTTTACTAGTATTTTATTACATAAAATACACATTGCATCAGGAACATGTGTATTGCCAATACACGTAAATCCATAATTTAAATAACTTTCATGGTACTTCCGTTTTGGTCTGTTCTTAGGTGACTCTTGTTCTTTAATATTAGCTTTTGAAGAAACCACAGTTTGCAATTCCATATCTTCTCCAATCATACGAGTAGATGTGTCAGCAGAAGTACTTGCTCCTCCTTGTGTTCAAGTTCTTGTCTTTAAACAAGAATCCATGGGTATTTACTCAATAATATTCAAATTCCAATATTTGTCAGAGCTATAATAAAAACAAATAGAATTGTGTTGTAAAGGATACTTGTGACATAAAGACTGAATAATATATGCACGTAAACACAAGAAAGATATTTAATTAACCAAATATTTCGATCTGGAAATAGCAGACCATCTTCAGTGGCACTACAAGAACAGTCTTAAAAAAAATACAAGGTGGGATACTAACAATAGATCATTTAAAAATAGAACAAGCCACGTGATGTTATATCACTAAGTATTAAAGGGAATATTTTTAAGCAGAGACATGATTGAAATAAAGATATTAATTAATAATATTAAATAACAAAATTAATATGAATTAATGAGTTATCCTGATTAAACTTTCCCAGATTTTTGATATAGATATACACATTTCCATAGTAAATTTTATACGATGATGTAAGGAATTGATACTGCTTAAAAAAGATGGTAAGGAGTCTTTGTTGTGTGGCCATACAGTAAAGTAAAGTTTACTATGAAAATGGAAGAAAACAACCAGTTATCTTTTTTAGATGTTCTCCTCATCCGGTCACCTTCAAATACTCTTATAACTATGGTTTACAGGAAACCAACATTCACAGGTCGTTATATTCTTAAAGAATGAGCCCATCATCCTTGTCAAAAAACAGGAATCATAAATTGTCTTATCAGAAGAGCCAAAACTAATTGTTCTACTTCTAATTTTCTGCAGAAAGAACTTTCTACTATCCAACAACACATGAAACTCGATGGCTTTTCCGAAAAGAGTACTCTACATCTTCTCGATTCTTATAATCCACCAGAAAACAACGAAGATTCAATACGTCGAGTTCCAATTCCTTACATCTCCAGGATTTCAGAACCTATCGCAAGAATTCTGAAGAAATATGAGTTAACAGTTACGTATTTACCTATTAAGAAATTATCTTCCCATTTTCCTTCTCCTAAAGACAAACGCTCAACTATATCTCTTCCTGGAGTTTATTAAATTCCCTGCAACTGTGATCTCTCCTATTTTGGACAAACTGGACATTCTCTTGAAAAAAAGAATCCAAGAACATCAATCCTCCATTCATCGCAACAAACCTGAAAAAATCTGGATTGGCTCAGCACGGGATTGAAACTAACCACAATATCCTTTGGTCAAAAACTCACATCTTACATAGATCCCGTTATAAATTTGAACGTTTATTCAAAGAAAATGTAGAGGCCTTACTCCATCATCCTAACCTGAATCGGAATGACTGTATATCTATATCAAAAATCTGGGAAAGTCTAATCAGGATAACTCATTAATTCATATTAATTTTATGTTATTTAATATTATTAATTAATATCTTTATTTCGATCATGTCTCTGCTTAAAAATATTCCCTTTAATACTTAGTGATATAACATCACGGAGCTTGTTCTATTTTTAAATGATCTATTGTTAGTATTCCACCTTGTATTTTTTTTAAAACTGTTCTTGTAGTGCCACTGAAGATGGTCTGCTATTTCGACCGAAATATTTGGTTAATTAAATATCTTTCTCGTGTGTACGCATATATATTATTCAAAGGTAACTTTAGTATGAAAAACAATAAGATTATAAATAAGAAATGTCGAATAATATAAAAGTAAATGAATAATGCGAAATAGTAAAAAAAGGCTGCAATACACAAAAGTAAATATGAATTGTAACAGTACTTGTAAGGAAAGTACTAAACCATATCAAATAATGTAAAAGCAATTGTAATAAGAATTATTTGATAAAATTTCATTAACAAAAATTAAACAGTTCGAAATAAATCAGATATTAATTATAAAATTAGATAAAAGAGTAAGAAGAATTCTTTTTTTAAAAGCTGCCTCCTTATATATTTGTTGGGCCCGGTCCCAACAAATTTACTCGTAAATACCTTTCCAAAATTTTTTAAAGTTCATACATTAACATAAGTATTAATAATTAATTATGGCATAATCATAAAGTGTATTAGTATACTTATGTATACGGTGTGGCATGTTGACAAATATAAATTACATTTAATTAGTTATCAATCACTGGACTAATGAAATCTTGTAGCATGTCGTAGTTTCTTCAGGCAAACATTATTAAATTAATTTGTGCTGATTTTCATTGACATATCCCATTCTGATCACCAAATATATTTATAATATTATTATAAGTACTTACGAGTGAATGCACTTTTTCTCTTTTTTCTTTCTGTGTGTAGGTAGTTTTCCCCTCCTTTTGTACATCCTGGAGATCTTTGTAGGCTTGAGGTGGATGACTCACTATCTGTTCCGTCACAAACACCCTTAATAAGAGATTTCTTAATACCAAAATTAAACAGCAAAGTGCCTTGTCTCTTATTCATATTAGATTTTAACTCTGTATTCCTATTACTTAAAAAAAAAAAAAAAAAAAATCACTGCACTCCGGTTTCAGAACAAGCACTTACACACTGCAATATGAACTTGCGAAGAAAGTATTCAGTAGTAATAGATTTGAGAACCGGATACAGACTACCTTGATCTTCAATTTCAGTGGAAAAATTTTCTTTATACTTCCTTGCTGATTGGTCACTGACATTTGCAATGCAGATGTTATTTCGTTCAGTTTTGAGAACACGCCACCCATTGTTGTAATCGACTTGCAGGCAGTTTTTATGATCAGTCATAAACGGCAGTATTCTCTTTCCCGATTGTTGAAAGATTTCAATGTGTGAAAATTAACAATAATTCATGAATATTTCCATGTTTAAAAATATGCTGCTTGGTCACTGACATTTGCTACACAGATGTCATTTCATTCAGTTTTCAGAACAGAGGATATGACACCAATTGTTGTAATGGGTTTGCAGGCAATTTTTATGACCAATCATAAACAGTGGCATTCCCTTTCCCAAATGTTGAAAGGTTTCAATGTGCGAAAATTAACAATACACAGATGTTATTAGGTGTTCTGGGTCTGAGCTTTTCGACATATTCACGAATATTATTCTCCTCAGAATATTTTTACTATAAAATATTTATTCATGAAAAATGCTTAGAAAACTAAAATGACAAATTCCAGAACTTCTTGCAGAACACGGTTTGAGAAACCCTGTTTTACATAATCAGTATAATAAAGGTTTTTATTTTGCTTTAATGTACACAGACACATTTTTATTTTCTTTAGAAAGAATTTTATATTGAAAATAGTTTTTAATAGAACTATTTTATAGGTCAACTAATTATAATAAAACCAGCATGCTAGTCAATAAATAAATATTTCAAAATACTGTATAATTTTAATTACTTTTAGTCTCCCAGCTATGAACATCAGTGTCTTGAAAATGTGCCTCTCAAGGAGTTACAGAATACCATGAGAGTACTATATGATTAAATTTCACTTATTTCTTATGTCATGTCAATACCTTTCCTTCAAATTATTCTATCACTTGTTAGCACTAAATATCAGATCTTATATTCCTGTATTCTAGAACAGCGCTTCCCAAACTGTGGGCCGTGGCACCCTTGGGGGCCGTAAGTTTTGTCGAAGGGGGGGTCGTGAAATAATGAAAACAAATTTAAAATGTTTTAAGACACAGTATTTTTTTTTAATCTTAAAAGAAACGTATTTAATTTTTATTATTTCTTTTTTGTTCTTTTTTATATTTTAATGGAAAAAATCACATTAGTGTTGGTTAAAAATTTTTGCGTCTTGTGTATTTCGGTGATTAATGAATATTGGTAATTATATGCTTATTCATATAAGTTTCGTTTTAAAGGTATTGATAAGAAACATAAAAAAAGATTACAAGTGCAAAATCTTGAATATAAATTGTATTGAATATAAATACAATAAATATTATAATAATATATGTCTGTATTACGATTTTTTTTTTTTTCGATTGGGGCAGTGAAATATTTTACTTTTTCTAAAGGGGACTTTAGCATCCATAAGCTTGAGAAGTACTGTTCTAGAACACTTCTAAATACATCAGTCCACCTAGATCTTGGTCTATCTGTTGGCCATCCTGGCATCAACACCTATTTCACTAACCTTTCCATTCTTTCCTCAACAACATGAGCACATACAGTTTACTACTGAAATTGAAAATCAGAATTCGCTTCCTTTCCTGGATACACTGGTCACACGTCTTCCCACAGACAGTCTATCCTTCACTGTTTACCACAAGCCTACACTTACCAGCCAATATATAAATGCTAACTCATATCACCACCCTTTGCAAAAACTTGGAGTCATTAATATCCCCAAAAACAGAGCTATAACAATTTCTCTAATGAACAAACTTAAACAAGTTAATAAATTTAATTTAATCCTTTATCCAAGTGTGAGCAAACAAAGTTTGCAGCTGAAAATATCTTCAGGACTGGGGTAAGGTAGTACAACACCAGGCAACTCGTAGCAAAGGTGGACCAAGCTAACATCACTCCTATCTCAGTATCTCCTATAATGCAAATCACATCTCCTTGTGGATGTGTATGCATTAAGGGAAGGACCACTACCCAGACTAGTTTCGACCTTTATTGAGGTCTCTTCAGTGGGAGCCAGCCCCAGAAGTGGAGATACCAGGCAGAAGCAATGGCGAAGTCATCTTTACCTATAGGAGTTGCCAAAAGGTGTGCCACCTTTTTATTAAATTACTCTGGATTTAGAGAAAGATGTTGAAAGTTTATTTTTCACTTGGTTAGACTATAATAAATTTACTTTAATCCTTATCCAAGTGTGAGCAAACAAAGTTTGCGCCTGAAAATATCTTCAGGACTGTGGTGAGGTAGTACAACACCAGGCAACTCGTAGCAAAGGTGGACCAAGCTAACATCGCTCCTATCTCTGCATCTTCCATAATGCAAAACACATCTCCTTGTGGATATGTATAATGTTATGCATTAAGGGAGTTGCCTGGTGTTGTACTACCTTACCCCAGTCCTGAAGATATTTTCAGGCACAAACTTTGTTTGCTCACACTTGGATAAAGGATTAAACTAAATTTATTATAGTCTAATCAAGTGAAAAATAAACTTTCAACAAACTTAAACAAGAATTACAAATTATTAGCAATACATTTATAAGTAATGGCTATAACAAAAATGATATCAATAAAGTTCATAAACATAGCTATCCCATATATTAAAGTTATCAAAAATAAATAAATAGAATTCTACACCATTATAATTTAATGCCACTTTTAAACCACCTATAAAATTAAAAAACATATTCCACATCCTGGGTTTTATCATATCTATTGCACCTTTAACTTACCTTATATTATATATTTATGAAAACTGGACATATACTCTCTATCCATAAAAAATAACACAAACAACACATTAAATTTAACAATTTTTTTGAAGCAGGCCTCTCAGATCATGCTCTTTAACACTCTACAACAAATTGATTGGAAAAGTACATGGTCTTTACATCATACAAGTTTTTGTATGATGTAAAGAAGCCTGTGATTGACCATGCTAATCTTAACAACAATGGCATAAAAATCCCAAGAATTTGGATGGCACACATTCAGCCCACTTAGTTCTTCAAGTTTTCCAGCAAATCCTGTCTTTAGGACTCAAAGCAATTATTTCAACTTTTATTGGCCATCATCCATACTGTTTTGCTTTACTTATATGAGTAACTTTGTGTGAACATATTGCTCTCTAGCTTAATTTATTTCTGTAACCAATAGATAATAATAATAACAGGACTCTAGCATTGATGTAGCAAGTTTTTTTTTTTCACCAGAGGTCAGGCCAATAGTTTTAACAGTTGACCAGATCAATATAACTTTAGCATATCATGTAGATTGTAATGCTGCTTGTTTCTTTGTATATATGTGTATACTCCAGGTGATGACCTTGATGTGAAGATCAAAATGTCTAGTTTTATATTAAACTGAAGATTTACTCTAACACAGTAGTTATTTCCATAATTTGTATGAGTCCATTCTGTTTAAGCAACCATATTACCTCAAATTAGCTCTGTTCATAAACTCCAGATTGCTAATAGTGACAATTTGTAACTAAATATATTAATTTTTAATATATAGTTCTACCATAAATGCATCTACTCATTGCTCCGTTTTTCTAGAAATTATATCTGTAGTTTCTAGTCTTTGATCAATGTTATTTCTAACACAACTCTCAGAACTATAAGTTAAAATTGGTTTGAACACTTCTTTACTGCTTATATAGTGTTTTGGCTGGTTTTTCTCTTATTCCATATAAATATATTCAACTGACTCCCCACCATACCAGCTTTGCTTATTCTGTTGTCGATTTCCAAATTTAATTTGCAAACTTCACTAAAAATTATGCCTATATTTTACTTGTTCTATAGATCTCCATTGGGAATGCAGTTGAAGTTTTCTGTTGTTCCTGTGCATTTTCATCGTTTTGCTGATTTTCATGCCAAATTTGGTACAGCTGTGTTATTCAGTTCAGTTAGAGAATCCTGGAGACTTGCACTGGATCTGCTTAGATGACATTATCTGCATAAAGCAAACAGCTAAGTTTGATATCTCCAATTCTGATATCAGTTTTAATGCCATTTTCTTTCATAATATGATGAATAAGAGTAGTGATTGAGTGCACTCGTCTCACACTTGATTTTATATCAAACTCCCTTTCTTTATTCTTCAATTCTAATTGCTGACTTCCATCTTAAATATAGACTGTGTATTGTTCTGTATAATGCTCCATTTACTGCAGAGCATTCTGTAGCTTTCTGAATAGCCTTTTCAAGGGAAAATTTGATCTGATTTTTGCTTTACAACAAAACAAAAATATGATCTTAACCTTTATGTAGTCTGAATCCAGCTTGTTCTTCTGTATGATTTTCTTCCACAAATTTTCTTAGAATCTTCTCATGCTTGCTTACTTGGAAAATACTTTGTAAAATTACAAAGGAATTTCTCTACTTTCAGTTTTATTCCCCTTTTTATACAGGTTGAAACCAGGCCTTACTTCATACTTGGTAATTTATTTTGTAACTATACCACATTTTCATTATTAAATATAATTATTTGAAATCGGGTCATTCTTTTTGAAACACCCTGTATATGGGAACTATAAGAGCTACTCCAGTCATCTGGAAATTAACTTATGCAATCTGAATTATGCAGCATAGCCACTAAAACTTATATTTGGGCCTTTCTACCTCAAGCACTGACATGTACTGTTGTTTGTATTCCTCTTGAATGTTTTCTACCATTGCTCTGTCACTGCTTGTTTCATTTAACAATCTTTTAAAGTGATTACTCTAGATATCCAGAATTTTTTTCATAGTAGCCTCCAGGACATTTTGCCACTTCATATCAATATTCTATATTCTTACCAGTCTTACCATGACCTTTGTTTATCTGCTTCTACATACTGCTTTGCTTTATTCTCTCGGAGCACATGCAGATTTACTTGCTATTAACTTTTGGTATACTTTTTTCTTTTCCAGGACTGCTTTTTAACTTCTTGTATAGACATAGTGTTTTATTTTCTTGTCCTTGCAGGCATCTTCATCACATCTCTCTAGCTTAGTCAATCAATTTTCTTTAGAGTTGGTTACTGAACTACATGGTTTAGTTCTTGTTTTGAATAATATTTTTATAGTTAAGTTTTCAGTTCACTTGTAAAAGCTGGTCATCTTTAATTATTTTGACATTTCTTACACAATATTATAAGATATAAGAAAAGAATTTTCTTATATCTTCTTTAGATGTGAATTTGTGAACCTTTTCTTTTTTGCTTTGGAACATGGTGTTGGTAATGACTGTTCTGTTTACTAAACAGAAATCCAACATGTACTTACCATTCTTATTAGCTTTGCTCTTTTCTCAAAATTTGCCTGGGATTCATTTCCTGCCCTCAGATCTTATATTCCTTGATGGAGATCTAAACAGCAGTTTTGATCTCCATGAAGGACTAGCTTTTTTGTCAGCTGTCTTCTCCAACAATTCAAAAAATTCCTCCACTTCTGCCTTAGGAGAACCTCTTGTGGGACCATAGGTATGAATAAGTTTTATTGTCTAATTCACCATTTTGAAGTTTGCTCACATAACTCTATTTGAAATTGCCTTCCAGTCACGAAGTTCATGTTTGGTGTTGAATCCTATTGCTAGTCTTTCCTTTCCTTCATCATTATTACTTAGCATGATCTCTGTTTTAGTCATCCTCTTTGTCTCAGTAACACCAGTTATGTTCATGTGGTGCTGCTGCTAGTTCAACTTCTTTGCAGATTTGTTCCAGTAGCTGACATTTTACGATGAAAACACCAAGCAATATCCCACCTGGAACGAAATTTAAACATGTTATATTATCAAGTTTGTTTGTAGTTTAAACCAGTACAGAATATAATTTGGTCAGCTAAGTCCCAAATTGCCAACCCATCCTTGTTCATTCAGTGTTTAGCAGATATCTGCTAATGGAGTGCACCATGTGAAGGTGAAGACTGGACATTAGGTCAGAAGCCATAGTCAGTTAACTGCATTCCTTAACCACCATACAGGCTTGGATATGTATGTACGTCCATAATTTAAATGAACACAAAGTGTCCATTTAAATCAATATAACCATTGTATATTATGAAAAAAATTATGTTGATACAAAACATATATATTTGATTCATGTTGCTTGTTGGGTGGTTAAGGGTTATGTGAAGGTCTCCTCCTAGTTATTCCTACTTTCAGATAAAACATCTGTTTTATCTGGAGTCAAAGTTACAAATTTTTTTGTTTTCTTTTTAGTATGTTTAGGCTGGTAGTTCTCTAATAATACAAGTACAAAGTTCAAAATCCAGAACTGCACAAAACTTATTTCCTTTAAATAAACCACATTCCTTTAAATAAAGAAGTCAAGTAATAGGCAGCATTACATAACTTCTTTATTTTAGGAAGATAAGGATGGACCATGATGTGATAGTCCATATTGCACTTAATGTTTCATTACTAGTTTCCTAATATTCTTGGAATTCAGACAAAGAGGAAAATACAGCATTCTGGTTTTGGAGTTGCATTAAGATTTTGAATTCTCTAGATACTACTTTATTCATTTATTACTTTTTTTTTTAATTTTTTTTTAAGAATTTGAAAAGCCACTATTCAGGAGAGGAGTAAGCTCCATGGAAGATTTGAAAATTGGGGAAGTGGTTACTGGTCGAGTGGTAAATACAGCACATTTTGGAGCATTTGTGGATATTGGGGTTGGACAAGATGGTCTGATTCATGTATCTCAATTTAAAGGACAGCAAGTATCCTTAGGAGACAGAGTAGAAGTAAAAGTTCTTAATGTCGACACAAAGAAAAAAAGAATTGGACTTCAATTAAAGACGTAAAGTTTAGATCCTCGGGCTACATTATAGTAATAATTGTCTTTATTATATAAATTTTACATTTAAAAAAAAAGTTAATAAAATCTCATCGTAATATATATATACTTTGTTTTGTATTATGTATTTTTATATAATGCCACATATATATATGTGTGTAAATAAGTTTTTTTACCTTGAGAATAATGTATATTAGGGTTATCAAGTAAGCAAACAGTTAATTTTGCACCTGAAACGTAGTTCAAGTCTAAAGGTAGTGCAACACCAGGGAAACTCATTGTAAAGGTGGGTAAAGCTCTGATCACTATTCTTAGTATTTTCCATAATGTAAAGCACATCTCACTAAGAGATGTATATTGCAATACATTATGGATAGGGTCACTACCCAGACCAGTTTCAACCTTTTTTGAGGTCTCCTCAGTGAGCAGCTAGATCCTAAAAAACCTATTTACATCTATATCTCCTCCAGAGATTATTCAAAATAAAAACACCTTTTAGCAACTTGTATAGGTAAAGTTGATAAGGCTCTGTATTACTAAAACCTTGGTATTTAGGATCTAGCTGCTCACTGAGGAGACCTCAAAAAAGGTTGAAACCGGTTTGGGTAGTGACCCCACCCATAATGTATTGCAGTATACATCTCTTAGTGAAATGTGCTTTACATTATGGAAAATACTAAGAATAGTGATCAGAGCTTTACCCACCTTTACAATGAGTTGCCCTGGTGTTGCACCACCTTTAGACTTGAACTACGTTTCAGGTGCAAACTTAACTGTTTGCCTTACTTGAGATTAGGAGTAAAATAACCAAGTTTATAAAATTACTTGGTAACCCTAATATATATATATATCATCATCATGTTGCACCATCATATTACTTGTTGAAATGAAATTAATAATAATGTAAAGTTAATCATGTAATAGTTGGGAATATTTTGGAAAAGTTTGTTACAGCTCACATCCAGAAATGTGTTGACAGAGAAGGTCATGTTTTAGCAACTTGCTCACATTCCATAATAATGTTATCATTGAGCTAGACAAGGAGAATGGATACATCATGATACTTTTGGATTTTGCTAAAGCTTCTGCCAGAATACAGCATGGAAGACTATTGCATAAATTGGAGAATCAGGGTTTGGATTTTAAAATATTAGCAGGGATAAGAGAATGGCTGACTGACAGATAACAAAAAGTAGTATACAGGGCTTGCAAGTCTGCAAAATAGTAACTAGTGGAGTAGATCAGTATTTGGTCCACTGTTATTCAATCTGTACATTAATAATATTGGGAAGGATTTGACAGACGACATACAGCTATTTGCTGATGATGCAAAGATAGGTATGGTAATCAGAAATGTGGCTGATATGCAGTACTTGCAGAATGATTTGAATAGATTGGAATTGTGGGCATGGGAAAATGGATGTCAGTAAACGTAGAGTCATACATTTTGACATGATGAGATATTCAGTGTCATATTATATTGGTGTATTGGTGGGATTATGCTAGAAGAAACTGATCAAGCTAGGAATCTTGGAGTGTTAGTAGATAAGAAGTTGAAGTTCAGGGGGGGGGGGGGGGGGGCATGTAGCAAAGATTGCAAATACAGCAAAGGTTGGTCGATTGGTAGAGCCATTAGTAGCAGAGGTAGTAGTGGTGTTAAGTCACACAATTGCCACATCAGATCCCTTTTTTTTCCATTACTTTTACACTCACCGAAAGTCACAGTGTGATGTGGTTTTACTGCATCGTTTATTATTGGTCCATACTTTTTCAAACCTTTGTTTGTCCATCGGGACCAGTGACTTGTACTGTCTTTTTACTGTCTGCAAAAAGTTAAGCAAGTTTGAGCGTGGTTAGTAGTTGGAAGGGGCACAATCATTCGCTGCTGTTGGCACACTCTCCCTAGATGAGTTTTTGGACTCCCTGGAGGTGTCACATAATAATAAAACTCAAAAGATTGCCTTCTTCACAGGCAATCTTTTGATCAGCATGAGATTTGCATGAGATCAGCTAACTCACATTCAGTTGAAAAAAAAAAAACTCATATAAAGGATACCAAAGCTGAAATTACTCGTGATAAAAAAAAGCTTAGTTTGAAACAATATATATACACACACACAGTCGGGTCTCTTTTTATGCAATAGATACATTGCACAAAAAAATCGCACAAAATATACCTAACTTACGTTGAAAAATTAGGGATACATTCCATAATTTTCTAAAACCGCATAAAACCAAAACAATGAATTAAAATAAATCTAAAAATTCAGGAAAATAAAAATGTCTAAGTTTGTTTTAAAGCTTTATTCGTTTATTTTTATTGAAAAGTAACAATTTCATTTTACATTTTTTCATCAGAATTATTGTCGCTATTAGACAATATTCAGCAACATTTGCAAACTAGTGTTTAATCACTTTCATCACCAGAAGAGATAGTCAGTGCATCAGATCTGTATGGTAAAGGCAATGGTTCTTCACAAACAGAATTAGCTTCAACCTCGTTCTGTGCTGATTTTTTTCTTCTGACAATGTAATCAGTGATTAAACTTTGAGATGATGATTTTACTAATTTTTTATACAGCTCGCGATATCCAGACATACAGTTTATCAGCTCACGTTGGAATTTAAAGGCTCGTTCAGAATTTGTATCATTAACAAGAAAATGATTTTCCAATTTATTGCACAGTTCAAGACCTTCTCGAATTATATTTGCAGTGAGGGGGACAGGTTTTTCTTCCACTTCACTATCGTTTTCTAGATCTTCGACGATATCCAATAATATCATCATCACTATAGAGTGGATGTGACGTTTGCACACGAAGGAAGACTTTGTTTCGAATCTAGTCATCGACTAGAGGAAATTTTTTTAAGCCTTTTTTCAACCAGTTCCTGAGTTAGTCGATCTCTGGTATGGGCAAATGGGTTTTTTCTTCCGGAAACTCAAGAAAATTGACCGTAGAACCCACATTATTTCAGACATTAAATATATTGTGTTAGGGACCACGAGATGGCAGCACTTGTTGAGTCATCTCTCTTCACTGCATACTGCTTAAGTAGTGATAGCCTTGGGCTAGCTATATCTGATTGGCTGCCAGTGGAGATTAAACTGCCCACTCAGTCTCCAAAAGTTAGATATGGCTAAACAGCCTCGTCTACTCCCCTATACAGGAATAAAAAGGCATTAGCTGATCATTGTCACTTAAGGCATTATCCACAAGCAATTTGTCTACATCATTCTGGTTAAATGTATCAAAACTTTCTCCACCAACTTCATGTGCCCAAGTAATGATTTCAGCTGATAATACAGATGTTTGAATGGTTGTTTGCAACACATCCAGGCCAAGCTGCTTTCCAGCAGGCATTTAAAGTTTGTGGTCTTAATTCACCGATAGCAGTTCAAAATAGAAATTTTTTTTTCAAACGTCAGTTGAAAAATGATTCATTTTCTAGTTTATCCAATATAAATTGAAAAGTGTGCTTAATGTAATTTTTTTTTAAAAGTATTAAATATATTAAATATTTGATCAGGACAATATCAACCATCGTCAATAATTTTAGCTAACTTCTCTTGAAATGCATTCCTTTTTAAAAATCCAGTTAGCCACCCTTTGCTAGCTGAAATTTCTTTATCGGCCTGGGAAGCAGAAGTAGATGGCTCCAATTGCTTCATCTGTTCATCATAAAACCGAAGAGCTTTTTGTTTAATTAAATAACCACTTATAGGAATTCTTCGAGTTAATTCTTCATTCCAAATTATGAGCGCTCGTTCTGTTTTTTCTAATAGAGCATAATAGAGTAGGGAATGTATCTTACTATTACTATGGCAAGTTGGGACTGGCAGACACTCCTTCACACAGGATTAGATGGAGGAAAAACAAATGTACTATTTAGAAGTTGTTATAGATCTGAAAGATTATTTTTTGAGTCAGCAATGGCTTTGAAGAATTCTCCCAACCTTAACAAATATGGTTGCATTAATTTGCCAAAAATTTGGGACTGTTATCCTAAGAAAAATTCCTGCATAGTTTTTTTTTTTTTTTCATTAGAAGGCACCAAAAATAGGACTTTAGATCTTTGGTCTTTTGCAATTATATCGTTTCACTCACTCACTCACTGTCGCATGTACAAGTGTGTTGTGCTCTGATGATGCCGAGTTGAAAATCAGCGAAATATAAGTGTTAATAAAACATCTCTTTTATAAAATTGTGTGGTGTTGATAATACCATGAAAAATAAGTCATGAATAACCGTCAACACCTAAGCTTATCTGTTATCATACCTTCCCTTAAATTCATTCACACTAGATGCACTCACTACCCCTAAGGGCAAATTATTCCACTCACTCACTGCTGTCTGAGAGAAAAAGCTAGCTCTTACCCCTTTCTTGACTGTGAAAAAAACTTTACTTCCATGGATGCCTTTGTGTTCTCTCCCCCACCTTCCATATACCAAAAAATTTCATCAGACAATATCCTATAACACCCATTCCAAAGTTTATAGATCTCTATCATATCATCCCCTCTTGTTAACTAGTCTGCAATCCACATACTCACAATCTGTCATCATAATCTAAATCCCATAATCTGGATATAATCTTTATAACTCTTCTTTGCACTCTTTCCACAGCTTCTTTATCCCCTTGGATCTCAGGAGACCAAATCTGCTAACAAATATCCATGTATGGCCTTATCAAAACCTTATAAAGAAGCAAAATGACTTCCTTATCCTTACATGTTGAGGTTCACTTCAACATATCCTCTGAGTTGTATTTGCAACTTTTGCTATGTGACCTTTGAGAACTTCAAATTCCTATCCACCAATATGCCAAGATCCCTTGCATCCTCAGTTTCTTGTAGCATAACCCCACTAATATAATATGCTGCCTGCTGGAACTCTAATCATGCCAAAGCGCATAACTTTACACTAACTAACATTAAACTGACAGCTATTTTTGTTTGCCCAAATTTCCAGTCTATTCAAATCATTTTGTAATTGCTGAATATCAGTAACATCTCTGATTGTCCTGCTTATCTTCGTCATCGGCAAACAATTGCACATCTGATGTTAGATCATGCCTGTCAATGTATAGATTGAACAATAATGGCCCAAGGACTGAACCCTGAGGTACACCACTGGTCTGGCAGATTCATACCCACTGTATACCACTTTTTGATATGTCTGTCAACTATCCTTTGATCCAAGTCAAAAGTTTATATTCCAATCCCATATTCTCTAGTTTATGCAACAGCCTTTTGTATGGTATCCTATCAAATGCCTTAAAAAAATCCAACATTATCATAGTGTATCCAACTCGGCCATAACATTGTTAGAAAATATGAGCAAATTGATAAATATGACCTTCCTTTCATAGATCCATGCTGTTCCTGGGAAGCAGAAGTAGATGGCTCCAATTGCTTCATCTGTTCATCATAAAACCGAAGAGCTTTTTGTTTAATTAAATAACCACTTATAGGAATTCTTTTTTGAGTTAATTCTTCATTCCAAATTACAAGCACTCATTCTGTTTTTTCTAATAGAGCATAATGGAGTAGCAAATAGTATGTCTGTCTATCCATTTCTGTATGTGAGTTCTTGCCAACTTCTCTTTTTCACTACCACCAGAGATACTGATAAGTCGGTAGTTAGACACACATCAGTTTTTGCATAACTCTTGTACAATGAAACTATCATACATTCATGAGCTGAGACTACAAGAAACTGATCAGGCTCTTGGAGTTTTAGTGGATAGGAAGTTAAAGGTCTAAAGGCTATATAGAAAAGATTGCAGATACAACTCAGAGGATATTGCAGTGCTAGAATGAATTGTGACAAGTAAAGATAAGAAAGTTGTTTTACTTCTTTTAAAAACAATGCCTTCATAAGATCTCTCTTGGACTAGAGTATGCAGGTCTAGTCTACATGGTGATTCCGATTCAGTGAAGAGAGTGTAAAAAATTTAATCAGAATTGTAGAATACAGATTGAGAATTCATCGTGAATTACAGCCACTAGCAAACAGGAGAGGGGGGGGGGGCTGATATGATTAAGACTTAAACTTCTGAAAGGGTCATACAGAATTTCAGTAGATGGAATTTTTCATTTTATGGAGGATAGGGAAAAGACAAGAGGGCATCCTTGGAAGTTGAGAATGAATGCCATCAAGAGGAGTGAAGGCTAGATTTTTTTTCTCGTAGTGTGGTGCATGATTGGAATGGACTGCCATTGGAGTTTGCGTGGTCTCCCTCAACAAGTCCCTGACTTCCTGGAGGTCTCCTTTAATAATAATATCAGAATTGTGTCCTGCTTGCAAACAGAGCCTAGTGACACAACCAAAATGCATGATGTTTATTATTCAGTTAACTGAGCTGCAGGAAAGATATGAAAGTTAGAATTCCACATTATGACAATTCCTTTGTCCATTTTTACTTTTTTAATCTCCTGGCAACTTTTCTTTCCATCTGTGGAAATTTACCATAACATCCATGCATAAAATCTGTTCATACTTTTTTGATGGATAAAGAGCTGATTAAATAAAGCTGTTGGAAAGAAACTCTTTGCAGAGAGAGAGAGAGAGAGTTTTGTATTCAGTTTTACATAGTTATATATTTTACTTTATTCATATCAAACTTTCCTTTAAGGATTTTTCTATATTTTACATAGCTCAGAAATCCTACTATAGAGACATGGAACTTTTTCAAGCCACTTCAGCCATTCACTAAGTGGAGAAGTGATTTCACACCAGATAATGGAAGTTTATCTCCCACCTTGAGCATGGATGGCAGATGAACTTCATTATCTGCTGTGAAACCACTTCTCCACTTATTGAATGGCTGAAATGGCTTGAAAAAGTTCCATATCTCTATAGCAGGATTTCCGAGCTATGTAAAATATAGAAATTTTTTAATTTCTTAATTCCTTAATCTAATGAGTACTGAAGGAAAGAGGATGGGCTGACAATTTGGGACTTAGGCGACCAAAGTTTAGTGGCTTAAACCACAAAAGCATATGATGGTACAGCATGACGAGATTTCATACCAGCTGTGGCGTCACCTGGTTAATCAAAGTCCTTGCTGTTTTAGTCAGGGAACCCAGGGTGAACAGTGAAAAGTCAGCTACTGGAACAAGCTCAACATCTAGAACAGTGGTCACCAAACTGTTTTGACCGTCGACCCCTTCAAGAGTTTCTTGACTTTTTATCGACCCCCCCCCCCCTCTATTTTACTATTATGTAATATGTATGTTGATGAATTTTAGAACATTAACGCTCACTTGTATGTCGATTCGCAAAAATGAGACTGGGATCGAATATGTGTAAGTATAAGTAAATAAGCAACTGCGCGCGTGTTGCAATCTCACTGCCGCTGTGCTGGCCAGGCTGGAACCACCGAAATCCATTTATTGATAAATAAGTCATTTTAGCCTACTTTATTGGCCTCTGTAACTATTTTCACGGCCTTGCTCTATTTTATAGGTCCTATCATGTCACTGTTCCCATGATTCACTCTTAATTGTTGTCATTCAGGATGGAGGTAATCCAAGTTAATCAAATTAAATATTACCCATATAATGATGTTCTTATATTTTTCTATTGACCCCTGGGGGTTGATATCGACCACTTTGGCAACCACTGATCTAGAAGAAGGAATAAACCCAACATCAGAAAAACTGAAGATAAGGAGTTTTAATGGTAAGGAAATCAAACTTGCAGAATTGGAAAAGCACCATGTGGACATAATTCAGTACTGAGACGAAGAAGTAGCGATAGCATTCAACACCAAACATGAAGATATATTCTTTGATTGGAAGGCAGTTTCAAATAGAGTGATGTGGGCAAACTTCAAAATAGGGACATAGACAATGAAACGTATTTGTGCTTATTATTCCAAGGAAGAAGTGGAGGAATTTTTGCTGCTGACATGAAGAAAATGGAAAAAGCAGTTCTTGTTGGAGAGCTGAACAGCAGAGTAGGAAATGAATCCCACCAGGCATATAGGAACATTTTGGGAAAATTTGGAGAAAAGCTAATAACTTCTGCTCAGAACACAGACTAGTCATTACTAACATAAAGTTGGCACAACTTCACATGGAGAAAAGACACAAGAAATAAGAAAAGCCTCATTGACTACATTGTTAATAGTGATATAAGAGTGTACAGAGAATTGGAAATGATCATTACTTAGTACTAAGCAGTATAAAAATTATTGCCATCATGTATCCTATCATATTGAAAAGAATTAAAGTTGAGCAGCTTTTACAAGTAAATTGTATATGATTATACAAACATTATTGAAGAAAAACTGAAGCAGTTTGAAAACAAGAACCAGACCTTGGTGTCTAAGTGGCAAACTCTGAAGAAGACATTGATTGATGCAGCTAGGGAGGTATGTGGTGAAGTTGTCTGCAAGAATAGAAAAAATAGGAACACCATGATGGATACAAGTTAAAGAATCAGTCCTGGAAAAGAAGAAAACATACCAAGTTCCTAGCAAATAAGTTGGCAGATGCCCTAAAAGAATACAGAAAAAAATGTAAGACAGCTGTGTGTAAAAGTAGCTATACAAAAGTCATGGAAAGGCTTTGGTAAGAATATAGAAAATAAAAATTAGGAAGGTGGCAAAATGTTCTGGAAGAAGAAGAAGAGTTTTGAAATGGGGGGAAAGAGCAGAGTACTGTAAAAGGAATCACAGATGATAAAGGCAACATGAAAACTGAAGATAAGAATATCCTAGATGTCTGGAGTAATTACTTTGAAAGATTGTTAAACAAACCAAGCAGTGACAGAACCATAGTAGAAAATTTTCAAGGCAAATGCAAAGAGAAGTACATATCAATACTTGAGGTAGAAAAAGCTGTAAAAAGTTTTTCAGTAGCTTTACAATTTATAGGGTCTGGTCAGAAAGTCGATTTCCCAATGATTGGATTAGAGCTCTCATAGTACCCATCTATATATATATATATATATATATATATATATAAAATGAATTAAACTGAATGTGAGAATTACAGATCGATTTCTCTGTGTTCCAGGTAAAAGTTATGCAAGCATACTTGAAAAGAGGTTAAGGAAGATTGTGGTGAAGAACAAGCTGGATTCAGGCCAAATAGAGGTTGTCAAGATCAGATTTTCACTTAAAGACAAATAGTAGAGAAATCGGGGGAATATGACAAGAATCAGTACTGGAAAAGACATACGACAAGATGCCCAGAGAAAAGCTTTTCAAAGACTACAATTATATGGGGTGAATGGAACATTATACAGAGCAATGCATAGTCTATATTTAAGTTGTCAGTCAGCAGTTAGAATTGAAGGAAATACAGGAGATAGTTGGATGTAAAATCAGGGGTAAAACAAGGATGTATATTATATCCACTCTTATTCATCATCTATATGGATCACATTATGAAAGAAAGTAGCATCAAACCTGATATTAGAATTACAGATGTTGTACCCTAAAACAGGTCTACTGCAAGTTTTCAAGATTCACTAACCAAATTGAATAACAGCTATAACAAATTATCATGAAAATCAGCAATAAAAAGACCAAAACTATAAAAATAGGCAGGAGCACAGAAAATTTCAGTTGCATTCTGTATGGAGATCCTAATATTGAGATATTAGGATTTGCATCCTCTGTGTTAGGCTGCCCAAAGAAAGACCTAAGTTCAATTCTAGTTGCCAAATAGAGGAATTTTTCCAAATTTTTCTTCATTTGGTTCCCAAGTTTGCCAATCTCTGGCACAGACAAGTGGGTTTTTCACCCTGTAACCTCAAGAAAATCGACAATAGAACCCACTATTTCAAGACAATAACATATTGTGGTGAGGAACCACGGGATGTGACACTTGTCAGTCATCTCTTTATCAGATGCTGCTTATAATTAGCGAGTCTTGAGTGGAGATTGAACTCCCCCCACCTCTCAAAAGTTAGTCAGGGCTAAAACAGCTTCATTTATCTCTATGATAGGCATTAGTTGATATTTTTCTAATGTAACATTAGCATCAAGCCTAGCAATAAATTACTGTTGTACCTTTGGAGGGGAGGGGTGGGTGGGGGAATCAGCTTTCCATAGTATGTTTGGCATATCCTTCATACTGCATATTCAAAGATTTTGGTGGTGGGGAGGGGGAGAAAAACTGGAATGCCTACTCTGGGGATAAATATGGCAACAGCTACTTGAGGCCCCTAATTAAGGTGGTGTTTCACCAACTGATAAAGGTCACCTGCTGCCTAGAATAGGTGATAGCAAAGTTATGTTTACCAACAGATATGTTAGAGAAAGATATGATAAGTTCACAACACAATCATTCCATAGCTGCACAAACTGGAAAATTTCAATCTTTTTTTTTTAAGTGACAAGTTTAAAAAAGAAAAAAAAAGCATTTTAAATGATAGCTTAACATAAATAATATTTTGAATAAATAAATTAAATCTTTCAAAATTTAGTTTACAGAATTGACAATACAAAGGTGAAAACTATGAGACTGTGACACCTTCAATTGAAAATATATGTAAGAGCATGGATGCACGAACTGTATTCTGATTGGCAAATAAGCAAAATATTTCAGCTATTTAGGCAGTTTTTAGCAAGGAAAGAGTCCTTGAAGACTTACCTCACATTTACTTAGGAATATAACAATGTGATGGCCACATAAATTTATGTTTAGCATTATTAAACAAAACGGTGATATTTTGCTAGATTTCAGACATGCATCTTCACAGCACAAAGCAAATACAAAAAAACTAACAGATAATGTACATTAGTGTAAAAATATTGTTTAGGTTAAGCTATCATTTAAAATGTTTTTTTTTCTTTAAAAAAATTTGGATATAGAAAAGGATAACAGAATAAGCTAAGCTGCTAGTGAAACAAGCTAAATAAATAAATGGGATAAGCGGGAGATTAGTCAACACAACAAATTAGAAGTGTTCAAACCAATTTTAAATTATAAATTTGAAAGTTTGTCAGAATAAAACAGCTGATTGAAGACTGAAGTAGGCCAGTACAGAATCTTTTCTGCCTTTCATCCTTAAAAGAAATTCAAACTCAGCTAGGCTTTCTTCATTTTGGGACACAAAAGAGAATATTAACAAAAAACAGTTTGGTTTGAAATGCAACACAATGTGAAGCTCATAATGGTCAGCTATAATTCCAGTGCCTATGAGGATTAAGACTCTTAGGATGTGGTCTGCAGACCATTAGGAATCTCCAAGGTCAAAATTATTTTTATAATAATTCTGAGACATTATTTGCCTTTTTTTTTTTCACTCTCATTGTCTCACAAGTGGTGCATAGCAACTGTTGGAAACTTTCTCGTCTGACTCTCTAGCAATGGATATCTTGTGTCGATTTGGTGGTTCAGTAGTATGAACATGCCACAAACGAATTACTCTATAAAGAGAAATTAATATCCCTCATTTGAAGTAGGTGGGATGTTAGCTATAAGGTAGTTGTAAGCTAGGTTAAACAGGGCATGTTCTTGGCAAACAATAACCGAAAGGTGTAAGTTCGACTGGCCAAATCCATGGCCGGCCCTGACTTGCACTTGCGATAGTACGAACAATCTGGCAAGAATATTAATAATACAGGTCTGTAGCTATAATAATACAGTGGTGAGTATGACTAATGGTCATACTGTGGTAAATGCATGAACTGAACGTCTAGTTTCTTTAAGTGAGATGACAGCTGAATAGCCAGTACCAGGCGAGTTCAACCTATCGAATGCTAGTTGTTGCAATAGTAATCCTGCTCAGTACAAAACCACAGGTTTGGACACTGTACACTTGCTGGGCTGACTGAACGCCTCTAAGTCAGAATCCCGTCTAGTCACTGCAACGATACCATTCATGCCTCGCGCATTGAAAGGCAGCTTTAGCCAGAGTTGCTTTCATACTGTTACAATGCGATTGCTTTGGTGATGAGGCCACTAGAACGGAAGCATCAAAGGTAGCCATTTAAACTATGTGGCTGCTGCTTGCTATGCCGCACCATTCAGGTGTGAATGGTGCGACATAGCATGCGAGCACCAAATCATCCACAGATGACCTAGGTACTGGTTTGGGTGTCATGCTTAGAAGATCCACCGTACTGTGATCTATTGAAACTCATCCACTTAATGATGACATCGCTGTGTTGGGGAAGAAGTGGGAGTACCCTTAAAGGCTCTCACCATGCCTCTATGTATGCAATCGTAGACATATTTTCTGACTTTCTAGCATTGGTGGTTTCGTGGGCTTGTTGGAACGATCCTGTCCCTAATGAATTAATATGAAAATAACATCCTTATTTAGGATTAGGTGAGCTCACAGCTCTTAAATGTAAGCTAGGTTAGAAAAAGGATCATTCATGTACTTGGTGAAATAATAAAAGATACAGAAAAGGTGCAAGTTCGATTGGCCAAATCCTTGGCAGCCCTGACCTGGTGTTAGTAGGGTGCTGGACTCCATCACTGCCCTTATGGCAGAAAATAATAATAATAGAGGCCATGTCATGCTTCACATACATCTCCAACTAAAAGCCTAAGTCAGAATCCTGTCTAGCCACTGCAACGATACCGTTTGTGCATTGAAAGGCGGTGCTAGACAGTGTGATCGCTCTGTTGATGAGGCCACTAGAACGGAGGCATCAAGGCAGCCATTGAGACTATGCAGCTGCCCCATGCCACACTATTCAGGTGTGACATGTGGGCACCAAATCATCGGCAGACATCCTCTGACAATACTTATCGTAACTTTTAGTTTCAAATGTCAAACTACAGTCAGCAAAAGTGCAAGAACCAAAGCATTGTATAGATATCCAAAATTGTGGCAAAAATGTTAAATAATGGTTACATTACTGTATAGCATGAATACTAGTTTTCTATTGGATGGAACAAGTATGGAATAGACTTACTTTAGACACCCCCCAACATAATTTTTATTAAGTGTGTAATTGTGATTAAAATTTGATACTGCAACCAAAGTAATACAAATGAAACTCTTTTAATGAATTTTTCACAAAAAAAAAAAAAAAAAAACTAATTTTCCAATATATACAACTTGGACAAAATTTAGTTGATAATTAACAGTCCTAATTAAACACAGAGGAATAACATCACAGTTAGCTTTATGCTTCTTTGGAAGGATGGCAATGGTTTCTGTAATTTGTTAAGTTTTCTAAAAAAAAAAAAAAGGAAAAATATAAAATACATTCATCTAGAATCTTTAAGAAATCAACTTTGATATACAGAACTAATGCAATAAGGAACTTTCTCTGTTTTATGGGCTTTTGAAAAGTATGTTCTTCTGCTAAGGGAAAAAAAATAGAACCTAATTATAATTTAAAAGCTAAGATAATTTGCAACTTATGTAACCAACTATTTCTTATGTAACCAACTATTACTGATGGTTACATATAATTCATATCCTCTGAAATAATATATGTTTTAAATCCTTGAATATAGAACTAGCAGTAGTTATTTTTCTTTTTATCAGTAGGCTACTGTTGATTACATAAGCAAAAAAACAAAAACAGCAAATCTCAGTCCCTTAACATTTGGCACAGTATGCAAACAATAGTCTTTCAATGCTTCCTTAAAATACAGAACAAATATATTAAGTTCTGCATTATCAGTGCAGCATTTGGAACTTTGCAGTACCAATAACAATCTGGGATCATTTTTACACTAAAGCAATATTCTTTTTGTTAAGAAAGAGCCCCTTACTTTTATTTTTCTTTAAAGTCTTCAAAAATATGGTAAATGAAAACATTCCAGATGGCTTGACTATAATGATGTAAGTATAAAATACTTGCTTCATCATATGCAAATATTTCGTACCACAGATACAAAACAAAAAATTATATCTTACAATTTCATCATGATTCACCATAATGAGAACTACCTGAAATCAATAACTCAATTCTAAAGTTATGTTATTTTAATAATGTTAAAAAAATAATAAAAAATCACCATTAAAAATGTTTTTAAAGCTCTCATCTACTGGAAAATTAATTGGGAATCAGTCAGTGACAGAAATGCTAAACAAGTGGTACTGACTTTTAATGAAATTTATGATTTATGTCCTTACAATAACAAAAACTATGAACTCCAACAGAAGCACATCTTAAATATTTAAATTCTGATTTTAACATTCAGCAGCTTATGTTCATGATGGTATAATATTCAGATGCCAAACATCATAAATTGCATTACAGAATTTGATTAGAAACATTTGCACTGTTCAAGAGTTCCAATGTATCTCATCTTCACTTTTCCACACATGCACACAGACAGGCACACTGCTTTTCCAACCAGTATAAACACTGAGGACTTGGCAACATGATTCTATATAACAGTTTGCAGCACTGATAATGTGCATGTGTGGGCATGTGTGTGTACATATATACATATCTGTATATATATATATATTTATATTAAAAGAGTTACGTTCTCCACTCAGTGCACTAAGTTATTAAGAATGGTATGTTACAATCTTGATGTGGTTTAATATCACTTGTTCAATGCTAAAATCTGCTCTACAACAAAGCTGTGACTTGAAAAACAGTAGTTAGAATACTGACATTCCTGATTTGTACAAGGCAACACTGGACAAGCAGTAAGCAAGGAAAATTTTGGAACTATCTCCTTACGATATGCTTATTTCCCAGAGGACAAACTGCTTGTTTCAGGCTACAAACTGTAATGAGCCACCACTATTGTAAGACTAGGCCAATCTGCAAAAATGAAATAAGATTCAGTATCACAACAAATCATTTTTAAAATATGTTATTTAAAAATTAAATACTGTTGATTGTATTAGGTTATCAGATTAAAGGATAGCAAGAAATGAATTATGCTCTTTAATGAGAATTAGCCACAACTTATCAACTAGCTTATATTGTTCTTTAGGAATATAGTTTTTTTTTTTTTTTTGTATTCATACAATAAAGAGGTAAAATTAAATTTTTAAACAAAATAAAAGAACCATAATAATATGACTGAGAGAAGGAAGGGGAGAGAGAATTAAACAGAACTCAGAATGATTGCATCTTGCTCCTAGTGTGGAAATGATAGCCAAAAAAAAATATGTAAACTTTGCCAGAACTCTGGATTAAGTTGATAACATATTTACTTAGTAACACAATGTCTCATCCTAACTGCAGAGGATTTCTTTGGGTGTAAATATACAAAACAGGTGACAACTGTTATGCAGTTATCCACAGAAGAGACTGATGTTATTTTTTTAATCATTTCTAATTGACTAATGAAAGTTAGGATGTATTCAGACAAGTTAATATTTAAGTGTTTAGAATCTAATGCTATTTCCAAAGATTACCATATTTTTCTTTCTGTTGTATCATGTCAACAGTATAATAGTTCTGATTTATCCCATAAAACTTGATGTCTCATTTGCAAAGCATCTTGTGGATCAGCTTAAGAGAGCACACGTGATGTCAAAGCTGAGGCTTCATTTCTATGGTATTCAATATCTCGAACATGTTCTTCAATTGATTATTTTGCCTGTCTATAGTAAGCTGACCGGAAATCGCATGATAGCTGATAAATACCCAGATATTGAAGTGGGCTATGTTGAGGTTTTGCAGATCTTAGTAGTGATCTCATCTTGATAAAGGGGGTAAATACTACTTTGGCTTTATATTCCTTAAGTACTTTTGCTAGTTTTATGGAAAGAGAGCTAATATATGGTAGCATGATGAATCCTCTGGTTTCATGTCGGTTGAGTAGCCTCACTGTAGCCATTTTGAAAGAAAGTGTTTCTTAAACATTTCATTGCTTTGGCTAGTTCATCCTTGTCAGTGATGAGTTGGCAGGATCTTGCTCCTAGTGTGGAAATCATATCCAATTTTTGAGGTCTATAAGGATGGGAAGAGGCATGTAGATATATGTCAGTATGTGTAGGTTTTCAAAATGCAAGTCTAAATATGAAGGGTTTCACAGAGACCATGAACAGTCAGATCCGACTCCAACTAGTGAAAATCATAATTCGTGTGAGAGCTTTTACGAACAAGATACGTTCCTGAGAATGTCTGCAAGTCGGATCCCTGATGAATGACACATATATGGTAATAATAATACCCTTGTACTATAATAATAAGTTACAGAAACTATTGTGCTCCTCTTTAATTATTTAATTCAGTGGTTTCCTAACTTTTTCAGTTTGCAGCACGTTCTGACTTTCGGTGCTGTGGAAAAATTAAAGACTTTTAATTTACCTGATTCCTTAGTTAGTGGATACACACATTTTCCAAACATAACATAATACAGATTGTGATCAGGAATCTCAAATCAAAACTAATTTTTTGAAAAGTAGAAAGTCAGCTATTATGGGCAATATTCAAACTGAATTAAGAGCAGTTCACAAATATAAATATCAGAATAATGAACAAAAAAATGCCTGCATTAACTTTTTTATCAACTATAGTTTACTTAAAATATATTATGGAATAAGTTTTGTATATATGAACAAGAAAATGTATATTTTTCAGTTTACATTTTTAAATATGCATGTACAGTAATTTATAACTGATGATCTTTGGATTTATGGTGAGTAATCTTGTGCTATTATGATTCATTCATAATAGCACAAGATTTTGAACGTGTGCTTTACTAAACCTAATTCATATGTGCAGAACAGAATAATAAAAAGTGCCATTACCCATGAAGAATGAAATGCTGGGAAATCAAAGTTATTACTCTTAACACAGTAATATTTTTACAAAATATGAAAACTCAGCAAATCTTTCAAAACAATCACCAAATCAATGTTAACTGTTTCTGATCAATTACATCGTAGTGAAGCTCTTGTAGATGTGACTTCAGCATAATGGTTTCAATAGCATGATCTACTTGTAGTCGATTCATTGAAAAATTCTTTAAACATCCCATTGTGACCCACATATGTCTCTTTCACTAAGAGACATGTGTGGAACTATAAAGTAGATGATTGTGATAAACTGTGATGCAACTTGCAGTTATGACATGGTAGAGTTACGAGTAATGCATGCGAAATGATCAAGGATTGTGAAATAGATGAATAAAACTTTCAAGCATGAACTAGATAAAAAGAAAGGGTTTAAGACCTTATGTTGTGTGAAATGTGAGGAGCAGTACAAAGAACAGACTGGGCGAGTGATGAGGAAGATGAAACTCAGATTTCCTTTAACCTGTTCAGCTGACTTAAGGAAGTCAGCTGAACAAGTTAAAAGAAATCTAAGCAAATTCTTTTGTTATGTGGCATGAAAAATCATGGTAGGATAATCTTAGTAAATGCAGACAGCAGTAAAAGTGTTGAATGTGGAGAAGACCCATTTAGTTCTCCAGAAACTAAGATGGATCTAGATAAAAGAAATAGGGGATATTAAAAATGCTGCAAGAGCTTCATGCAAACCACAGGCTTGGATGAGACAGTAATATGCATTAAAGGAATGTACTAGAGAATTAGCAATGTCCCTAGCATGAATGCAGTTCCTAATGGCAAGAAAGAGGGCAAGAGGATTTCATTATACACCGGTGGAGCTACAAGTGATGCAGTTACAGTAAACATGAGTGTCTTAAGTAAAAACGAAATTGGATAAGGTAAATGAATACACACTGATTCTTTGGACAGGTATCAAAGAAATGAATCTGAGAATTGGGGGGGGGGGGGATTATTACGATACCACAGGATTCTCACCTTGGACCACTCCTGCTTAACTTGTATTTGCATGTAACTGTCTGTTTCCCTCCTGACTATCCCTAATGTTCATTAATACAAGTTGGATAGATGATAGGGGGACATTTCAAATACAGATTTCTTGCAGGCTGACTTGGACAAACTGATTCTATGGGCATTAGTTTAATAATGCCAAGTGCAAAGTTACAATTATGGCGAATATTATATTAATGGGAATTTTTTGCAGGTTGTTGGTGATGCTAGAGACCTATGGCTAGGCAGTAATTTAAAGATCATATTTCCAAGGTGGTTAAGTCATCATGTTGGAAAAACTGTGCTTTATAAGACCACATCCAGACTATTTTGCTCAGATATGGAGATGAAAAAGTCAAAAACACTCTATAATAGCTAATGGAACTTTGCACATGAAGAAAGAGAAAAGGGTTCTTACAGGGGAAACTTTAGAGTTCGTGACAGATAGGGGAAAAATTTGGGGTTATTCCCAGAAGCTGATTAAAGTTGTGGACTGGGAAAATGTGAAGTGTATTTGCTTACTAACAAATGGTAGGTTAAACTTTGTGGAGTATTCCTTGTATGAAGTGGACAAACAACATATAAAATAAATCCTCGAGATAAGAAAAATAGCCTGATTATAGTTTTCAGTCTATTAAAGTAAAAAAATAAAATCAGTCTTTAAACGCAAATACTGTTCACACCAAGTGTTAGATGTTACAAGTTTTTTCACTTGGCCACAAGAAATTCATGCTGGCTGGGACGTCACCTAGTTAAACAAGAGTGCTGCTGTTTTGTCAGGGAACCAGGATGAACAGTGAAAAGTCAGCTACTGGAACAAGCTCCAGCTCAGCATCTAGAGAAGAAGATTAAACCCAATCAGAAAAATTGAAGATAGGAACATTAATGGAAAGGAAATCAAACTTGCAGAAGAATTGAAAAAGTACCACGTGAAGATAATTGGCATTAGTGGGGAGAAGTGGGATTTTACTAAATAATAAGTATAATATATTATTTTCAGGCAGTAATGATTAAGAAAAGGAAAGAATATCAATAGCATTCAACACCAAACATGAAGATAAACCTCTTTATTGGAAGGCAAACTTCAAGGGGAAATAGGCAATGAAACTTATTTCTGCCTACCGTACCAAATAAGGTTCTTCTAAGGAAGAAGTGGAGAAATTTTTTGTGTCATTAGAACAGGCAGCTGAAAAAAAAGTGGTCCTTGTAGGAGATCTGAACAGAACAGTAAGAAATGAATCCTACCAGGCATATAGGAACATTTTGGGAAAAGGCCAAAGCTAATAATAAGTATTTACTGGACTTCTGTTCAGGACAAGGACTAGTATTGACTACATCATTGTTGATAGTGATATCATCATGCTGGTTCAAGATACAAGAGGATTTAAAATTGGAAGTGACAATTACTTAGTTCTAAGATAAACATAGATATCACAATGGAAACAACAGTTGAAAGACAGTTAAATGAACCAAGCAGTGACAGAACAGTAGTAGAAAAGTTTCAAGAGGAATGCAAAGCAGAATACATATCAATACTTGAGGTAGAAAAAAGCTGTCAAAAAAAACTTTTTACAGTAGACACTGCATAATTCAGAAGGTCGAATTCCCAATGATTGGAATAGAGCTTTCATACTGCCCATCTATAAAAAAAAAGGGAAGAAAACTGATTTCTCTACTATATCTTCCAGGTAAGATTTATGCAAGCACACTTTTCAAGTGTGCTTGCATAAATCTTGTAGAGGCTGTCAAGATCAGATTTTCACTTTAAAACAAATAGCGGGAATATGACAAGGATCTGTACTTAAGTTTTCTAGATCTGGAAAGGGCATACAACAAAGGTGCCCAGAGAAAAGTTTTTCAAAACACTATAATTATATAGGGTGAATGGAACATTATACAGAGCAATACACAGTCTATATTAAAATTAAAGGAAATACAGGAAGACGAATCAGAGTAAGAGAAGGATATACATTATCTCCACTCTTATTCATCATCTATATAGATCACATTACGAAAAAAAAGTGGCATGAAGTGTGATTTTAGAATTGGAGTTGTCAAACTTAGCTCTTTTGTTTATGCAGATGATATTGTACTCCTAAGCACACCTATTGGAACTCTCCATTATTAACTAACTGAAATGAATAACAGCTGTAACAAATCTATGAAAATAGGCAATTGCATAGAAAACTTTAGCTGCGTTCTGAATGAAGATCCTATAGAACAATTAAAATATTTCTGCTATTTAGGCACAGTTTTAGTAAAGATAGCATGTTAAATCTAGAAAGAGACAACAGAATAAGCAAAGTTGGTATGTTGGGTATCCAACTGGATAAATTATTATTAAGAGAGATACCTCAAAGGAGGTCTCTCTTAATAATATACTACACACTACTTGCACTCACAAAATCCAATAGCAATCCATTCCAATCATGCGCTACTCGTACAGAAAAATCTCACCCTCACCCCTACCCTCCATAAATTGAAATTCTCTGTATGACCCTTTCAGAAGTTCGTAAGTCGCAATCGTATCACCCCTCTCTCTTGTTTGCTAGTGTCTGCAGTCTACAAATTCTCAATCTCTCTCTCTTCATAATCAGTATTCCACAATCCTAATATCCTTTTTAACACACTCCTTTGCACTCTCTCCAATATATCAGAAGACCAGATCTGTGCACAATAGTTCAAGTGAGGTCTTATCAAAGGCTTGTAAAGAGGTAAAAGGATATCCTTATCTTTACATGTGAATGTTCGTTTCAGCATTGCAATTATCTTTTGAGTTGTATTTGCATTCTTTGCCACTTAGCCCCCTATCTACTAACACTCCAAGATCCCTAGCCTCATCAGTTGCTTCTAACATAATACAACATTGGATATCTAGTCATGCCGAAGTGTATGACTTTACATTTACTAACATTGAACTGACATCCAAAATTTTAGCCTGTTCAAATCATTCTGAAAGTACTGCATATCAGGAGCATTCCTGATTACATTACCTATCTTTGCATCATCAGCAAATAGCTGTATGTTGCTTGTCAAATCCTTTCCAATATTATTAATGTACAGATTAAATAACAGTGGACCAAGCACTGATCCTTGTGGTACATCACTTGTTACCTTAAATCTTGCAGACTCGCATTCCCCTACACCACTTTTTGATATCTATCAGTCAGCCATCATCTTATCCATGCTAATATTCTATAACCAAACCCATTTTCTCCAACAGTCTATCATGCTGCATCCGTTCCCCTTGTCTAGTTCAATGGTAACATTGTTATAGAATGCAAGAGTAAGTTGCTAAAATATGTCCTTTCCTTAGTAAAACTTATGTTGTTCATTGCAAATTAGAGATTCACTGTCAACCCATTTCTGAATGTGAGTCAAAATCTTCACCACTACTCCTGAGATACTAATTGGTCGATAGTTGGATACATCGGTCTTTGCACCACCTTTGTTCAATGAAATTACCATACATTCCTCCAGAATTTTCCCTGTTCTGAGACTCATAATAAACAGGCTGGTCAAGCCAGTTCAGCTAAACACTCTTTTAGCACACGTGCTAATATCCCATCAGTCCCTATTGTTGAATTCTTATTCAATTTTGCAACTGCTGTAATACCTCTTTCTCATACACCTGTGTTTTTTCATCCAGTGAAAAGGTAGCAGTGTTGCATACACCAGGTTGATAGCTTTTAACAAAATTGGCCCTCATTAGCTGAACAACCTCTTCTGCATCTGTAGTCCTCACACCATTCTTTCTTTTACTTGCAGCATATCAATAGAATTCTTGTAGGTTGTTTTTATCACGCAGAGCCAGTTTCTTTCACACTCAGACTTTGCTTTCTGTACAACAGTTGCGACTATTCTAGCCTGCTGCTTATGACGTCCGTTCATAACAGGCATCATCCTTTTCTTAGGAATCTCTTGCTTATTAAGATTACACATCCATTTGACTACTACTACCCTATTTATTCTTCAAACTCTCAGGACACATTCTGATATCGCATCATATCAAACGATATGATGCGATATCAGAATGCTTCGCATGCACTGTCAACATTCTTTCCATCCAGCAATCAATCCCATTCCACTGAACCAGTATTCTCCTCAGTTAGTCATAATTTCCTGCTTTGTAGTTTAGCATGTAACCTTTTCTGAATGGAATATTCATCAACTTAGTCACTTCCCAAATGAGTACCGGAGGCAGAATAGTTACGTCTTTAAATGAAACACCCACTGACACTATAATCAAATCTAACACTCCTTGATCTCGAGTTCCTTCTCTCACATGCTGCTTGAGGAAGTTGTCCTATAACAGCTCAATAAATGCATTTTCATTCTTCTCATGAGATTCTACTAGTACCCAATCAATATTTGGATAATTAAACTCTCCCATTATGATTACTCTTTTTGCACTCGTCTTTTCTATTTGGTGATGCATTTCTTCATCACTAGCAACCAATCTACCAGTTCTGTAACAATATACCCCACTATGTAAATTGATCTTGTTAGATTCCACCTCACACCAGATGGCTTCAAACTCACTGCCACATGAAATGAAATATTGTTAGTAGTATTACTACAATCATAAGTCTCAACTCGAACTGTATTTAAATCATCCAATATCATTAACAGCATGCCCCCTCCTCTCTATCCTTCCTAAAAATACTGTACTCCTTGACAACAGTTAGTGGATCTGATTCTGATAGCCAGGTCTCACTAATACCTACAATCTGAGGTTGCAACATATTGACTAAGGCAACAAACTCTACCCCTCTGTTTCTGATACTCCTAGCATTCATGTACAGACATAATAACCTACCTGTTTGTTCTTTTGTATAGTCTTGTCTACAGTCTGCCTGACACAGCTGGACAACTTACAGATCTCTATTCTTCTCTAATGCCTTATAGGTGTAGACATCTTTGCACACGTTTGATGGGTCCGAACTTGATGAAATCGTTCTCTCCTCATCAATATTTCCATGACAAAGCCCATTTCCAGTCATTAACATTGTTATATAAAGACAGTGTTTAAACCAATTTTAAGTTATGGATATGAGAGTTGGGTTAAAAATAAAGCACTTGATCAAAGACTAGAGACCACAGATATAAGGGTTCTGGGAAAAATTAGGGGAGTGAACTGATGGCATCAATGGCAGAATCATATTAGATAGGAACCTGACAGTATTAGCATTCACCAATGTGTCAGCAGAACTAATCTAAGGTATATGGCCATTTTAATAGAATAAGTGAAGAAAGATAAGTAAAACAGTTGTTTGATGCCAAGATGTCAGAAAAGAGATCATAAGGAAGACCAAGATATAGGCGGATTAATAATAATGTAAACTTAATCATGTAGTGCTCTCATAGCAACCTGAACAACCCTTCAGGGTACATACCAAGAAATTGATGATAATGATGAAGAAATTATATTCTTGTTTAATGCTTTACTGAAGTGTAAACAAACAAACAAAGTTTGTGCATGAAGTATCTTAAAGACTAGGTTACTTGTATATAGAAACTGCTGACTTCACATTGACTGCCTTAGTATCCCATAATACAAACATTATAGAAAGACCACTTCCCAGACATTTGACCTTTATTGAGGTCTCATCAACAGAAGCTAGACCTAGGAAAAATGAAAGAATATTTCTCGTCAAATAGCATTTAACACGAGTGAGCGTTCCATTTCCAATATGAAACAGCATTTTAGTTCAGTGATACTTTATAACGAACTTGAGTAATGAAAATCTGACTGAATGATTTTATTAACATAAATGTTTAAGGATCAAAGCTGTATAACTGAGAGGAGACCTCTCAGTTATACAGCTTGAACCCAACATAGCTTTTAAAGGAATATGGAGAACCAACCAAGGCTTATGACCTTATGTCCAAACCTCACTCTGTTGTGATGCACCACAACAAAAACCCCAACCAAATTGTATTCTTATTGACTTAAACCACAGTGCAAAAAGATGGTACAACATGAGAGAATATGCCAGCTGAGACGCTGCCCAGCTGAACAAGACCCCCATTGTTTTCATCAGGGAACCAGGGCAAATAGTAAAAAGTCAGCTACTGGAACAAATCCTAAAACATATCATAACTCAACATCGGTACCATCAACATAATAGGGATGACAAACAAAAAGGACAAAACCTGGTGAGATCTTCTTGCTAAGCAATAACAATCAGGGAAAAGAAGGTGTAGCTATAGTATTGAACACAAAATATGAGGCTAATCTTCATGAACAGCAGGCAATATCAAGCAGAGTGATGTGGGCAAATATCAGAATGGGGAACTGGACAATGAGACTTATTTGCCAATGGTGCCACAGAAGGTTCTACTCAGGTAGAGGATTTAGAGAAAGCAAAAGTTGGTCCTTGTTTGAGATCTAAATAGCAGAGTAGGAAATTTACGGTCAGAAATACAGAAATATTTTGGGAAATTTTGGAGAAAAGAACAAAGCTAATAATAATGGCAAATACCTGTTGGATTTCTGTTCAGGACATACTGGTTATTACTAGCACACATGGAGAGAAGAAGAAAGTCTCATTGATGATATTATTATTGATAATGATGTTTTCTAACTGTGGTGCAGGACACTAGAGTGTACAGAGGATTTAAAATTGGAAGTAATTACCATTTAGTCTTGAGTAGGATAAAATTGAATTTCATATTGAAAAGTAAGAAAGTTTTAAAGCAAATAAAAGTTGAGTAGCTCTCAGATGTGAACTGTAGACTAAAATACACAAACATTATTCAAGAAAAATGAAAGAGTTTGAGAACAGGAAACAAACCTTGGAGATTCGGTGGCAAGCCCTGAAGAAAACTTTCATTGATTCAGCCAGAGAGGCATGTGGTGAGGTTGTGTGCAAGGATACAAAAATCAAAACACCATGGTGGACACAGGAAGTTAAAGAAGAAAGCATCGAAAGTTTGTGGCAAATAAGTCAGCTTGTGCTTTTAGAGAATACAGAGACAAATGCAAGAAAGCTAAACACAATTTTTAGTGAAGAAGGTAAATTAAATATGGAAACAGAACAGAATCAACAAAGCCAGTATGGTAGGAAGTCAACTGAATAAATGTATATGGAATGAGAGAAATTAATCAAAACACTAAATTAGCTGTATGCAAAGACAGTGTTGAAATCAATTTTAACTTATAGATCTGAGAGCTGGGTTAGAAATAAAACACTTGACCAAAGACATCAGTCCTGAGAAAGATTAGAGGCATGAATGGCATCAATAACAATATACTAAACACAAGGCTATTAGGGAAGAACTTGACAGTGTTAGCAGAGCTAAACTTAGGTATGGTCACTTAAGCAGAATGGAAAAGGAAAGATTAGCAAAACAAGTGTTCGTTGGCAGGAAAAGACCCAGATATAGGTGAATTGATACAGTAAAAAAAAAGTGCCTTAGAAGACAGAAATATAAGATCTGATAATGATCTTAACAGATTGATATGGAGGAAAACTGTTAATAGGAAGTTAGTAATGATGTAAGTTTTTAATGTAGTACTATCCTGTACACCCCTTGATGGTGCATGTCAGGAATTTGATGATATTCTTTTTCCAGGGAGAAAATAAAATTCATAATGGAGTATAAGCATTTTATTACATTACTGTAAAGAGGGAGTAATGTTTATTTTAAAAATTTTATGGAATTTACAACCGTGTTAAAAAAACTTTTTTTATTATCCCAACGTTTCGATCTTCACATCAAGATCATCATCTGGAGTGTACATAAATATACAGGACAAGCTGAGTTACATCATTAACTGTAAGCTAGAGAAACAATGATTTGATCCCATGTTATTCTACTGGCGTGACCTCTGGTAAAAAAATAAATTAATTAAAAAATAAAATAAAAAATTTTTTTTTAACATCAAGCTAAATTCTATTTTACAATGACAGGAATAAACATTCTTTTAGACGGTTTTCTTTCAGAAACAATTGGTGTCTTATTTTTGATTTACAATACTGGATTTTCTACAGTCCTGTTTATAGTTGTTCTTGGTGAGGAAGGTCGAATATATACCTTCCATATGTTTGGGATTTTTAGACCATCATTGTTGTTCAGATTGGGGTGGTTGATAATAATCTCACAGGCTTCCTTGGATTTCCATTCATACCATGTTCTAGTGTGATGTAGACAGCTGGTGGTTTTCCAGCCAATTCTGTGTAAGGTATTCAGGGCATGATCAGAAAGGCCAGCTTCACCATAATTATTATATTTAATGTGTCGTTTATGTTCTTTTTGTCTAATAGGAATAGTGTGTCCTGTTTCTCCTATATATGGTATGTTGCAAGTACAATAAATCTGGTATACTCCAGGGTGAGCTAGTGGAGGGAGTGAGTCTTTGGATGAGTTGAGTAAGCTTTTTAATTTTGCAGGAGGTTTAAACGTGGCTTTGAGGTTGTACTTTTGTAGTATTCTGTTTATCTTGTCTGATATTCCTTTAATGTAGGGAATGGTTATAGTTTTACTGTAGTCTGGTTTGTCTTTGTTTTTTATTGTGGTTTTGTAGAGAATTTTGTTAATAGTGTATCCGTTTTTTTGTAAGTTATTACTGATGAGTACTACAAAAGTACAACCTCAAAGCCACCTTTAAACCTCCTGCAAAATTAAAAAGCTTACTCAACTTATCCAACGATTCACTCCCTCCACTAGCTCACCCTGGAGTATACTGGATTTATTGTACTTGCAACATACCATATATAGGAGAAACAGGACACACTATTCCTATTAGACCAAAAGAACATAAACAACACATTAAATATAATAATTATGGTGAAGCTGGCCTTTCTGATCATGCCCTGAATACCTTACACAGAATTGACTGGAAAACCACCAGCTGTCTACATCACACTAGAACATGGTATGAACGGAAATTCAAGGAAGCCTGTGAGATTATTATCAACTACCCCAATCTGAACAACAATGATGGTCTAAAAATCCCAAACATATGGAAGGTATATATTCGACCTTCCTCACCAAGAACAACTATAAACAGGACTGTAGAAAATCCAGTATTGTAAATCAAAAATAAGACACCAATTGTTTCTGAAAGAAAACCATCTAAAAGAATGTTTATTCCTGTCATTGCAAAATAGAATTTAGCTTGATGTTAAAAAAATATATATATATATTTTTTATTTTATTTTTAATTTATTTTTTCACCAGAGGTCACACCAGTAGAATAACATGTGATCAAATCATTGTTTCTCTAGCTTACAGTTAATGATGTAACTCAGCTTGTCCTGTATATTTATGTATGCTCCAGATGATGATCTTGATGTGAAAAGTCAGGATAATAAAAAAAGTTTTTTTAACATGGTTGTAAATTCCATAAAATTTTTAAAATGAATGCTGATCACTGTGTAACCCTAAAAGAAAGCAGTAATGTTTACATTATTGTAAGCATTAATGTTAATCTCTCTGCAATTTATTTAACTGAAAATTAGTTTAATTAAAATATAATATAATATAATATGGCATATCTGAATGATAATCATCAGATTCTTCACACAAAATAGCTACCTCATTGTATATACACTGCTTGGAAAGTTAACGGACACCATAGCATGAGGAACAAACACCAATTCTATGGTGCATACGATAGCAATCAATCAATGGGAAATTTGGATTTCCACTCATCCTGTAGGCATATAATTAGGTCCTGGACTGTTGTGAGGCAGACATCCCGGTGCTCAACAGGATTGAGATCACAGCTCTGAGGAGGCCAGTCAAGTGTGGTGACGTTCACGTCCACAAACAACGCAATTACAGCAGCAGCCTTATGACACGGTGCATTGTCCTGAAACCTCTCAGAGTTTAATGTTTATGGCATCACAAACAGAGGTTTCAAGACAAACAGAACCATACCATCGCAATTTCATAGCTGAAGGTACACACACACTGGTAAGAGATGTTCACCAGGTATCTGCCCCACCCATCCACCTTCTCGGTAGAGGGTGTAGCATGATTTGTCACACCATAACACAGCTTTACAAGAGTCAATGTCCCACTATACATACTCTTGTTATGAGTCTCATTTCTGAATGTTTTTGTGCAGATTTGTGTTCCAGTGGAAGCCCAGAACTCTACATTCACCATCTCAGCCAATGAATGGTGGTTTTATGTATTATCCTTCATAACACCCTACAGTTATATTCAGTGTATGTGGTGAGTAGTCTACTGCAGGTGGCACTTGCAGATGACTTCCCCCTTCATTTCCATCTTAGTGTGGTAGCACTGATTGTTGACCTGGGATGGCCCAATTTGTCAACAATTTGCCAAACAGATAGGCCTGCAGCATGGCCTCCTATCACAATGCCTCTTTCAAACCATTTGACCAGGACACAGTTGCACTGAAATGGGAGTATCGTATTTCTCCAATTTGTACTAACTACAAACACTTGGATTTGTTACATGGCATAATGCACACTGCCCATGGGGGGTTATCTGTTGGCTTCATTCCAAGCAGTGTACATATTCTCAGATACTATTACTAGATCTAATATTCTCTCTTGTCACGAGCAGGTTCTGGTAGTTATCATGGCGGTTATCTGTCAAGGCAATTATATGATTCAACACAGGGGGCTATGTAAAATTGGCACTTGTGACTGATAGGAGAGATGGCTGACTATTACTAGATCAAATATTCTCTCTCATAAAGAGCAGTTGACATGATTCAACACAGGAGGCTATTACACAAACTCAAAGGGATGAGTATGCAAAACTGGCACTTGTGACTGGAAAGGAGAGGTGGCTGACTAATGGTATCAGAAGGTGATATAGATGATCTAGAGCATCGGTTCCCAACCGGTGGTACGTGCTGGGCCGTTCGGGGGTACACGAAAAATAATCAGTAATGGCAGAAAAACAAGTAAAGTAAAGAAAATGCAAAATGTTAGTTATGGAACAAAACAAATGTTAGTATTTAAAAACAGCTATTTTAAAAACAAAGGGTACAATTTATAGAAATGGATTAAAAATACTGATCTAGAGGGTAATATTCAGTTACAAACTAATAAAAAATTGTGGATAAGAGATTTGAATACATGACCATGGAATGCAGATGAAGATAACTTTGGAAATATGGAGGTCATCATAAAGATCCAACAGTGATTAACTTGTCCTATGGAAATGTGCATACAAGGTCAGATTGAAGGAATGTGCTCTTCAAAATTTGAGAAATACAGGTAACCCTCGTATAATGTGGATGTTAGATTCCACAGAAATGCTGCATTATATAAATCGTGTTATACGAGACTCAGATCACATAGAAAAAGTAGGGTTATGTTTCGAAATCATTTTTTCTTTTTTTTTAATTATATAAATAACAGACATATCCAACAAAAAATATTTTTATTTAATTCAGTTAAGTTAAGAAAATGTATAAACTTATAAAAATACAAATTGTACGTAAACTTTATTGTCCACAATGCATAAATGTTTTAGGCAAAATAAAGTGCATATTTTAATCATCATCATCATCACTTGGACATCATTTGTATAATTCTCATTGCATACTTTGGCCGGTTTAGTTATCAAGAAGTCAGTAATAAGACCTTGCTTACCACTACTGTTCATAATATGGAGCTAAACAAATTTCCAATTGTCTCATGAATTTTCCGGAGCACTCAATTGAGGGATCATTATCCGTAAAATAACTTCCTAACTTTCTTGCCAAGTCCAATCCTTCTGCTAATTTCTTTAACGGATTCATCACAATCAGAATCTTCCCCGCTATTTGGTTTGACGTCATCTATTAACTGTACAAGTTCCTCCTAATTTAAATATATTCCCCATCAATTAATTCACTAATTTCGTTTTCAACGATGTCGCAAAAACCCTCTATATGGCCATTACTATAAAAATTGTAGTAACCCTTTATACGGTAAACAATTGACGAACATGCAGCATGCTAAAGGGTATTATCCCCTACTTATAACTACATGTGCGATATGGCAGACGCAAATTTAACAAACATAAAATTTGATTTTTAAGTCACGTGGTGAAAAATATATGAAAAGATAAAGGGTTACTACAATTTGTAGACCGCATTATATCGAATATAATGTATAAGTACCACGTTATACAAGAGTTACCTGTATATCTTCTCTGAAAAAAAGACAGTATGACAGAAACATACCATGTGTGACATTTTGCATCTTATAGTAGGGAGAAGAGAATTCAGGTTCTTATATGCAAATAAAGATTCTCACATTCTAAGCACCCCCCCCCCCACTGACAAATCTTCTATTACTCTTAAGCATTTTTATTTCTAAAATTACAATGCAATATCTGAAATATTATGTTACCAATAACTATGGAAAATTGTAATTATTAACTATTAATGCATTACACAGAAAATGCTTACTTTATTTGGAGGCATTGCTGGACACCTCCAATTATACAAGTAATATTGTAAGTTGCCATCACCAATGCCAAATTTTAATTTTTCTAGAAACTCCTTATTGTCCATTAAATCGAGTGCATTGAAAACATCATAACCTGCCTATAAAATAAGAAGCAAAAAAAAAAGAAAAAGCACTTTTGGTTATTAAAGATTCAAGTGAAATTTGGAATGTATACTATACACAAGTTCCATTAAATTTCAGAAAATAAACTGTTCCCAAAATTGAATGAAATTTGAACTCAATGAACAATGCTGCTGATATTCTAAAACTGAAATGTTGCTTAAGATCCATGTTGTCAGCTTATTCGTGAACAGGAACATGGATATACACTGCACAAATTAAACACATACAGTTGTTAAAAATTCTGAATTTATGGTATTTTCACTGATGACCCTAGTTAGTTAACAGGAAATTTTCTAGTGTCTGCACTAGCAAAAACATGAAAAAAAAAAAAGGTTTGCACAATTCTTCGATAATTCCATTTCTGTTCCAATACATATTTTCCAATGAGGCGACACAAGCAATATTTTACTCAGTTTTGAACTGTAATTCTTTTAATTGCCTGTTCTGAAAACTTAAAAAGATTTGACATATGAATATCCCTGTTGCAATTATGAAAAAATTCTTTGCTTCTGCCAAAACATACTCAATAGCATTAATATCATGTTATGGTGGTAGTCTCAAAACTCTGAATATAAATAGTTTAGTTTTGGGCAAGTTTCTTTTGACCAAGTTGAGCAATTCAATTTTTCGCATATCTGGAGAATGAGAAATGTTATTTGTGGAGAGCCAATCCATAAGGACGTGCTTCTTATTAGAATTTGGAACTTTGTTTAATTGGATTGAGTGATGTGGAGCATCATCAATTATAACAACTGCATTTTTAGGAAGGTTTGAAATCAGCTTTTCCTCTGCCCACTTTTCGAAGATTGTAGAATTCATTTGTCCATGGTAATTTCCAATTATTGAATTGGCTTTGTAAAGTAAATTTGAATTTGGTAAAAAATCCATTTCTCCACCTGCATGTAAAATTATTATGCGCCACGGGGCATTTCCAGTTTGTAACACTCCATATTCTTCTTTAGATTGCCAACATTTTCCAAAATGTTAAATTACTGTCAATCCAAGTTTTATTTAGATGTACAATCAGTCTTTTCTCCTCTCTCAAACACCAATAAAACTATGTCACTTTGCTCCATGGTAAGTTTCCTTTTATTCTGTGACTTTTTAAAATAAAATCTGATTTTATGAAGTATTTCCCTTAAAGTTTCTCTTTTCCAAGGAAAATTCATTTTTTCTTTCAGCACAGGAATCAATTTAGGAACAGTTGGCACTTTTTTCTCGACCACGTAAAATTTGTGAATAGTTCTTCCTTAATGCCTACATCAAAATCATTCAAAGCTACATTTTCAATGGTTTTCTTTCTTGGTAGTTTTTAGGAGATTTAAATTTTGGCTTATTTTCACCTTTTGATTCTCTATGGATTCTTTTAATAGTCAACTCTGATAAGCCTGCAATTTCACTTACATGTTTTGCAATATTCTTTATGCAAGGGTTAACACCAGAACCTGTTGAGGATACTGGATCCATCATACAAATAAATATGAAATAAATATCAAGCTAGTACAGTGGCAGACAAGAAAATATGCGATTTCGCATGTTGGTGACGAATTCGTACATTCCCATTTTCTTTGGTCACTTTCAACATGAATTGACTCTTCTTGGCATTCTGCCAGCTACTGTTCTCTCAACTGTGGACAGACAGTAGACTGTATCTATATACTGACCAATATTTTAATCCTTTTGATTTTTTTTATAATTTCTTGAAATGCTAAGACATTTTACTAATGGATAAAAGGAAATGATGGAATTAAACTACAAAGAATGTGGCATTCAGCAACCAAGATTTCTTCAGAGAATAGAAGCACTGCAGCCATCTTGTATGTTATTAGCTATTATGTGCTCAACCACTAATGATGACTTTGCATATATGCTGCTGTGGTATCAGTTTATTCAGGATCTATGTGTACTGTTGAGAATTTTATAGATTTAATAAAATAGTTACTGAGACAATCTTCCCTCTGAATGTTCACTTGATATTGGAAACAGCACAAATAATCATCAATTAATGAAATTCACTAAATTAAAAATTTACATTTCTAGATATAAGGAGAGAAGCAAAACTTTTTCAATCAATATAATAATTTTAAATAATGAAACTAAGAGCCTAAAAGAATAACAACTAATGAAATGATTACTGACTCACAATAACTTGAATTTTCTAATTCAGCATTCTTGTATGACTTGAGCTTTTTTTTTTGCATATGTACTGTAAACATAATCTTGTTTTTTTCCTGATTTTGTCATTAAAATCTAAGAACAAATTTAAAGGCAGGATAAAATACCAGTCACAGGACAAGTCTCAATAGATTGCACTATAGTACTTGCTCTTCTGAGCACAACACCCAGATCGGTATCTAAGTCCACCTGTGAACAATATGGTATACACACAACACATCTGAATGGTGCATCATTGGAAGCAGCATCTGCATAGTCTCAATGGCTGCCTTAATATTGCTTAATTGCTTGGATGATGAGACCACCAGAATGGTGGTCTCATCATCCAAGCAATTTCACTGTAACAGTAAGAAAGCAACACTGGCTGTGCTGCCTTTCACATGCAAGGCACAAATGATACCAATGCAGTAGCTAAATGGGATTCTGACTTACAGAATTTAATCATAATCTCACACACGGTAGCTTTGCACCACTAGTTGTTCAACCAAGCACAAGTGTCAGGTTCAGACACTTGGTTGTTCAACCAAGTGTCTGAACCTGAGGTTCTTCTGTAATTAGCATCATTACTATGAGAAATCATGCTCAAATAAAATTTACTTTGTAACCAAATAAAAAAAAAATTCTACAATTGATCATTATAAGTACTCTAATGTTCCAAACTGCAAACTACAGGGTTTGCAATTATTGTCAGTAGACCCTGGCATGGCATCTGAAGTGTCAGTACTTTCCCTCTCTGCATTCATCTGCCCCAGTGCTCTGAACTGAATGAGGCATGGTCTGTCAATATCTTGTACAGCAGGCTTATATCATTTGGTAGTTTGGTATTTCAATAATTTTCTCAGGATCAGTGATTGCACATGCCTTCCATATTATTATTATACTACTTATATCCTCATTACAGATGTGTAGTTATTACACCCACCGGTTGACCAATATTCTTTCACTTACACATTCAGAGTACTGGGAAAAAAGACATTTCATCAACACCTCACAATGGCCATTGCAATGCTTTGTTTTAATTAGACAGATGAACCCCACTAATCTGTGCCAGCCCTGAGTCAGCAGTAGTTGACAGCTGGAACAAACACCAGACAGACCATGTGGCACTCTGCAGAGGTGACGAAGCAGTCCATGAAAAGGCCCTGATCCTAGTCTAGGCTCAACTGTTCCATCAGTAGACAGTTCTGTCCAGTCCTATGAGGTGCCACATCCATTTAAGACTCCAGTGCACAGAGCTTAATTTTTGCTTATATTAATGGATCCATCTTGAAAATTTCCATTACCTCACTACTCTTTTAGCTAGAGGCTTCAACCTTGGAGTGCTGTTGCAAAACATAGAAATGGTCTGGCACACAAATAATGTTTCCCCCACCCTCCATTTCAAGATTCCACAGGAATGCTCCTAATTAAAACAAAAATTGAAATTCCCATTGAAAAGTGTTGACACAATGTGATTTCTGATGTCATTCAAGCATGATATCTTAATGCAATAAAGTAACTATTTCAGAGTTATACCAATTAGGCTTCAAATAAAATCTCTTTAATAGACATCAACTTAGCAATGTTCTTATCCCAAAATGCATTACTATAAAACGAGTGATCATTTTAATGTTTAAATGTAGAATAAGTAATCAGTAATAATAAATGCCATGTATAAATAGAACAATCCAAAATTTATATGCTTACTGAGTTGCTACTGGAACTATTATCTTCACTTAGCAATTAACTACTATATTAAGAAAAGTAATAACATTTTATATATAAAGAATAGCTTACATTTTTTGCAATGATGAGAGCATCTTGCATGAGGTCATTGAGAGGTGTACCATCACTCACATTATAAAAGGCATAAGCTGCCTTGAGGCTTTTATGTACAGGATGGTGCATTACAGTGGAAGGCAAGGTATAAAAGCTGACAAAGTCAGTAATGACTCCATTTTTCTGAAAAATAAAAGAAATCGTGATTTATAAATATGAAAACAAAAATTCATTCAAAACTATAGCTAATCTATGTCAGAAAGTTATCATGAGTGATCTCTTGGTGGATGTATTGGGTTGTTGCAAATGAAATGGCTGTTGAATGACTGTCAGGTTTCTACTGGTTGCTGAAGAAAGAAAGCATTGAGGTATATGCAAATTTTTTATGTCATGTGACAGCTTCACACGTGGGTGATGCGATTGTAGTATTTGTTTCATTCAACGAGCATTAAACATTGAATACTACCGACATCAAGTCAATCCATGATTGACTTGATGTCAGACTAACCTACCCTAACCTTTACAAGTTCAAATTGGGAAATTCTGCAGCGGCTGCAGTAAAAAACATCAATAAAGTATTCGTTGAAGGAACAACTAATGAGATATCCACTCGCCATTGGTTTGCAAAATTTCGCTCAGGAGATTTGAGGCTACAAAACGAACCCTATGGCCATCGTCTTTCCTCCATTGATTCAAATGAATTAAAGGATTTAATCGAATCAGATCCACGACAAACTATACGAGAGATCGCCCAGACACTAAATGTACACCTCTCAACTGTTTCACAGCACTTGGCAATAATAGAAAAAGTAAGGAAGCTCGACAAGTGGGTGCCTCACGAACTCACTGATGAAAATAAAGCACGCCGTTTGGAAGTGTGCTCTTCTCTTTTAAGAAGTAAAGAAGAAAGGTACCTGCAACGAATTGTGACTGTGGATGAGAAGTGGATATTCTACGACAATCGTACATGTTTGTCGCAGTGGTTGGGAGAGTGAAAGACGCTCCAGGAAGGACTCCAAAGGCACCTCTGCATCCAATGAAGATGTTTACTGTATGGTGGTCTTCTGCTGGTGTTATTCACTACTCATTCCTTCCATGAGGTGAAACGATAAATGCAGCTCGATATTGTACAGATATATGGCAAATGCATGACAAATTGTGCCTTAAGCAACCAGCACTTGTGAATAGACATGGAGTCCTATTGCTTCAGGATAATGCCCGACTACATACGGCAGTGTCAACCATACAACAAATCAACAATTTGGGATACAAAATTGTGCCTCATCCTCCATACTCTCCTGACATTTCCCCAACAGATTACAATTTTTTCCAGCACTTGAGCCATTTTTTGTCCAAGAAATGCTTTGCCAATGACGCATCAATTTATCGGGCAGTGGAGGACTTCATCACTTCCAGAGACACTGATTTTTACAAATGTGGTATAAATGACCTTGCCACATGTTGGCAACAATGCATTGATGCTGCTGGAGATTACTTTGATTAAACAGGTATTCTTCTTCTTTTTCAATTGTCCTTAAAATCGGCCATTTCATTTGCAACAACCCAATATAAATAAAATATTAAACTATAGAGGTGAGAGGTTTAAATTCATTTTAAGTAAGATACTTTATGGATAATATTATAGATCCATCCATATTTTATCGCAAAACATGGACACTTAAATTTCTTTCTACATGTGGCTATAAAATATGGATGGATGATGCATAATATCCTCCATTCCAATATCTCACTTATGCCAAATTGGAGCATCTCGGCTGCATACCTTAATATTTGAGTTATGAATAGAATTGGAAAGATGGAAGAATTTATATAATGGTGATGGATTGCACTTAAATGGATTCAGAGTTAGGTATCTAAAGAAAGCTCTTGTTCACTGAAAGCATGGAGGAGTAAAGTAGAAAAACAAACTATTACAATACTTGATGCAGGTGGGAGTGAGTGAGTGTGAAAAACTGCAGAATCTACTCTCTCAGGTGAGAAAATCAAATCAGGTAGTCAATACATGGTGTAAGTCTTTGGGGCCTACAGTTCATGTATACTAATGCTAGAAGTATCAGGAATAAGAGGGAGGAGTTTTTGACATTGGTTGTAATAACCTGATCAAAAAAAAAAAGTTACTGGCATTTAGTGAGATTTGGCTGACAGCAAATGTAGTTACAGAGACAGAATGTCCAATTCCAATTCATCAGCATCTATTCTGACATCACTTCCTGTCACAGCAGTATCCTCACTTGAATGACAGACCATTACAAAGTTGTCACTAAGTAACTCTGCTATTTTGTCTGCTTTTGTGACATTGCTACCATCAGCACTTCTTGTAGTTATCCTTCTGTAAAAATAATCATAATTAAAAATTATGAATCTTTTTTCAATTGTTTCTCTATTCTAATATGTTATTAGTTTTGTTTTCATAACACGTATGATCAGCACTTGCGATGTGTCCGTTATTGATATTATTATGGTTAAAATGAAATATAAAGCATTTGAGATTTGATGTACTTACTATATTCTGATAGTTGTAATAATTTCATTCTTCTTTATTATAATTCATAATTGTTAAGTGATGAGATATCTTTTGTTCTTTGTGAAGATATTCTCTTTATGCTAACAAAGACAACATGTCAGCTATTACTACCTAACTTCTCACTTGCCATTTACATGAAGTGCACACATGCTCACCGAGGAGATTGATGGGTGATTGACAGTTGATAGTGTGTGTTCAGCACTGTGGTAATGAGGAAATCAAGTAGGCAGAGAATGGAAATTTGAGAACAGTGACCAGAGAATCTTGTTTTTAGAAAGTTTTTAAGAAAACGTGACAGTCAGGAGAATGTTAATAGAAGATTCCGGAAAGGAATCTTCTATTAACATTCCTTTGTGAAAGTTAGCATTGTGAATCTTTAAACTGAAAGAGTTGAGACTGTCAACAAGTGATTAGTAAATAAAAGAAGATATGAGTATGAGTATTACTCATATTCATTCTATTGGAAAAAGTGACAGAATTAGTAAAATCAGAAAACTGCAAAGTAGCTTAACATGAAGAGCTCTAGCATGATACCTTTATTTATGAAATAGTTAAAGGAAATGATTTCTTTCTCTGATAAAAAATTTGGTGAGATGTGCATCATATTGAACTGCATCGAGGTAAGATTAATTATACTCTAGTGAAACAGCAGGATTGTAAAAACTACATGCACAATAAGGAAATTGAAAACGATCCCATGGAAGTGAACAAGTAGTCAGAAAGGGCTTAACAAAGAAACTTACTCTAATGAACACGCTGTTTGTAAAAATTTGTTGTTGTAAAAATGATTATGTTAAGCAAACCAGTTATAGAATGAGTCAATAAGTGAATGATTTTATTCTTTTAAGATAAGGAGATGTCTAAAGTGTAGGCCTTGAATCCAGTTATTTTTGCAGTTAATTTTATTTAAGATGTATATAATGTTTTAGTTTCATTAAATGTGTGTGTGTGTGTGTGTGTGTGTGTGTGTGTGTGTGCGCGCGCGCGCGTGCGTGTACACACACACATATATATTTTATGTAGTCTCGAGTCAATAATTTTTTGGAGTCTCTAAAAGAAATAGTTACAAGTCCTTTGCACCAATCAAATTGAACTCTTGTGTAAATTACTTAACACTCTGTGTAAAAACAATCTCTTTACAGAGATATAACTTATATAGTGAAGCTAACTGATTTAAAAAATAACTGGAGCAGCTGATGTGATGATAAAAAAAATAATAAACACCTCCATAGTCATTCTTCTCTTGACTTGCCACATAATAAAAGAGCTTTGGGATTCCCATTGGCCTATCAACTAATTTCTTCTCATAATTTGATTTTGCATGGCAATAATAATTTTTCTTGAAGTGCTGCTCTTGTTTTAACAGGCCCAACATTAAGGAGAGGAATGATGGTTGCTAGTTCAGTAGAGCAGTATTCGTGGAAGTACCTGTAGAAAATACACAGAGCCAAAACAGTGTAAAAATTGAAGTGAGTTAGTGAGGTTATCTATCAGCTGAATCACTTTCCTCAAGACATCAAAAATTTTAGAGAAGCTTTAGATGAACCACCCCAAACTACCATACAGTATTTTATGGAAGATATGAGATTTGTATAAAGTTAGAAGCTGATTAGGTGTTTTAGAGGGAAGCTATCATGTGATGGTTGGTTGGTTTCTGGTTTATTGGCACAGAGGACATTAAAGGCCATACTTGCATTATAATTATTACAGCAGCACACAGGGTAATATATATATATATATATATATATATATATATATATATATATATATATATATATTTGCTAAATACGTAAATAACATGTTGAAGAAAACAAATTTTAAAAATTAACTAAATGAATATCGATGCATAAATTGCATTTATGATCAAATTCATTTATATAAATTAACTATTTGCAAAACAGAAAAGTTAAAAACTTCATGCAGTTTGTTTGAGTCTGATAAGATCTGCCCAAACATATAGGTTAGCTCAGCCAACTTAGTAAAAAGTGCTGGCACTCCATCAAAACATGGCATACGGTAAGACAAATGTTACATTCATAAGATCACATAAAAATAAATTGGGTTTAATAGGGCGGAGATTTTGATACAAACAAATCTCCGACCTATTAAACCCAATTTTTATGTGATCTTATGTAGTATATAGTGGTCAAAAAAAAAACATTCATCACAAATGCAACATTGTTCACATATATGTGGCTCATTAGCCCTCAAAAGATCAGAATATGTAAGATGAGTGAATATTAGCTTAACTTCTTATCTTCTATTTCTACACAGAATAGATTGGCACTGTTTGAATTCATGCTTAATTGTTGATTTATTGGTTGATGCTTCCTGTAAGGATGACTGCCACTGATTAACTTTGCTTTTACTGTCTATAGTCAATATAGGTGACTGACAAACAAACAGTGCATGGAGAAAAGCACAAGCTGACCTAGAAGGTGTGTCTGTAGTCTGTCGCATTTCCTTGATTCCATTGTGGCTTGGTATCTGACACAACTGAACATCAAAATTAAGGGTCTTCATTTGATACAACTGTAAAACATTATAAAGCAATGGATGTGGATCGGACACAGGAGAGGAGATGTCCTGTAAAGAACTCGATAAATCTGTATATAGCATACATTTTGGTAGCAATTTTCTTTTATGTGTACAAGCACAAGTGGGATGCTATGCAGATCAGCAGTATAATTACTGCATTCAAGTGAAATCTGACTAGAGACAAGGTGGTCATAAAAAACAGCACAACCAACAAAAGTCTCAGATCTCAAACCAGCAGGATAGAGACAAATAAGAAATCAGAGTGCTCACTGAACAGCTGCTGGCAGACTGAGGATAGAGCTTGCAGCTTCCTTGGTTTGCAGAGTTACAGGCTGCATGAAGGGACACAAACCTATCATAGAGGAATACTATCATGTTCTATGCAGGTAATAGTGTCAACATTCATGTCAACAGTTTGCATAAGTTCTTTCATATGCACACCAAATGCTTATGAAATTTGTATAATATTGGAATTTCTAATGCAGGGCAAAAATAGTAGTCATTCAGGAAAAATACTATTTCTAGGGCATAGTTAAGAGGAAACTGTTTCCATTAAAGTGATAGAGCATTCAACTGTTTCGACATAAAAAAAAATGAATGGGTGATGTATGAAATCTGCCAGTAGCTATTTTTACACCTTGGTGATGCATACAAACTAATGACTGCAAGGAAGTAGAATTATAGACTTCAGACCCATAATCAAGCTTTGAGTGAACAAGTGTATGATAAATCCAAAGCAAGGAATGTCAATTGGCAAACTGTTTTGTAGAGAGGAGTACAAAGGATATCAAATATTCTCTTACACCTTTCCCTTAGTTGACAAATATGCAATGAATGTAAGCTTTCTGTCAAAAATGAGTCCTAAGAACTTGGCTTCTGGTACTACCAGGACAACAGTTTCACCCATTCTTAACCCAAGTCTGAAACTTGGGTTAAGAATGGGTGAAACACTTGTGTCCACTTCTGAAAACTGAATTTTCAGAAGTGCACACAAGTGGTTTTTTCGGTTGAAAACATGAACCTATTATTAAAAGCCCACGAATATAAATCCTGGAGTATACTGTATTCATTGCACCTGTAATTTGCCATCTATAGATGAAAAAGGATGCACAATTCCTATCAGAAAAAAGAAACTTAAATGGCACATTAAATTTAATAACTATGGTAAATCCAGTCTTTCTAAACATGTCTGAATACTCTATAGAGAATTGACTGGAAAGGTACCTGTTGTTTACATCCCACCAAAACGTGGTATGAACATAAATTTAAGGAGGCCTGTGAAATTCTTATCAACCACTCTAATCTTAAGAATAATGATGGTCTAAAAATCCCAAGAATATGGAAGGCACACATTCCATCCACATAACCTTTCAGCCTAAGAGTTAATTATAAATAGAACTGTACATAATCCAGGATCTTAACACTTTTGTTGTAATAATAAAACTATCTATATGAAATTGTTCTATGATGATGTTATAAATAGAATATAGCTTTGATGTAGTCATTTTATTTATTTATTTTTTTCCATTAGAGGTCAGGGCAGCAGAATAACCATTGATCAAATCATTGTTTCTTTGGCATACTGTTTGAAATGTAATATAGCTTGTCTCTCTGTGTGTGTTAAGAGGATGATGACCTTAATATGAAGGTTGAAAAATACTCCAGATAATGACCTTAATATAAGGTTGAAACATCAGGAAATGAAAGTAATTATTTCTAACATGGTTGTAGTCTCCATAATTTGTCTGAAATGACAAATTATGGAGATTAGATGATCTCCCTCACAATTGCACAGTGAAATGTCTTTGAAGAACAAATTTATTATCATGCTCTTTACTGCCACATCAGATGCAGATAACAGAACCACAACAGGCAGTTTGAGCATGCATTTCTGACATTTAAAACATCTCAATGGAGCATGGATACAGAATCTAACAGGATAGTTGAGATATTCTGCTTTTACCCATGGTAGATTGGATGTGTCGAAAGTAAGGATGGTATTCCTGGTCAGAAAAACAGGTGACCATCCCCTACATATCAGGATGTACTTCATATCTATCGTTCCTTGACTTTAAGCTCCAAACATAAGAATCTGAACATCAAAGCGATTCCAGTTTGATATCACATTGCTAGAATAATTTGGTGTTCATGAGATATTACCCCCCCCCCCCTCCACTGAGGTTCTGAGGTTGCTTGCAGTAGTTTTTCTGGATGTTGCTGATATGATGTTTCAACAAGAATATCATTGGAACATTAACTATTTTGGGAGACCCTGCCAATCCTAAACCTTTCTGAATAAAGAAGGGCGGCATTTTCCCTAGTCGCTTTTCACCTGTTGTATGGATATGAGAAACAATGGTATATTTATGTGTGTGTGTGTGTTAGACACCTTTTTTACTCTTATGAAATGATGTATCTATGGTAGGTGTACTTTGTGAGGATGAAGAATTCATATTCAAGGAGATTTTTTGAGTTGGTGACAGAATCTCTACATACCATGAAGCCATATATGGATGCTCACTATCCAGCAAGCTATAAATGTACTCAGAAGTGGAAAACTAGATGCAATGTTACCCGGACACTATACCGAGTCTTGGACCCTGTCCATGATTGGGAAGGAGACTTAGTGTAACACCACTGATCCTTGGAGGCCTAACTCACTAGCCAAATGATCTTGGTTGAGCCATCCAGAACTGCCCATCTTGAGAAGCAGGGATGAAATTACACAAGACCCTCTCCCTTTCACATTGTCACACTACATTATGACCTTGTTCACAGGTCAATCAGTGTGACGTGGCAGCAGGGTACTGGATCTCAGCGATGGTGGTCTAGAAGATAGACAAGTAAAAAAAAAAAAAAAAAACTCAAAAGAGGAAGAGTGATACCATCACAGTACCCTCTACCATGAATAGGTTCCTCACTTGGAGAGGATTAATGTGTTGTGTTTCTGTCAGGAGAGACTGGGCCAAAATGTCAGCCTAAAAAGAAAGAGATCTAATCTAGTTTGGCAATTTTTGTATCTCTTTGCAAGAGAAAAGGCGACTGCATTTTGATGGTACTCAAGGTGACCAAGATTGTCCTCCCCCAATGAATGATAATATGAAGATCAGTGTTTAAAAGCACTAGTCACAGAGTGTAGTACTGTCAGCAAAGCTGTGGTAGTGGTGATTGAAAGGAGGTCATTTATGTATAGGAAAAAGAGTGATGGATTCAGATAATAACACATGATTACTATAGATAACATTTACTTTTTTTTTTTTTTTTTTTTTTTTTTTTTGTAGATGGGTGCACAAAAGAGCAAATGCTGTTAACTGGTTACTTATATCCTGAAAGAGCAACAGATTTTTGTTGAAAAAAAGAAAAAAAAGAGTTATTTCTTTTCTATATGGGATTCAAACCTATAAGGGGGATGTTATAGTGGTTATAACAAATCAAAATAAAAGCAGCACTGCTAAGGATATTATGATTATAAAAAATACACTCGTTGTAATGAAATGAAAGAAAGTTCCAATCGAAGCCTGTATAAGCATAATGTAACTCTAAAGGAAATTCACAGCAAGCTACCCACTGTAACAAACTGTTCCTGAAGTGCTTATGACTTTGCTGTAACAAGAGTTCCCTGTAATACTCAACCAAGCATTTATTGTTTTAAATTATCATGAAAATAAACAATACAAAATTTGGTGTGATTGTAAGACTTACTGATAATAAAAAATAATATTATTATAACATAATATCTATATGGAGATATATATATATATAAATATCTAGTTGTACAAAAGCTATAAAAGGAAATCCCCCCCCCTCACTCACTCACTCACACACACACACACTGAGGATGAAGAAGTGGTGGAAAGGATTCAGAGCCAGGTGACCAAGATGGTGAGTGACCTGGGGAATGTTCCCTATGAGGGTAGATTGAAGGTGTGTGGATCGCAGAAGTTGGTTGATAGGAGAAAAAGAAGGGATATGACAGAAACATTTAACTTGCTTAAAGAGTTTTATAGGATAGATGCAGGGGAAATGATTCAGCACTTGGTCAGTAAGGGTGTGAGGACTAGATTTTTTGCTTGGAGAGTGGTGAATGAGTGGAACAGGTTGCCAGAGTCAGTCAGTTATGAGTGCTTTGTCTGTTAATGGGTTAAAGGAGAGGTATGATAGATTGCATGAATAGATTGGGTCTCCCGCAATGAGTCTTTGGACACCATGGAGATGCCCATATAATAATAATAACTTTTACTCTATTTACCAGATTCTCTATATAAATAGCCCATTTCCTCTAATTAACATCTGGCTATTATGTTATAGTTAAAATTACAACCAAAAAAGTAGCACCATCCCAGTAAACAAGTTATATATAATTTATGCTTAATTAATAGGCTTTCACTATAGCAAACACCTATGTAACAAATTCTCACAATAAGAACAACTGAAAGTATGCTAAAAAAAAAATCATTTGTAGAGTGAATTAATTTTTACTACAGAAATGTAATTTATTTTTAATTTTTTAAAATTTTATTTTAATATAATAATATAATTCTTTTCTTTCCACTTCTCAAATTTGTCACTGCAATAGTCAGAGCACCAGTTAGAGCTGAAAAAAAATCTTTTCGATAATCTGATATTGTTCATATGGTTACTTTGGTCATCCTGCAGCATTTTGTGACTAAGCCATCAAAAATCTGAAAAGGTAGCTGTAGTAAATGGTATTCAGCCTAAAATGCAAAGTATGGTGGTGGTGGTGGTGTGTGTGTGTGTCCGCGCAGTTAGCCTAGTGGCTTTGTGCTTCGCAACCATATGCCTGGGGAAGGAGTGTCCTAGGTTTGATTCCCATTGACGGTGTGAAGAGCTTAAGGATCTTCCTCAGCCATAGCCAAGTTAGCCAGTCTTGGGCATGGACAGCAGGGTTTTTTCCCCCACCAGTTTATCTGGGGGTTTTCATCTCGCAAGCAGGCAAACCAGCCCTGTGAACATACAGGATACAGTCATAGGATATAGTACAGCAAGGAGGGCAACGGGAAACCACCTTGCTCATAGTCATTTCCCTAGTATGGTAGCATATAGTTACCCCCACCAGCCATGTGGCTGAGGGGATAGAATAGGAATATATATATATATATATATATATATATATATAGGTATTCCTTGATTAACGCAATTAATTGATCCCTCGATGTTACAGCGTATATTAAAATTGCATTAATCAAATATAACAATCAACAGTAAAAATTACAATTTTGCCCATGATCGATTACTGCATTAATAATTCCATTTATATGGTACTCTTTTAGGAAAGATAAAAAATGAATGCAAAGTAAATGTTTAATAAATGCTTGTACCTACATTAGTTACTGCAATTTTTTTTTTTTTATCAAAAAAAAAGTTATCAAGAGTCGTTTGAACAGTTTTAGTTTTTATCTTATAAGCATATATTCTATGATAAGCAAAATGACTCTCTAGACCTCCGCAAATAAGCATTCTTCGATTAACATCTGGATCCATATCCATTACTTGCTGCTTAAGCGATTCTAAACTGTGAAATATTCCATCCAGTTCTTTGATTGTTGTCTCCTTTGGAGACAACAATCAAATTACATTTGTTTGTTCACATTACATTTGTTTGTTGTCTTCATTGTGCGTTGTTCAATTTCAAGAAGATCATTGTCACTGAAATCTTTTGAATTTGAATCCAACAATTCTTTAACATCTTCTGCATCAACACCATCAAAACCAAGGTCTTCACCAATTGCAACGATTTCTTTAACCACATTGTTTGCAGGATTTTGAAAACCACCTAAGTCATTAGCGCATTCTGGCAAAAGGTTTTTCCAAACAGCACTCATGCAGATAGAAGATACTTGCTCCCATGAGTCACGAATGTTTTCAATTGCATGTTTAATGTTAAAATTTTTCCAAGATTCTTGGAACGTAATCGCATTTTCTCCCATTGTTGTTTCTACTGCCTTTGAGAATGTCTTTATAAGAAAATAGGCTTTGAAAGTTGCAATAACGCCCATATATATGGGTTGTAGAAATGATGTCGTATTTGGTGGAAAAAATATAACTTTTACATTCTCACACAGATCATTAAGAGAATTTGGATGACCAGTTGCGTTATCTAAAAGCAAAGTTTTGTTGTATTTTTTTAAATACAGCAGAACAATTGGAGCTTGTAATACACCCACTCTTGATGCTAAATTTGAGGAATGACGTCATCATGCTCACGACTTTATTTTACTCGGAGGCGTGCATGTTTTTGCATGATAAATTTAAAGGCATGCTAATTAAAACTCTTGCCGCGTATATAAAAGGATTGTTGCAATTAATTTCGATGCATTAATCAAATCCCACGTTAAGCAAGGGATACCTATGTGTGTGCATTTGCAAAGCTATGCTGCACAAGATCAAAATCCCAGATGACTGAAATAGAGCTCTTATCATATGCAATTTATATGAAAAAAGAATATAAAACTGACAGTGAGAATTTTAAAAAAAATTTCTTTATCAAATATTTCTAGAAAGATATACGCCAGTGAGAAAAAAAAAATTACCGTGCATTGTTGCAGGAAAAATTGATGAAGGACAAGATAATTTTAAGGCAAATATTGCAAAGAACAGATTTTTACCTTACAACAAATATTAAAGAAACCAAGGGAATATGATAAGGATTAACAAATTTTTTTCAAGGTTAACAAACTAAACCTAGTTCAGTTTTGCTAATCCTGAAAAGAGTATGTAAATATATAAGTCTAAATCTGTGTGGTGTAAATGGAACCTTACAGAGCAATACATAGTTTAAGTTACAAATATGGAGTTATAGTGAAAGAAGTATAGGAATATAGTGAGATGTTAAATTGGGGAATTGTAAGGATCACCACTGTTAATTTTAAATCTATATGGATCACACTGAGGAAAATGCTGTTAAGAAATCATGGAATATGATAAAGGACTGCAGTTTACTAATCTTAAGTATATAACATTAAATCTGTATGATGTAAATGGAACCTTACAGAGCAATTACATTCAAATAGAAGATATCATAATATAAAAAAAAAAAAAAAAAAGAAGATATTAAGCTTAGTTCTTCTTTACTAAGGTTAACAAGCTTAAATGCAAGTATCCACAAGTCCTTGGCTGAATTCAATGAATGCTTAAACAAATCTGGTATAAAAATTGGCAATAGAGATACAAATTATGAAAGCAGACAACAGTAACTGCATTATCAGTAATGAACTTATAAAACATATTACACATTTTAACAATATAAGTTTTTAGAGAAAATAGTAAATTAAATATAGAAAGAGATAACAGAATAAACAACTCTAATTACAATGGGAAATCAATGAACAGATTAATATGAAATATTAGAGAAATTACTCAAATACTCAACTATTGCTATACAGGATAGGATTCAAATCAAATTTAACATATGAATCAGATAACTGGACTAGAAATACGCCAGATGATCAATGGCTAGAAATCACAGATATGAAAATTTGAAGGAATATAGAGGAGTGAATAGACAACAATGTCAGATTCAAATGAAACATGAACTTATGAAAAAAAAAAAAAAAACAGATTAGCAGCATCGATATTCACGAATGCATAAGCAGAGCTGATCTACAATGGTATGGTCCTAAACAGAATGGAAAATGAAAGATGAACAAAAATATGTGCTGAAGGCAAAAATGACAGTAAAACTGGACATGATATATTTAACTGGGTAAGTCATAATAGCTGATACATGCCATGAAGATATACACCAGAAAATAAATGTGATGATGGCATAATGGTTAGTTTTTTTATCTTTTCAAATTACAGTAAAAAGACAGGTGTTCTGAAGACCAAAAAAAAGTGTTCTGCATTAGGAAGTGAAGCGAGAGCTAAAAAAAAAAAGCAACCCACAGGGCATTAGTATGGGTCCCAAGGGCAGATTTAAATGAGAGATTAAACATTTTTGGTAGGTGAGAATGGACACATCACATAAAATGAAAAATGAAGGATTTGTATGTGCTGTGGTCATCTTGAACTACCATGACATCCTGAATACACTTCCTGAGAGAATATTTCAAAAAATGATCATAATATTCTAAGAAACTTATCAAGGGTGATTAAATGGATATGGATTTTCAATTAGTGTGAAACAACTACTCTGTTGAGGAGGATTGAAGCAGCTTGAAAAAGTATTATGTCTGCCTCCAGAGAGCAATTTAGACTCCTTTAGTATATTTCTTCATCCGTAATTTAAGAAAATTATCATTAATTTTTAACATTAAACTTATCATTAATTTTAAACATCATTTTTAATGATAATTTTAAATTTTAAAATTATCATTAAAAATTAACCTGCCAAAAGTATCAGTTTCCCATCTTTGAGATGGGAAACTGATACTTTTGGCAGGTGAGGACCAATTGCATTCTTTACAAACAACTACGATTCCTACTTGTTTGGTAGTAGTGTTAACAACAGAACATGGACAAAAAAAAATAACCAATGAAGATGTCTTAAAATCCATTGGCAAAGCCAATGGATTTTAAGATCTCATATAAACAATCAAGAAACATCTTACTTGGCCACATGGTGAGAAATGGCAAATATCAGCTTCTACAAACCATTTTGGTCGGAAGAATTGATGGCAAAGGAGCGAAAGGAAGAAAAAGAACATCTTGGTTTGACAACATCAAGATGTGGACAGGAAAGAGCAGCATACAACTGCTCAGATCAATGCAAGAATGCAGTTTGTTCACCAAGATGGTCGCTGACCTTTGATAGAATATGGCACTATAAGAAGAAGTGTTAACAAAATATATGGGAAATGTAAAGCATGACAGAAAAAACATCAAATTCAAATCACACAAAACTTTACAGTCATCTAAAAAACTAATGGCTAAAGTCATGGTAACAAACATTCAGTTCAAAGCTGTGTTTACAGTTATAGGAAAATGTGATAAATAATAGCCAAAGATAACTTATCAGCATAAATGGCCAAACCAATGATGTTTTCATTATATGCATGTTATAACTTAAAGCAATAAAAACCATACTGAATTGTAATGTATATTCAAATGTGTTTACAAAGATTATACACCAAACAAGCTTACCTCAACTATATAGCTGTCAACAATATCTGGACGGGGAACAAACCAGTGTCGAAATTCCTCTTCTGAGAAAACAGGAGCAAGATCAAACTTTTTAAGAAACTAAAGAATAAAAGTGATTAGCATTCCATTCTTGGTAATATTCTATGTCCCATCCCCCAATAGCAGTTACACATTAGTCTTCCTGTCCTTATCCTTTCAACACTACTATTAATCATAAAAATACTGTTCGTGTAAATTATTCTATATAATTATGTTATAAGAATCTTCAGTATACTGCTAAAGAAATTAATATTTCCAAATATATAGATGTGGCATGAGTTTTATTTTATTTTTTTTTTGTCACCATCATTATTAAATTAATTTTTTTTAAATCTTAGATAACAGTAGGTTGTAACTCATGAGTCAAGCAATTATAGAACTACATACTCAAAATCAGAGTCATTTTAAAACATTTCATGTCACTCTACCAGAATAGAAATGAATTAATGCTATGCTAAGTGGCACTGTTTAGTGCTTTAAAGCAAGATAATACATGCTTTAGGTGATTAAAGCAGTTAGCATCATTATGTTTCATGAGTAATGTTGCGAGTGAAAAAATATAAATGCAAAGTAATGATACATCAAATGAATAGCACTCAAGAACAAAGTTACAGTAAAATGGTATAACTTAACATAAGAAAGCAACAACAATAACCACAACTGTACACAAATTTCTCCTAAGCTACATGATAAAACACACAAGTGCTGTATCTTCTATATGTTTGCTACTTTCTCACTCATCAAAAACTGCAAAATTAAGTACATCATTTTCTAACTGAAAGTGAACTTAAATCAACTAACATTGAATTTCCTAATATTTCTTACTACAGAATTCATTTCCTATTTCTTAAAAAAAAAAAAAAAATAGTTTACATGATGAAACCAAAGAGTTTTGATGTTCTGTGTCTGATAAGCATTTAAAAGATACCAATTTTCAGAGAAGTATAATAAAACTCTGTAGCCAGAGATTCTCAAAATTACTGTTTGACAAATTATATGAATAACAAATGTTTTCAAAACATGTCAAAAATATATAATTATATGCATGTATCCATAATTTAGTTTCAAAATAGTTTAATTATATACAGCTATGAATTCATAGCATTTATGAGAACTGATCAAAAAATTTCTAGTCCTCAATAAGGGGGAGAGGGGTTAAGGTATTCAATGTACTGTAGTAATGATGTTTGCTAATCTTTTTCTTTTCCTCCCACAGAATGGTCTTTCTCTAGCTGATGTTTATCACATTCCTTCTGAATGCAATCTTAACACACTTTGGATAGGCAGGCAGTTGTTGACCAACTGTCATGTGTCCTTTCTTTTCTTTTTTTTTTTTTTTGGTAAGAGATATTTTATTGTTGATGATATGGACCTGTAAAATCCTTATTTACAAGCGCACATACCATTTGTTCTCCTCCTTCATTCTTAGACCAAGAGCTTTTATCAAAACTTTAATGGAATCTTTTTATGTAGCTCCCACCCATGAAAGGTTTTTCTATAAACATGTAGTATGTTCGTACTGTGGATAGGCTAAGGATTTTTCTTATTTTTCATTAATTTTTTTATATATACTTTTTTTTATATTTCACATAATACCAAAACCCAACTCTAAAGATTAAACACGGAACTTTCTGAAGCCATTTCAGTGTGAGTGATCTCACACTGGGCAAGGAAATTCATCTGCCACCTAAAGACAATCACAAACACCCATGCGGGTTTGAATCCCAGAATGGGATTCAAACCTGTAGCCTGTTAGTTGGAGAGTGCATATGTTAACTACTTGGCCAGCCAAGTGGCAAATTGCTAGAATCCATTCAGTGGTTAACACGTCTACATTCCTGCATTCAAGGATACTGCAACAGAATGCAAAATTCTGATCCCATACATTTCAATCAATTAGAATCTTGAAGTTTCCCCTGAAACCCACATATTTTCCTATCCACAACATTTGAAATCTCTTAACTACAAAAGGAACTTTTGCCTTTGCTTCTAGCTGCCATCTACCAGTTTCTTGTGAATGTAATCTAACATACTTTGAACAGGTAGGCCATTATTCTGTGAGAAAAAGAATTAGAGACCATCAGGACTACATTGAATACTTTTAAAACTCAAGTCTGGTCTTCCACAACTGAGACCAAACACAGTATCCTTTGTAATGAGGCTTGCCTTCTCCATAAAAGGAGTTTAAATATGAATTTCTTTTCAAAGAAAGTTTTGAAGCCCTTTTACACCAGCCTGATTTAAATCTGAATTATTACTTTTCTCTTTCCAAGAAGTTTGGAAGATTCTCAAAAATTATTAAAAATTATTATATATTTGATATGATCCTTCTAGTATGCTGCACTTGCTATTATTAGTTAACTGATTGTAGTATTTGCTTTCTGTTCTGACACTTTGAATTGCTCATTTGTTCCACACTGATGATGTACTATTAGTTTCAGTACAAATGTGTTAATTTTATTAAAATTATTTACTGAGTTTAATATGATTTCTCTCTCAATTACTATGTCACAGGTTCCATTAAAATTAAGTTAAAACCATACTACTTTCATTAGAAAAATAAGGCAAACATTGAAAATGCAACTACTAAAACGCATCAGCAGAACTGAGGATAGGCACCATAAATGTAAGTATTAATGGAAAAGAAATGGATACTGGAAGAATAATTTTAAAAAATGCCTTTGTCAGTTCAGGAAAATGCTCTATTGAAACAATTCACTTTCAAAAGCAAATCTTGAAAAACTGCTTCTCCTATTTCTCAAATGATCAATTTGATGCTCAAACTCAACATCAGAAGATATCAAGATACATACCATCCACACAAGAAGTATCAAATGGAAAAGAAATGAAACTAGCAGAAGAATTAGAAGTCCACATTAACATACTTGGTGTCACTGAAACAAAGAAGACAAAAATAAGCAAGATTCTTCTAAATAACAAATACAAGATGTTACATTTGGGCAATGATGACCAGAGAGAGAGCAAACAGTGGTTATAGTATTCAACACAATGACAATTTTTTTTTTTTTTTTTAATGGCAATAACAGTGATGATGGAAAACATCAAAATGGGAAACTGGATCTAAAGAAGGTTCTAAGAAGTGGAAGAGTTTAAGTCATTAAAGAAGGTAGCTGACAAAGAAAAAGTTGCACATGCTAGAGATCTAAATAGCAAAATAGGAAATGAATATCATACAGAAATGTTTTGGGAAATGGAATAATGAAATGTAATAATAGTAATTATCCTGGATTTCTGTTCAGAACACAGACTAGTCTTCACTACATCATGTTCTATGTGAAGTTGGCATGAATTTATACAGAAAGAAGACACAAGAAATGCCTCATTGACTATGCTATTTTGATATTGATAGCTTCATGCTTGTTCAGGACACAAGAGTATACAGGTAACTTAAGTGATTACCATTTAGTTTTGAGCAGAAGAGAAGAAACATATGTACAAAAGTTTGTTACAAGTCAAGCAGCTTTCAAAGGTAAAATCAAGTACACAAATATTCAAAGAAAACATGAACGAATTGGAAAACAAGATTCAAACATTGAGCACTGTGTGGCAGACTCTGAAGAAACATTTTAACAGATTTAGCAGGAGAGGCACTTAGTAAAGTTCTTTGCAAGGATAGAAAAATCCACACTTCACAGTGGACTCAAGAAGAGGCAATCCGGGAAAAGAAGAAAGGGCATCGAAAGTTCCTAGTGGATCAGGTTATCATAAGACTGAAATATTGCTCATGCAACACTGATCAAGGAAAAGGAGTAACTATAGTATTCAACTCTGAACACAAAGAATCAGTTTCATGAATAGAAGTAATTTCAAAAGGATTGATCTGAGGAAATTTCAAAATGGAGAAAATGAAGTCACTAGAGAATGAACCTAAAAGAGGAAAAGCTGGTAAATTTTGAAAACCTAAACATCAGAGAAAGAACTGAATACTAGGCATATAAAAATATTCTGGAAAATAATAGTAAGTAACTGTTGAATTTCTGTTCAGGACATGGAACAGTCATTACTAATACCGTGTTTCAATATAAACATGCACAAATTCACACAGAGAGAGAAATAAGAAAATTCTTATTGGCCTTGTTATCAATGATAGTGATATCTTTATACTGATTTAGAATATATGAGCATACAGAAATTTTCAAATGATTATCATTTAGTTTTGAGCAGGGGGGGAAAAAAATAAATAAATAAACACGAACATCATGTTGGAAAGAAAAAGTACAAGTTTTATAAAAAGAAACATCAGCAGTTTTCAGAGTTACACAGAAATATACTAATATTATTCAAGAAAAAATGAGTTTGAAATAAATAATCAATATTTAATTATCAATAATTTCTATTTTTTAATGTACAGTACAGTTTTTTATCTTCCATTATCTTCCATATATCTGTTTCCTTTATTTCCAAAGGAACAATCGGTATGCTGGTTTTCTTTTTACAGCATTTTCTGTTATCTTCATTCCAATTTTTAAATCTTTTCTTTTTCATAATTTATTTTCTTTCCAAGTTCATCAGACTCTGCTTTATAAATTGTCTTTATTAAAGGTTTTCATTCTTCTTCTTCTTGTCTTCACTGATTTCGGCTTCTTTTAGGTATACTGTTAATTGCAAGTGATACAGTATATTAATACTTTCTTCTTGCAATACTTTATATGCATGGCCTATTTCTCATTTTTTCTGATTTATTTATTTTTTCCTCCATTTTGTTATTTTCTATTTTGTTTATGGACTACTAAATAATGATCTAGAAAAATTTTATTTGCTGTATATATTTCTCTCTCTCATACATGTTTATGATAAATAATTTTTATCATGAACATGTATAATTTTATGATAAATAAATAAGCTAGTTTATGATAAATAATGATGCAAATCATTATGAATGATTATGTTGATACTAATATCCTCAAGAAAATGAAACAATTAGAACAATAATAAAATAAGGAAAACAAAAATAATGGATGGATTCTTAACATTTCTGATTTTTGTATTTTCAGTGATATAAGAGCCTCCATAGCTCAGCCGATATAGATGAAGCCCTTTGGTTGGAAAGACCTGGATTCGATTCCATTCAGTGACGTGGCCTTTATCTGGTCTCTTTCAACAAAAGGCGAGTTAGCTGGTCTTATACACAGGTAGGGGGTTTTTTCATTCAGAAACTCGGGTTTTTCATCCCTCAGAACAGGCAAAGCAGGCAAGTGAACACACACACACACGGATTACAGTCATGAATATCACCCTTAGGGGATGCAGCAGAGGAGTGATAAACTGGCTGCATTAATTCATCATGAGCCCTTCATTGGAGGGAACTCAACCCGTCCTAAGGGATGGATTGGAAGGATAGGATAGGTATTTTGAGTGATAAATAAAAAAAAGCCTGACTGTTAGAATGATCGTCACTGTTTTTCTTGTTTCACTTGAAGATCATGCATTATCCCATAATTAAATCATAGACTTTATGTATATGCAAAGAGCATATGTGTATGTATATATATATATATATATATATATATATATCCTCAGGAAGTACAAGAACCAATTAATTCCAGAATTACATAATATTTTAAATATTAAATATGTTTAATTAGCTGAAATAATGCAGTATTACTTTTACGAAAAACTGCTATGAAAGTACACCACTGATATAGCAAAAAATTTACAGGAGAATCTCCAACCCACCAAAAAAATAAATAAATTAGCATAACATAAATATTGTAGAATTTGTAAAAAAAAAAAAAAAGACTCCATCTGATACAGACATAACATACTATATTCTCAAGGAAGTCTCCATGAAGCAAGTGAACAATTCATGCTATATATATATATATATATATATATATATATATATATCTCCCCTGACACGAACACCTCATGGACATTTAATAGTCTGTTTAATAGATGTCATTCTTTATAACGTTGGAGAACTAAGCTTTGAACAGAATTTTGTAAAACACATTAATAAAAGAGATCATTCTCTTTCAACACCATAAAACTGGTGTCCAATAATGTCTGCACAGTTATCAGTGGTGTTTTCTTCTGCATGTGCAATGAATTGAAAGTGAACAGCTAGCAGGCACGCACGCACGCACACACACACACACCAGAAGTATGTGAAATATCAGTAAAACCTTTTCAGCAATCATATTCATAATTTTCATTTTTCCTCTAAAAAGAACTATTAATTTTGTTTTCTGTATTTTCTTTGTAATTCACAATCATTCTTGAAGCATCTTCAATGTTGTCATTTTAGCCCCCTCCCCCCCCTTTTTTTTTAACTAAGTCCAATTTCTAAATATACAACACCACTAATATCATTAAAATCACATATTATGCACTTTTTTTTTTTAAATCAGTCCCATCCATGAAATGCTGTAAACTTATATTAGTACCATGAGTGAGTTAAAAGTTAGGTAATCCACACACATACACACAAGATGCTCTTTCAAGTGACTTGAAAAAACAAGCACAGAGTAATTTTTGAAGTCACTTCAGATCTCCAATAAGAAGAGTAGTGGTCTCACACCAGGCTATGAACACAATCATCTACCACTTGAAGACATTTGCAAACTGCCATGTCATGGCAGCATTCAGATCAACAACATAAAGGTTGAATGGCAATGAAGTTATCCATTCATGAGCAACCAGGCTATCAAAATATAAAGGAAAGGATTTAAATAACACTTACTAGAATGATCTTTCTTCTCCCCCCCCCCCATAGTATTTCTTACTGGATAACTTAAACAGCTAGATCAGTTGGTACCACATTCAAACCATGTATATCTAACTAGCAATAATTATCTGTTCACGTAAAGGCAAATTCTATCCTTAATCAAATCCAGAAATATATTAAGTGCTCTGTACTTGTGACCTGGCATTCATGGACATACAGGAGGATCTGTTAACATCTGCCTTTTAGAACATAAGAAATACACCAACATTATGGCGAGTCAGAACTAGCAGGCCATGCTTTAAATACCAGTTAACACAGGATTAGATGGGGGGGGGGGAATATATCAGAATGCTAGGTAGAAGTCATTACAAGTCAGACTGTTTTTGGAATCAGAAACATTCCCTTGACAACAACAAGCATGGCTGTGTCAACTTGCCGAAAATTTGAGAGAGAGTCATTTTAAGTTTGACCTAAAACCTCACTTATCCAATTTACTATTTGTATACTGTAACAAATACTTTGAAGATGCTGGGTATAAACCAGTGAAATATTTTGTTTGTGTTGTGAATGTGTTGTAATATCAAACAAACAACTGTCAACATTTGAGCTTTTCTATGTGTCTAATCTCAATCTCATTAGATACTTAATAGTATTCTAGAATTCACCAACATACTACAACTATGAATAGGAATTTAAAAGATATGGTTTTTCATAATTAAGTTTAGAAAGAACAGTCAGTGGAGGCCAAATCACCAGAACAGAGAAGATTAAGAACCAATCCTAATTCTATATAAGATGACTGCCACTTGTCACTAAAACACATGGGTGAGAACATAAATATAATTTTAGAAACAATCATTTAATAGATTTCAGTTTTGGAAATAATGATGTATAATATTAGGATGATCACAAAGATTCTGTGGTTAATAACTTTGTAGTGTATCCTTAATTTTATTGCGTATCGTAATAAATAATTATATCTGCTATACATGCCAAATTAAAGAACTTGTTCTTTCTACAGAATGATATATAAATCACTTATATTTGATACTTAACTGTTTTTGTAGAATGAGTGACCAAAACATCTAATTCAAGAATTTTTACTTCAGAGGTTTGAATATTTATATATTTGAGTGCTGCATCCAGAGTAGTCTGAAATGTCTACAAGTGAAAGGGAAAAGTGAAACAGAGTAGTGCATTTAACTAATTTAAATAGTTCAAGGCATTACTACTCTCCAAAATGCATTGCAATCACTTTTGTTCTCAAGATTGGTCACAAACATTTAGTCAGTACTTCTAACCCAATACATCAATATAAACTATGTGATGCCATCTTCACCAGCTTGGTCAGGTCAACAGAAGCTGTCAAAATGTTCTAAATGAATTGACATTGTGCCAACATCTACAGAATTGTTCCAATTCTTAAGATAAGGACTAGAGTAATTTGCTAGATGTTTTGCCAATCATCAACAATTCATTATCTGCCATGAAAAGTGGAATCAAAAGATTTACCCAAGTGAATGCAGTATTACCAGTCCTGATATGAGGACTGTCTAAGCCCACACTGAGATAGTTCCCAGAAAGGCCAACCTCTATTCCCAAAAAACTAAAGCTGGGTACCACTTGCCCTGTACAAGTGAAACATGGGTACTTCTCCAACTAGATTAGATGACAACAGACTGCACACCCATGCATGCAGTTTGATTGCTGGGTAGTGCTGGTTGTAATTATGGCTAAAGCAACTAACTTTATGAAGCCAGTATGTTATATGAAAGACAATTAATCTGTCTCGACGGAACTCAGTTTTTCGGGTGCAAAAATTCACGATATTAGTCACTCCATTCAGATGCAAAAAGGTAAGTCGAAGGAAATTAGTGTCTTGGTTGGTACAAATGATTTGAGAGGTGAGAAGTATTCTATGAGGAGGGATGTAAAGGAGTTGTTAGAAGAGGCAAAACTGAAGAGCTAGAAGGCGAAAATTGTAAGTCTCCTACCATGCTATGATAGAGAAGAACTGAGGAAGAGAGCATTGATAGCCAATAAGTCTATACGAAGATTGTGAACAATGCTGATGAACTGCATCTAAATGGTATTGGTGTTAGGTGTATAGAGAGAGCTTTGTTCACTGAGCATGCTGAAGCACAAATTCAGAAAAAAAGCAATTAGGGTGGGAGCAAGTGAGTTTGAATGAAGGCACCCTTGAATAATGAATAGGGTAGTCAATTTAGGAAGTAAAAGTGTGTGTGGGGGGGGAGGATAAAGGGATGCTGCAATTTCTATATACTAATGCCAGAAGTATCAGGAACAAGAGGAAGGAGTTTTTGGCATGGTTAGTGCAACTCACTAAAAGTTATAGGCATTAGTGAGAATTGGCTAATAGCAGATGAGGTGGCTACAGGGAAGATAGGATGGGGGGGGGGGGGGAGTATTGTTGATGATAGCAGAAGAATTGCAGCCGAAAAGAATAGGAGGCAGACAGGAGGAATGGCTGTTCATCTGAAGCAATCTGATGTCAGATTAAGGCCAGTAAGACAAAACATATAGCTGTTGTTGCTATAGGCCAGGAAATTCCACAGATGATCTGAAAGACATGCATTGTCAAATTAGTACAAAGATTATAGGTCGAGTGATTATTATGGGAGACTTCAACTATGTAGATATAGACTAGAAGAAGGAAAGATCACATGGCAGGAAAGAAACAGAATCTATAACTGCTGAGAGATAATTACTTAAGGTAGTATGTAATGGAGGGAACTAAGGGCGGGGGGAGTATTGGACCTAGCCATAGGATCAGAAGAGCTATCCATAACCAAGGTGACAACACTGCCTCCAACTGGTGAAAGTGATCTTTCGGTCTTCTTGAGAGATTTTAAAACATGAGGAATATTCTATCAAGAAGGGATATTTGTAGAACTACAAGGCAGGTGATTATGACATGCTTAGGAAGAAGCTTAAATCTGTACCATAGCATAAAACACTGCAGGGTAAGGATGTTAGTAGTGCATGGGAGATAGTTAAGGGTCATCTGGAGAAAGCAATATTAAATTGTGTACCTAAGATAAGGAGGGTTAATCAGGTAGGAGATAGATGGATGCAGTAATATCATTAAGGACAAGTTACAGAAGTAAATGCTGTGGAGGATACAAATGCAAAAGGTGACCAACAAACTTATGAACAGTACAAGGCTCAAGCAAGAAAGGTGACCAAAATGACATGGAAGACAAAATCAGATTATGAGAAGAATCTAGCCAAGAAAACCAAAGGAAATCCCACAGTTCTTTTGCTGTGTGGCAAGTAAGAAGAAGAATGAGTGATGATTGTCACGAGGTGACAATCAGATAAAATATTCGAGTTACTGAGTGACCACTTTGCAAGGGTATATCATCTTAGTGAGGTTACTGCTTTAACATATGTGACAGACATTAATGTGAGAACAGAGGTGGATGAATTGAAGGTTCTTAGGATATTGCAGAATCTCAATGTAAATGCAGCTGTCGGATTAGATGGAATATCAGTAAAGGTAACTAGGCTCTAATTTAAGTCTCAGCTCTGGTAGAGTTCCAAGGGACTGGAAAAAGGGTAAAATAATTCCCTTGCATAAGGGAGGTTCTAAACCTGCAGTAGCAAATTATAAACCAATCAGCATCTCAAGCAAAAAAATTGGTCAAAAAGAGAGTTCAAGAATGGATGGATAAAAATATGATTCTGTATGAGTGGTAATAACATGGCTTTATGAAGGATCAGTCATGTAATTTACTACCTTTTTAGAATAACAGCTGAGTTGGATAAAGGAAATGATTACACGATGATTCTAATGGATTTTGCAAAGGCATTTCACAGAATACCACATGAAACTTTGTTATGAAAATTAGAACAAATAGGAATGGATATGACACTGATTAAGTGGATAAGACAGTGGCTACTGGACAGATATCAAAAAATGGTATATGAAGGGACAAAATCATGACAAAAATAAAAAGTACTTGAAAAATTGGTCAAAAAGAGAATTCAAGAATGGATGGATAAAAATATGATTCTGTATGAGTGGTAACATGTCTTTGTGAAGGATCAGTCATGTAATTTACTGCTGTTTAATTTATACATAAATGATACAGGAAATAACCTGAAAGGAAATATTAAGTTATTTGCTGATGATGCAAAATTAGGCAGAGTAATAGTTAACCAAGATGATGTGGAGAGCTTGCAAGATGATTTAAATAGGCTGTTAGTATGGACAAAAGTTAATGGGCGTCAATTTAATGTCAAGAAACATAAAGTTATGCATTTTGGGATAAACCCTGATTAATGAGACCCGCATTAATGGCCCTATACTCCAGGAAATAGATGAAGCTAGAGATTGAGGGGGTGGTAGTAGACAGAGAGTTAAAGTTTAGAAGACACATTGCTAAGGGTGCCCCTAAGATTACTTGGCTATTGAAGAACACATTAACAAGCAAAGATAAGGAAGTTGTTTTATTCTTTATAAGGCCTCGATATGCCCACATCTGGACTACTGAGCTCAAGTCTGATCCCCTAGGTATCTTGGTGATGAGGAAGCAACGCAAAGGATTCAGAAGCTGGTGACCAAGATGATGAGTGGCTTGTAGAATGTTCCTTATGAGAATAGATTGAAAGTGTATGAATTGCAGAAGTTGGTTGATAGGAGAAAAAGAAGGGATATGACAGAAACATTTAAGTTGCTTAAAACATTTCCCCTGCATCTATCCTATAGGATAGATGGAGGGGAAATGTTTCAGCACTTGGCTAGAGGGATCAGAACAAGGGGTCATCACTGGAAGTGGAATAAAGGCATGGTCAGTAGGGGAGTGAGGACTAGAATTAACAGAACCCATTAACATCCTTGAACCCATTAACAGACAAAGCAGTCAATTGTGACTGCTTTGTCTGTTAATGGGTTCAAGGAGAAGTATGATAGATTGGGTCTCCTGCGATGATTCTTCAGACTCCATGGAGATACCCATACAATAATAATATGTTAATGTAAAGGACGAAAAGTGAATGTTTCTGGGAAGAAACATACTCACTACCTTTGTATGAGGAATGGTTAACTCACCTTTACCTAAAGAAACTTTACAAGGGTTCCATATATACTAGATGCAATTTGCACACAAATCTTTCCAATGGAAGGGAAAATGCAAGTTCTCATGACTGTGCTATAGAGGATCTCAGTTAGGAAGAAAGAAAAAAAAAAAAAATCAAGGAGCTAGTGATGAAGTCTCTCTCTTACCCATGTCTGGCTGAGTGACTAACATCTCTCTTCCAACCTACAAGATGCAGGTTCAAATCCCACTGTGGAATAAATGTCTGTGGATGTCTTTAGGTGGTAAGTGAATTTTAATACCTGATGTGAGACCACCACCACCCTGATTAATGAGACCCAAAACTGCTTGAAAAAGTTTCACACTTGGTTAGAGCATCTGCTCTAACCAAGTGTGAAACTTTTTCAAGTGTCCAGATTATCTAACCCTTAATCTAATCTCAGTACTCGTGTTATAGATTTACAACTTTTATTGGTAAAGAGTGACACAAAATGACAGCATAGTTCCTTTGCAGACAATGATACATCAATGCTGAGGTAGTTGAGACCAGCTGTCAAGAATTTTTTCTTTCCAGAAGCAGGCCTGGATCAAAGTGCTTGCTAGTGGAGAGAGATGGATTTAGGACCAACAGAACATGATGGCTTATATATATTTTAATAATGATTTTCAAGTGTAATCTTGTAAAATGTTAATATACAAATGTCAATATTCTGAAAACTTCTGGCTCGCCCTAATACAACCCTATTATTTTTATTTGATGATTTTAATCATAATTTCTTATCCATTCCAAAATTGAAGACAAACTTTTTTTTTTTATCTATAGCTTGCCCAAAACCTTCTTGAGTCAGGTAAATGTTTGGATATTTCCATATCATATCTTTTAATTTAATTTCAAGGTTAAAAATGGGACATTAGCTTCATCCATGAATGAATAACTGAAGTGAAATTTCATAGGGATCTGCCTTAAAAAATAAAAAAAATTTAAAAAATCCCACTCTGTTCCATTCAGATGTACTTTTAATTACACGACAACATTCATCTAACAGTCTACTTATCATTTCATCACTGTGAAAACCCAGGTCTAACAAAGAGGAGTGAAAGAGTACAGAAAATCAAAACAGATGAATAATTCAATTAATAACAATAACAGGTACATCAGTTATGTAATTAACTGCATAGTATACCTAAAACAAGATTTATTACCAATTCCTATCCTACATAATTAAAAAAACATTCCACTTCCTTTCATGACTTCATTAACACAGTCAACTCTCGCAACAGCAAACTCATAGGAATCATGGGAGTTATTTGTTATAATGGGTAGTTTTGCTATAGAAAACTTCTTTTAACATTGCAATGGATTTTGGTTGAGACTTTTGAGCAGTGTTATTATGAGTGAGTTTTCTACACCGCAGGTGTCTGATTATAGAGCGATGATGGTATTTACATTTGAAACATATTCATTGTAAAAAAAAAAAACACTTGTTTTAGAACTTTTTTTAGAGAGAGAGAGAGAGAGAAAAATTATAATACCCTTGTTTTTGATTGCTTTCATTATTTCTTACATCAGTTTTTATCTTTCTTATTATGGCGAAAGCCATGTATACTGATAACACTATAATCCATTTTTGCAATACATCTAGAAACTTAGTGGCATAACATTACTTGCACTAGAAGGAGAACATTGTTTCGATACATTAGTGGAGTTATATAAATTTAGTGTTTATATCCGTTTTGTCTGCACAATGGCTGAAGCTGTAAACTGGTCATAATGGAGAAAGGGAGAGTGCTCATATTTTCTTTGTAAATCTGCCCTTTTCTCTTCAACAAATTTGGGAGTTTTCTCAACTATAGCAGTATGAGGGCTGTTCGATAAGTCCATGAAGTCTAAGAGATGGCACCACCAGTACGTATTGAGGTTGCTTTTAGTTGCTGTCAGATGTTGGAGGATCAGACACTAAGTTTCAGTCAGATAGATCTATTGCTTTGTGTTTGGCGTTCATTTGAATCGATCAAGTATCGTGATTTGTGAAAAATGAATGAGAAAGAATTTTGCGTAGTGATTAAACATTACTTTTTGAAAGGCAAAATGGCTCAGGAAACCAAAGCTAAGCTTGATAAACATTACAATGAGTCTGTACCTTTGATTAGAACAGTTTATAAGTGGTTTAGTAACTTTCAAAGTGACCATAAGAGCACAAGTGTTTTTGCTCTGGACACTCAACAGGGTGTCCAGAGCTGAACGTTCTGGACACCCTGTTGAGGTCACTACTCCAGAAATTATTGAAAAAAATCCATGATATGGTGATGGATGATAGAAGAGTGAAGGTGCTTGAAATTGCTAAGGCTGTAGGCATCTCAAATGATGCATACATAATATTTTACATGAATATTTACATATGAGAAAACTATCTGCAAGGTGGGTGCTGCGTTTGCCCACACTGGATCAAAAGCGTCAATGTGTGAACAGTTGCAAGGACAGTTTGAAGCTGTTTCTACATCATTTCTAACAGTGGACAAAACATGGGTTCATCAGGAACAGTCAAAACAATGGGTTGCAAGCAGGGGAATCTGCACCAAAGAAAGCAAAAACCGTTGCTTCAGCAGGAAAGGTTATGGCCACCGTCTTCTGGGATGCTCGTGGCATAATCTTCACAGACTTCTTGGAAAAGTAAACTTGCTGGATAGTTTAAATAATGAAATAAAGAAAAAACGAACACACTTGGCAAAATAGAAGATTCTTTTTCAGCACGACAATGCACCAGTTCACTCTTCTGCAATTGTGACCACAAAATTGTTCGATTTATGCTACGGTCCTTTCGCGCAACCCCCCCCCCCCCCTCCCACTCTCCAAATTTGACTCCCTCAGACTACTGTCTGTTTCCAAACACGAAAATATGGCTGACAGGAAAGAGATTTTCATTAAACGACAACATGATTGCCGAAACTGCCTATTTTGAAGAGTTGGACAAATCATACTATATGGACAGGATCAAAAAACTAGAGCATCGTTGGACTAAGTGTATAGACCTCAAAGGAGACTATGTTGAAAAATAAAAAATGTTTACCCCAAAAAATCTTTTCTTCATTTTTGCACGGACTTATCGAACAACCCTCATACTATCCACTGTGTTATGGCAAAACTCATAACATAGTACTGGCATTTTGGACTAATATTCTACGGAGTTTATTAGGGACAGAGGGCAAGATATCTTCTCAGAATTTTCTACACAGTTAATTTCAATACATGGACTTCGTGACTAGTTTGATATACTGAATTTTGAAGGCTGCATAGAGACATTACACCACCAAATACTCAATTACTGTTTCTGCTATAATACTTGATCTGAGCTTCTTTTTTTTAAAATAATAAGTATTAACAATATCAACAAACACAGAAAGAGAAAGAAAATCACTAAGCAGAAAAGAACTACTTTCATACTCACTCATCTGTCCATAAACCCAATGAACTAAATCTATCAATGTCAGATGCCAAAGTAAATGATAAAATATTTTATTTGCTTAAACAAATTTAGTTGTACTTCCTTCATTTTTTTTACTTCATAATTTTACTTCTGTATGCTTTTTTTTTTTTAATAAATTTCTTAAACTCAGATTAAGATGTGCAATTCTTGGGTAATCTACATGACTCAAATCCCATTAAAAAATATAACACACAAGCCAAACAAAGATATGCATCATGATGAAAGATTTTCTTCAGAATATTAAAAGTAAACAAATAAAACCATTTCTAAGAGCCACATAAATGTCGGCAATATCATTATCCAACATATTCTCAAATTATTCTTATATCATCTCCTCACCAACAACAAACCCAATCATAAATGATCTACATTTACTACCAAAAAAAAGATATTTACTGCCACCATGAATTTGTTGTAAGTGTATCAAATTGATTATGATATTTTATGAAAGTCCAACCACATGCTATCATTTAACTGCTAGTGTTTGGTGCAATTTCAGTGATCATGTTAATTCTCAGTAGTCCTGATGATGGTAACAGTTAAAGAGTTGGAAACAACTGAATTGTTTCTAAGTAAAGTTACATGCACATATCATTCTCTTTAAACTCATAATAAGCAAGGCAATAATGATTCTTCCAATATTATATCAACTCCCTTCCCTTTAAAATACTTTTCTTAATCAGAGAATACAAAGGTGCAGGTTGGCAGAGAATTGTCATGGCCCTTTTCATTTTTCTTGGGTGATGCATGTTCTGTTGTGCTCCTGAGAAGAAAGGAAAAATTAATTTTTTCCCCCACCCCAGTTGAAAATTACAATGCCCCAGTGTTATTAAAAACATATATAGACTGAAATATTTAGGTTATTTTAATATCAACAAATTTCTGATGAACCATTGTGTATAATCTTCATTTCTCAGTAAGTAAGGTATATGAACATAAACTGAAACATCTTTTAATATGCATAAACTTTAAAAAAAAACAGAAAAATATTTATTTAAAAAAAAAATGAGTCATAGTATAAAAGTAATTACTGTGTAGTTTCAATAATTTCAAAACCAGAACATGGATTATTTGCAAAAATTCCTTTATTCTTGTTCTAACATAGTTCCAAAGATGAAGGTTGAAAAATCTTCCAAGATCTTTTTCCTGTAATAATCTTGTTTCTGGCATATATACTTCACAGAACTGTATATGAGGTATATAACTAACTTCTCAACAATGACATTTTAATTTCTAATGCAGCAGAATAGTCCAGTGCTAATTTCTGAAAGTACCATCCCAAGGTGAAGTCAACTAAAATAGTACTTTAACTCTCAGCCTGTAAAATCAGTTTTGATGAAGTGGAGAACACAAATCTCTGCAGCACTATTTTGTGCTATGGCAATTTGGAAACAATATCTGAAAAAGTCAGAAAACTTTCTGCAAATAACAGTATTGCAATAAGTTTCAAATAATTTCTGTGCAAATAAAGCTTGTGAGAAGATGTGTACTTGACTATGGCATATTATCTCACTGTTGCCAAAAGTAATTACAGTGCTTGAAGGAGGAAAAAAAACTTTATATTCCTTTGAAGTGGTTGATGACAGCACACAGGAACTGTATTCCATGTGTGGGTCATTATGAATGTGGAAAGTGCAAAAAAAATTATTAGTGCTAAATGCTGACCATGGTGAATGAAGTCCTTGATTTACATGCAACAGACTGCAGATTAAAATACCACTGCGACATGGATGTTTGTGAAAGTCTCCAGGTGGTAGATGATTTTTTATGTCCACCTTAACACCGTTATAATCTTAATGAAAGCCTGGTCAAGTGGCTTGGAGGGAAAATACTTGATCTCTAGAGCAGGTTTATTGGCTTATCTCCTCTAACCCACACAGAGCACTTAGTGTGCTACAGTCATTCAACCATAGCACACTAATATTAACATGTAAGGTTATTCAACCTTTCATGGGTGGTACTGCCCATAATAAAATTAAAAAACTGCAAAAAAAAAAAAAAAAGTAGAGAACATTAATAAAGTACTTCAGGATCTTGAAACTGTTCTATCTGGAAGGAGAAGAGAGGAGAACTTTGTGTATACAAAAACCTGAAAAAAAAACACCATGTCACCATGTGCAAGCAGTAACAGTAGGTTCTAGTACATATTTTTTCTTAAAAAAAAAAAAAAAAAAAAGAATAAAATCAAATTTTCAATGTAATTTGTCAAATATAACTAAATACAGCAGACACTTGCTAAAGCAAATCCCTTAAGGGACCAGAGATAGTTTGTTATGGTGGATTTAAACAAAAAATAAATAAATCAATACTAACCCCCCCCTCCAACACCTGATTCCCATGAAGCAAAGGAAATGGCAGAAAAAAAAAAAGAACAAGAAATTGTAGAAATAAAACAAAAAAGTGGTAGGAAATCATAAAATATTTAATTTAAAAAAATATATATATATATAAAAAAAGGGTTGGCAGGAACTACACAAAAGCACACAAAATATTTGACAACATGAAAAGTGCAAACAAACAAACAAAACATAAGAAACAACTAGAAATAGCATAAAATTATAAAAATTAAAATCCAACATTAATGTTTAAATTTTGAAATGTCTTAAACTTATGTCATTTACCTGAAAATTAAACTAAATACGAATGTACCAATAAAATCAAAAATAATCTGAAAGCTTCAGCAGTCAATTAACTTCATAATTGGTCACCTCTGACTACATAGAAGGAAAGGGAACGAGGAATGTTAGTTTCTATGAAACATTACTCAATCTGAGGAGAAGGGTTTGAAAAGTGACTGAGACAGCGGGTATAAATATCAACTTCCCAAATAGACAGAAACCCAATGATGCACAGCTGGAATAAATTGCTAGTATTCTGTTTGAGTTGTAAATTAAGGAAATATTGCAATATGCAGAGTATTTCTTAAATTTGAAGTTTCAGTTGTGAATTTTGTGTGGGAACAGCTCATTTTATGTTTTAAAGATTTTCTATCCATAAAATTCACTAAATCAGAAATTAAATTTCTGATTTTAATAGTACAATTTTTTTTTTTTAATGATAGAATCTTCACATATTTAGTTCATTATGAATTCAGGTAAGTGACATTAATTTAAGGTAATGTAATAATTTAATATTAAACATTAATACTGGATTTCATTTTTATAATTTCATATCCCAGTACTTTTTTTTTAATTTTGACTTTACTTCTGTATTTGTATTTTTGAGCATGGATCTCGGCAATTCTTTTCTGACATTAATGTCTGATTTCCAGTTGTTCCTTTTTCTATTTCACCATAATTTCTTGAATTCTTTTTGAAGGAATTTCTTTAATTTCCCACAATTCTTTGTCCTGTTCCCCAAAAATTTCTTTTATTTCCTGTGATTACTTTTTTGTTCCCCTTTTTTTTTTGTTCAATTTTCCTTTCTGTTCTGTCATCATTGTACAATTTCCTATCATTTTCTACTGATTATGATGTCATTTGGCAGGAAATTCAGTTTGTTTTCATGAAGGCTTTTAGCTTTTACTGTTTGTAATAGTAAACTTAAAACAGCACTAACAAATGGACTTATTAGTTCATTGTAGCACATCATTTTATTACAGTGCCATTCAATGTAGTGCACATCCACTGTATATATAATCATAGTTGAGCAGTTCTTTAAACATCTGGACTCTAGGAATATATATATATATATATATATATATATATTAACAATATACTACACATTGTATTGTACTAGTCTACAAGTGATTCTACTTGTTGTTGAACCAAAAGAAAAAAAGAATACTTTAATATTTGCATTTGATGATGTCTGAGTATTTTAATGTATGGTACAAACTATTCATTTATAAATCAATACTATACTATTGATTTTAAAATAGAAAAGTAGAATTTTAAAGACTTACACCACATAACAGTTCATATGCTTTGAAAATGTCATCTTCCCTTAATACACGAAACCCTTCTGTTTTTGCAGTCTGCAAATATAATTGAAATATACAGAAAAAAAATATTTTGCATGCAATTATGTTTATGATCTTTATTACTTTTGGTCATACAAAAGTAATAAAGGTCATACATCAGTTACATTCAATAATTTTGGTCATACATTCAGCTTATGACTATAATAAAGATCAATACATGAAACTTAAGCAAGAAAAAAATCTTTATAAATACTTTTTTCCCCCCTTGTTGTTCTTGAACAAAATTCATGAAAAAAATACAAAACATATGTAACACTAATAAAAATTAGGGGGGGGGGAACATTCACAGTACTAATGTACTGTGTAATTTACTCTGTCCGTTTGTTAGCTTAGTCAGTTTTGACAAAGCCCTTTAGTTGGAAAAATCTGGGTTCAAATCCTATCTAAAATGCAAAGAACCTTTATTGGGCTCTTGTCAAGTGAAGGTGAGTTAGCTGAGCTCATACAGAGGTAATAGGGTATTTTCTCCCAGAAACTTGGTTTTTCATCTCACAAAACAGCCAGAAGAACACAGACATAGCAAACAGTACAGATAAGATTAACCACACTAATGTAAGCAGTAATAAGGTTTATTGAGATAAAGTTATTTGGATATGATAAGCTATTGAGCCTAGCAAAAAAAAGGAAGATAGCATGGGATAATTTTTAATAAATTTAGTTTAATCCTTTATCCAAGTGTAAGCAAACAAAGTTTGTGCCTTAAGTATCTTCAAGACTGAGGCAACTCGCGGTAAAGGTGGACCAAGCTCTCATCACTTCTTGTCTTAGTATCTCCCATAATGCAAAGCACACCTCCTTGCAGATATGTATAATGCTATGCATTAAGGCAGAGCTTCCCAAACTGTGTGTCACGACATGTTAGTGTGTTCGGCTGCAGCGTGAAGGTGTGTCGCGCGAACATAAAGCGTTAAACAGAATAATCGCTGAAAATTTCCACAGCAGAATCCATTTTGCAAAGTACCGGTATGACTTTTAGTTAGCGCCGTCAAAATTATATATACAAACTATCTTTTAATTATTTTTAACCTTTAAGAATATTTCATATCAATATATTTCGATAAATAATGGAGAATAAATGCAGCCGAAGTCATCCCTGTGGTTTAATCATGTAATAGTCGCTCGGTTCTTATTATCGTATTATTATCGTTCAACCAATAAAAATAAAATGCACCACTTAGAAAAGTTATTATTGATGTTTATTCTAACTGCAATGTGAATAAACAAAGGGCTGGTGCTTGTATTTTATGTTTAGTTACTGTTAAAGCTTTACAATAAATTCGCACAGTTTTATTTATCAAATTGGTGTTAAATTACCTGTAAAATGGATAAGTTTCTAATTGATAAAAGAAAAGCTGAAGGTGACGTTTGTGATGAACAAAATGTATCGATTATAGAGGAAACTACGCAAGAATCAACTGTTGAACGGTCTGCATTAATATGGACCACTTGACCCATAAGAGGCACATCAGACTGAATTACTGTTCCGCAAAATTATGTTTGTCTAAAACGTGTGTCACCAACATGAAAAGTTTGGAAAGCACTGCATTAAGGGAAGGGTCACTACCCAGACCAGTTTCGATCTTTATTGAATGTTCAAGTACAAAAAATATGTAAAACTAATAAAAATGGAGGGGGAGGCGACCTTAGCCCATTCACAGTACTAATGTACTATAAGTTTACTTAAGCCTTTCATGGGTAGCTTACTACTAATGTACCCACGAAAACTTACTACGGCTTACTACTTAAAACTTACTACGGCTGTTGCTGTTACCCCCTCAGTGGGGTAACAGCAACAGCCGTGCCTCAGTGGAAGCCAGACCCAGAGGTGGTGATACCAAGGTGGAAGCGATGGAGAAGTCAGAGAAGTCATATTTACCTATACGAGTTGCCAAAAGGTGTCTCACCTTATTATTAAATTACTCTGGATTTAGAGAAAGATGTTGGAAGTTTTTCCCCACTTGGTTAGACTATAATAAATTTAGTTTAATTCTTTATCCAAGTGTAAGCAAACAAAGTTTGCACCTGAAGTATCTTCAGGACTGAGGCAACTCATGATAAAGGTGGACCAGGCTCTCATCACTCCTTGTCTTAGTATCTCCCATAATGCAAAGCAATCTCCTTGCAGACGTCAGTGGGAGCCAGACCCAGAGGTCTGGCTCCCATTGATGAGACCTCAATAAAGGTCGAAGCCAGTCTGGGTAGTGGCCCTTCCCTTAATGCATAGCATTATACATATCTGCAAGGAGATGTGCTTTGCATTATGGGAGATACTAAGACAAGGAGTGATGAGAGCTTGGTCCACCTTTACCATGAGTTGCCTCAGTCCTGAAGATACCTCAGGTGCAAACTTTGTTTGCTTACACGTAGATAAAGGATTAAATTAAAAATATTATAGTCTAACCAAATGGAAAAAACTTCCAATATCTTTCTCTAAATCCAGGGATAATTTTTATTGAGCAGCTGTAAACTGGAAAGCTATATATAAGGTTCACAGCCTCTAATACTGTGTGTGTGTGTGGGGGGGGGGTTTAGTTTTTTAAATCCTTTTTAAAATATTCAGTGAAGTTTGCACTTGCTGTAGTGCAGCATAGCATTTCCTTCCCCATGTGATTCTGCACAAATGCATGATTGTAAAAGGGCACTGAGTGGTGTTGTTGCTCATGTTAGTGTAGGTTTTAGTTGGAGAGTGAGAGCGGCATGATGGATGCCAGTTCTGCTGAACTTACAGAAATGCTTGTAGAAGAGCCACAATACAGAAACTCAACTTCTATGAGACAGTGAGAGAAGGAGTCATCAATTAGCTGAGCTGCTCTCCTCTGAGCAGCAAGAATTTTTAGAAGGTTGCAAATGCACCACCCCAAATGCAAGAGTGGTACCAACATTGGAAAGATCTGGGATTTGTACAGAGTGAGTATCCAGTCAGATGAAAAGCAATGCTTCTGTATGAAGAAAGATGCAGAGCATCCTGGAAGTTAAGGATGTGCCTATGCCAGGATAATCAGTATGAGAGAAGATATCTGGTCTTTTGACTGTCAAGCTGAAGATTATCAAAAGGTAGGTGGAGAAAAACTAAGATCTTCTCATAAAAAAACATTATATTCTGGAAGTATTGAAGATAGCTAGGTTATCATCATTCCAATAAAGGATGGCACAGAGTGTTATATTCAGGCACATCCATAGTTTTACTATGATCAGCAAAAATCATTTGTATGCATGAGTAAAAAAAAGGGTTGATGAAATAACATAGTCTGAGGAACTCCTGCATTAGTGGAAAATCTAAAGAGAGAACAGCCTCCATCACTATATGCAATGAACAATTTGAAAGAATACCAGTAATCTGATCACAAGGGGTGAGAGGCAGGCCTATTGCAACATAATAAACATGAGGCTGGACACGAATGTGTTCACTTCAATGACTATCAAAGAAATCAGATTTGAAGTTGTGGAATACAGTACAGATTTGGATTACTCTGACCTCTAGTTATTTTCAAAATTGAAGACTCAACTCAGTGGTATCCATTTGAAAACAAACAAACAGGTCAAAGTGGAGATGAGAAAATGATTCCAAAAACAATCTGGAGTATTTTACCATGAAAGCTTGTAAAACTTGTTATGCAGCAGAGAACACACTGAAAGGAGAGGAAGATTATGTTGAGAAGGAATGTACATAAAAAAAAACAGATACTTCAAACCATCCCTTGCTTTTTATCTTTCTTTTGGGTAGAAAGCTATAATAATGAAGGCATTAGTTTTGGAACATTCCTCATAATTAGTCTGAAAACAAATCTACAAAACATAATATAAATATATCCAATGATTTTGTATGAGATACATTTATATATATTCCATGCAAAATTAATTAAGTCAGACAAATCGTAAACTCACTTCAGGTAACTTATACAGCTTTAAAGTCCTCTGCATTGTCATATTTCGACTTAGGTGAGAAAACTTTACTTCTATAAGCTTCCGTGGATTTAAAGAACGGTGCCAATACCTAAGTAAGAAGAAATTTATCTTTATTCTCTTAACACACACACACACACAAATATGGTGATGTAAGTTAATTTCAGCATATATGTTATATTCTTAAAAATACAGACCCTACTAATGTTGAAAAAAAAAAAAAACATAATATATATATATATATATATATATATATATATATATACACACACACAGTAATAATGTAATCATGTGCAAGTCAACCTGTAGTATGATTGTAGCAGTGATTCCCAGTGGAATATTTTTGGATGTTTGACAAGTAGGCAGTTGAAATCAGATACTATTCCTCCTTCAACCATGAATTGGAGTTATGCAGCTTGCTTGATATCGACAAATAGACACAGACACATAAACCTGCCAGGCCTGGAGAGCATATAAAAAAAAAAAATTATATCACGCCCAATGTTGCTAGTGCTATGGAATGGATAGTCCTGTTGACATCTTCCAGAGCGGGAAACACTGTGGATCGCAACTCCTCTTTACAACCAATAGGTTGCAAATTCAATTACCAGTCTATAATGGCTGTTCGTGAAATTCTTTAAGCGAATTTTATCAAATGGTGTGTTGAATTCCCACACCAACAGAAGTACAAATAAGGGCTGTACATTTTGAAAGCACTGTTCCTGATTTATCTCACCCATAATTCACCTAGATTTCCATGTGTTTTAGGTTTCCAATTTCCTGTGAGTGAAGAAGTCCAAGTCTCATTAAAAGTTTGATTCCCACTCATATTTCATATAAATAACTGTTTCAGGAGGTATAATCATCTTTTTGTAGATTTACAGATTCATTCCCTAATCCTTCGTCACCATTTCTTCTACCGATTGCAAAGTGACTTATATCACCCTCAATCAATATCTTCACAACTCTAGCTCTTAATGACTGTGAGAGAAACAACTGGCTATAACATGCAACAAAAAAATACAAACCTGACAATTCTCCATGAAACTTACAGTGATGCTATTAATATTTCTTATGTTTTCCAATACAGTTTTATACCCATTACTTCACTGCATGCATCTGACTACTATATTCAAATGCTTCACTATACTCAAAGGAGAGTGCCAATAGTTTGAGAATACAATGATGTTATGATTTATCAACAAAATACTAGAACTATCCCTACATACAAGCATTAAAACTATAATTTATCTTAGTTGTCATTGTTTCTTATTTATGAGCTATATAATGAATTTATAAACTTTATTTTAATCTGACCTAAAAAATGAAATTCAAGATTCACATTTCATCAGATGTGACCTCAAAATTACTGTTGTTAAGGAAATATCTAGATATATAGATATTTAAAAAATATGATATTTTATTGAAAAAGTCATGATACTATTCTATCTTAATCCCTTACTACATTATATATGTTACAATCCAAATTTCGCATTATCTACTACAGTTTCTACCAACAGACATGCTGAACCCTACTTGGTATATTATGAAGAATGACTCATCAGTGGAGCAGCTGGTAAGATTGCTTCTGCAACCATACTAGCTGCTCCACTGATGAAAATGAACATACTAAGGGCATGAAAAAGATACAGATGCAATACACAACTTACATAAGGATTTTGGTATAATACAATCAGCTATCACATAGGAAATACCTCTAACAAACTCATCACTAAAACTATTGAAGTCCTGACCAATGTCTCACAGACACAATGCTATGCTAAAGGAAATTTACTATAACAAACTATCCAAAATAACAACCTATTCCTGTAGTCCTCAGACAATGATACTATTAACAGTTGACAGCAAACAAGCACGAACCTATTCATTACTCAAAATGTTTGACACCATAGTTTATAGTATGTTCATATTCACTTTCCATTTCTGGCTGATAAGTATTTATTATATAAAGATAAATTTAATTTTTGAAATTTAAAAATACCTACGTAAGATATACAGCACATAATGTAGTAGTTACAACTATAATGGTATTCTGGATCACTGAGTTCACTTCTAATAATTTTCTTGTTTTAGACATTTATTATTATTATTGATGCTATTTATGATGCTCAATTTAATTTAATACCCAATGAACAGAGTACACACTAACAATGAAATTCAAAGTAGCTGTTTCAATAATGCTCAGTAAACAATGATTCAATAAAGATCCTATATGTTACAGAAATAGACCGTATGAAAATAAGGAAGGGGAAAGTTTTCAGCAGTTTTATCAATCCTGATGTACAAACTACAAACCTGTCTTGGCTTGAAACACTTAAGCACTAAAACCATCATAAATTCACTGAGAAAATGTTCTGTTATGATGTTTCATTGCACAGATAAGAAAAATCAGGTGGTTATATTTCTCAATGCAGATGAAAGTCAAACATTTTGCTTTAAGGCAAACTTTATAAGTTCAAAAGAGATCACATCCAGCATAAGAAACAACTATCTATGCCTCATGAGATTTAAACCACACATTGAAAACAAGAACGAGCTGTTCTTGTTTTCAACAAACAAGAACAGCTCGTTCTGTTTGACCTACCAAACAGTGATTGAGTGGTCATATTCTGTAAATATCAATAAAGTAATTAAATCTGATTGGCATTTTGTAGTTGAACACATATCAGTAAGAAAGAAATGGCATAACACATGTCCATCGAGAGAGAGTCTCTCCTTAATGAAACTGGAAATTTTAATTTAAAGAATAAAAAGCTGAAATTAATGTATCCATTCAAACATGAAAAAATACTAGTGAAAGAAGCATATTTCATATGATATGTTTTATGCTGATGTGCTATATGCACAATAAGGATGAATTGTTATCCACCCAATGTCACAAGTATGAGTTTTATCCAGGATTGCAATAAGTAAAAAAGAGTAAAATGTATCCAGATTTCATAAGTATTAATAGTCAAATTTCTAAATCTAACCTTAAGTTTTATAGTTTTTATAGCTGTTTGCTATATCCTTTTCCTTGTCTTCAGTGTCAATCTTCTAATTCGATGTTTCTTTCTTTCCTGCAGCATTTTCCTGAGACCTGCTGCACAGACAATGTACTTTTTTAAATGTTTTTATAATTGATATAAACAAACAAGTTAACATCAAGGCAAGCATGAAAACTAATTGTGATCTCTTCATTATTTTAGAAGCAGAGTGCTTACGTTTTTGCACATTCTTAAAAGAATTCATCCAGGATATCAAGCTTTTGTTTTCAATGCAATAATCACAGTTCTTCCCTTAAAGACAACAGTATACACCTGTAAACAATTAGCATACGTGGAGAGGCCTTTTATGGAAAATTAAAGCACATACGTTGATGGACAAACAGTAACTTTTTTTTTTTTTTTAACTCAACTGCAACACTCAAAGTGAGGACTCACGATGTGTGGTAGAGCAGCTATCTATCAAAACTATAAGGGAATAAAAAGAAATAAAAGAGAGACAGACAGACAGAAAAAAAAACTTAAGCTACTTGAAAACCAATATTATAACACAATGCCTAATACTTCTTGCATTTGTTACAACTGTAATTCTGATGTCTAAATATTTCTTTCCATTTTTTATGGTCAATTTTGGGACAATATAATTAGAAATTGCTTAAACTTTTACCCTTTTTCAGTAAAGAAAACAATGCCTAATCACATTCAAATGTTCATGTCCTTCCATGATTAAAATAAAAATTTATATTTTATTTGGGGTGTATTCCTAGCTCGCCTCCACGTGGTGCACCCTGGGTAATGCTAAATGAGCTAGAGCGACTACTGGCAGCCAGACCTATCTTTAACAATCTTCTGGCTATAGGCACATGAAATTACAAGCTATCTCCTGGCTATAGGCACATGAAATTACAAGCTATGCAATCACGAAACGGTCCTTTTCAGGATCACAAAAAAAGAAGAGACGACAAGAAAAAAGAAAACTAGGTGCTAATTTCTGGATTTGCCAACTCAACATTGAAGGAATCAGCTTTGCTAAAAGTCAATATCTCTCAAAAATCCTTCGAGAAAATTATATAGACATAGCTGTCATTCAAGAGATGCACACATCTAATGAACAATAATTGAAATCTAGAGGAAAAATTGCAGGGTACGATATACTAGCAGCTACACATCACCAAGCTCATGGCTGTGCAACTTATGTATGCAATAATATAGAGAATGCCCACTTAATATCAGCAAATATTAATCAGAATATACACACTATCATAGCCAAAATTGAAGATCTCACAGTGATTAACATCTATAAGCCTCCCCTGGTAGAATGGCCACCTGAAGTAATTCCCATATTTCCACATCCTACTATTTACATAGGACATTTTAACAGCCATCACACCATGTGGAATTACAATAATAATGATGAAAATGGTGAAGCATTAACAAACTGGGTTGAGCAAAACAGTCTTAGCTTAACATCTGATGCAAAGGACAAAGGAACCTTTAAGGCTGCACAGCATAGAAGAGGGAATACAACCCAGACCCCTGCTTTGTTACCCAAAATTTGCAAACACAACAAGACAAGTCCTTGAAGATTTTCCACACAGCCAACATCACCCAGTATTGGCAGAAGTAGGAATACAAATACCAATAATACGGTCTATTCCACAACCAAGATGGAATTTTAGAAAAGTGAACTGGCAGGATTTTTCACAAGAACTGGATAAAATAGTAAGATGGAAACCTCCTGTGAGTGAAAACTACAACAGATTTATTGGAGCAGTCATATCAACAGCGAAGAAGTATATTCCAAGGGGTTTCCGAAAGGAATACATACCTGTCTGGAATAAAGACTGCGAAGAGCTATACCAAGTCTACTTAGAATCTGGTGACTGTGACATAGCTGATGAATTACTCCAAAAGCTTAATAATGAGCACAGAGAAAAATGAATAAAAACTACAGAGGACTTAGACTTTAAAAAATCAAGTAGAAAAGCATGGAGCCTATTAAAGAAGTTAGGTGGAAGTAACCCAATCACTCATAAAGATCCTTTGATGACTCCAGATCAAATTGCCTGTTGAATAACCTTGCTGTCTAGAACCCCTTGAGATCATCAACACACACGGGAAGTTAAAAGAACACTGAAAAACTTATGACAAAGTGCAGATGGCAGTTCCCAATTTTCAAGAGAATTTACCACATGCGAAATAACTGAGGCCTTGAAGGATGTGAAAACTGGCAAAGCACCAGGCTTTGATGATGTTCACCCTGAATTCTTGGTAAACTGTGGAAAAAATGCTCATCAATGGCTATCAAGATTCTTTTCTCACATTTTAAGGACCAGAAACCTTTCAACAGCCTTTAAGAGAACCAAAATAATAGCCATATTAAAACCCAACAAGCCTCAAAATCAAGTAGAGAGCTATCGCCCAATTATGCTCCTCAGTTGCTGTTATAAGCTCCCCGAGAGACTCCTCCTTAGCAGAATTGGGCCAAAAATATCTGAAGTTATCCCTGTTGAGCAAGCGGGCTTTAGGACTCAACGTAGTTGTATGGACCAAGTACTAAGCCTTACTACCCATATCGAAGCAGGCTTCCAGAGATGTTTGAAAACCTCTGCTGTGTTTGTTGACCTTACTGCTGCATACGACACGGTATGGAAAGAGGGGATGCTATACAAGCTGATACAAGTCATACCATGCAAATCCATTATAAGACTTATTGGTAACATGCTTCCTGACAGGTTCTTCCACATGTACTGGGAAACAAAATGAGCAAACTGAGAAAGCTGAATAATGGGCTCCCACAGGATTCAGTATTAGAATCAATTTTATTCAACTTATATACATCTGATCTACCGACAACTAGGTCAAAAAAATTTGCTTATGCTGATGACATAGCCCTCGTCACCCAACACAAGAGCATTGAAGTAACAGAAGATATTCTCACAGATGACCTTAGAACCATTGGGGAATACTTTCATAAATGGAGACTAACACCAAACCTCAATAAGACCGAGGTTAGCTCTTTTCACCTAAACACCAAATTGGCAAATAGGAAACTTCAGATCAGCTTTAACAACACAATGCTGCAGCACAAAGATTTCCTTAAATATCTGGGTGTTACCCTGGACAGAACACTATCTTTCAAAAGACATCTTGAGAATCTCTCTTTAAAGATCAGAACCCGTAACAACATCATACAAAACCTGTGTGGTTCTACATGTGGTTCTTCTGCTATTATACTGCGATACTCCACGTTGGCATTAGTCTACTCTGCGGCAGAATATTGTTCACCAGTATGGCTAAACAGTCCTCATATCAAGAAAATCGACACACAAATAAATGCAGCGATGAGGACAATAACAGGTTGTGTCAAATCCACCCCCTCTACTGGCTTCCAACTTTAAGCAATATTGCACCACCGAACTTGCGCAGACAAAATGCTCTAGTAAAAGAATACAAAAAATTAAACAGCAATCCCCCTGTTGCCGATACATGGAGACCTCCCATATATAAACATGAATCGCCTTAAATCCTGACAGTCTCCACTAATACTGGCTGAAGAACTAGTCAATAGTAATTTCAGTGTTAATTCAAAATGACTAGAAACTTGGAAAGAAAAATCGCCACCAGACTTAAACAAGTATATCCTTTCCAACCAAAATCCAAAGGGGATTGAGCTTCCACGTCATCTATGGAAAAGCCTCAATAGGATACGCACAAGACATGGTATCTGTGCAGACAGCTTATACAAGTGACGAAGATCACCTACACACCAATGTGACTGTGGGGGCCATAAATCAAACCATCTGGCACATTGTGGAGAACTGCAGCATAAGAGCCTACCCTAGTGACCTGAGAGACTTTTTTGAGGCAGATCCTTCAGCTCTTGATTGGCTATCTGAACTAGACTTAAAATTTTAGACTTATTTTTTTTTACCTGATATTTGTATATGTGCATTACTTGTTTCATTTTATTGTCTGCACAAATATGTATTTATATATTCTGATGTCATGTGTCTTTATTATGCCATATGCTAAATAAATAAATAAATATATTTTATTTCAGAAAATAAATTAACAAAACCATTTCAGAACGTTATTTATACTATATAGTTATTTCACTGAACCTATGTTCAGTCAATAGCCAGAAGTTAGTTTTCAATGGTGAAATAAATATGAATAAGGAATTATTTTCTTCCACAACCAACACAGACGCTTAAAATTCAGTGTGCTGGGGAGAGATCCTTTAAAAATTATGGTGTTACTGAATAGAATATTCAAAAAGGATAAAATGTCCATTCAATACCACATTAGATACTGCAGAGGTTTTATCTGGCCTCTCGAGGAAAAGCAATAAGTTCAAAACACTCTAGGACATGGCACCTTTAATTAAAAGTGAATGCTGTACACGAATTCTTAGCATACTGTATTATCATACAGTAAGCCGAGACAGCACTAAACAAACTCATGCTGAAGGTCATGCAAACTTAGGATATCACTATGTCACTTTCGAACATCTTTAGAAACTTCTTACTGCACACATCTGGTTGTCCATTTGGCAAAAACTTATATCACATTGTCTGATACGTATTCTCAATGGCATATAGAATACTGTAATGGTGTCATATAATCAGTATAAAATAATTATTGCCTGTCAACAATTTTCTTCCAAATTATCAGATATTCAGTATTATGTGATCATACATTCTACTAAGAGACTGTAAAGTCCATCAATCCAATAGATCTTGGTCTTCCTTGTAATCTTTCCTGTCATTAAACACCTGTTTTGCTAACCTTTGCACTCAAATTCTATTTAAGTGACCTTAGATTACCTCTGCTCACACATTATTGAATGCTAATAAAGTCAGATTCTTTTCTGATTTCTTCATTTTTAATATGATTCTGCAAAAGATGCTATCTGTTCTCTAATTTTCCTACAATTACCTTCAATGAACTGTTTTATTTCTAACAAAACATTCCGATACATTAATTAAAACTAGTTTAAACAACCCTGTACACTGCTAGCTCAGTATTTGGCTAATCTCAGTCTTATTCCAGATTTTAAGTGGTATACAAATTTAGTTACACAGGAGAGAGAGAGACCACCAACTTGCTTACTGGAAGACTGAAATACCTCTGTAGACCAACCATAACCAAATGTTATGTTTAGTCCCTAGAGCAGATTTCCAGATTATCTAACCTTAGGCCACCCATGATACTAATTCTAACTAAAAGCTAAAAGCCTTTCATGAGTGGGGTATCATATACAGTTCACCTTTAGTTGCATGAACTTATTTTCCATTTATTTATTCACTTTGGTGGCTATACCAGTTTTATTATTCTGTTATGTGATAAGCAAATGATAAGCAAAATTTCATGAATGTGGAGCTCCCAACAATTGGGGACTGTTTTGGGCTACAATTACTCTAAATTATAAATATTGGAAAAAAAAAAAAGACATTAATGAGAACAATGGTGTAATGATATCAGCCTACCTTTGTGGTATTAACTGTTCTGGAAACAGAAAGTCTTTGGAAATTAATGGTTTCCTCTGGGGTTGAGATATGTTTGAAGGTTTGTAAAAATATTAATAATAATAATAATAAACAAAGTTGAATATGTTCAAAACCATGAAAAATCTAAAATAATAATACATTATGACAACAATAAATAAATACAGCAAAGATCGCAAGATAGAAATTAAAATAGCTGGAAACATAAAAGAAAAACTTAAACACAAAATTAGAATGTGAAAACGAAGTAAAAATTATATAAATTTGAAAGATCTAAGAAATCTAAAAACAGAATAAAATACAAATGTATACAATTTAATGTGCTATTAAAATGACACAAATAAAAGGAAAGAACGTTTTTAAAGGGTAAAAATCCATTTCAGTGTGCCATTTCAGAAAAGTGGAAGGTTAGTAGTGTGCACATATAGACACTATCAATGAGTGGAAGTTAGCATAATGAACCAGTCTTTCAACCTGTAAATATATTCTCTTCTTTTATTTGTGTCATTTTAACAGCATTTTAAACTGTACATTTCTATTTCGCTTTTAGATTTCTTACATCTTAATATACATTATGTTGACAAAAGTATTTAGACACCTAGCTGTGATCAAAATAATGCATTTCAATTATATTTCTAATGCTGACTGGGACCACCTCTGGCCTGAATGACAGCAACTACCCTTCAGGGCATGCTTTTAACCAATTTCTGATGTTGCAACACCAACATCGATGATATGATAGCCGCTGTGATCGGAGTGAATTTGTTGTTCTAATTCGTCCCAAAGATGTTCAATGGAATTGAGGTCTGGACTCTGAGCTGGTCAGTCCAACACCTCAATATTGTTTTGTGGAAATCAGTCTCAGACACGAAGGTGCAGCATGGCATGGAGCAATGTGATGCTGAATCATGCATGGGTCACTGCCAAAGTACTTCCGCAGCACTAAAGCATGGAGTTGTCCAGAATGTCCAGGTATCCATAGACGTCATGGTTTTGGGGTACATCCACCAATGGACCAAGCCCCATCCAAATGAAACACCTCCATACTATTACCAAGAATCCACCAAACTTGACAGTTGGAATGATGCAGCCCTGCCGGAACCATTCCCTGGGTAATCACCAGATCCAAACATGACCATCAAAGTGAAACATTTTGGAAGCATGATTTGTCGCTCCATGGAACTATTTTCCAATCATCTACAGTCCAGAAACTGTGTGTGAATGTCATTTGACATTGGGGGAGGGAGGGGCTTGTCTGAGCAGACATTAGATTGGTAATCTAAGGCATGCAACTCTCTGCAGACATTTCTAGAGACAATGTCCCTGCAGCATTTTCCAGGTTGCCTGCAAGGTCTGCCACTGATAATGTGCAAGATGCTCTAACATTCTGAGACAGAGCTTGTCAATCTCGGTCAGTGAGTGTTGAAGCATCATCAACTTTCCATCTATGAATGACATAAGCAATGGTGGATTTCAGTATACTGAGAAGATACATCACAGACAGAAAGACCACTGATGTGACACCCAACTACCACCCCACACTGGAAATCTGTCAGTTCAGCTGAACGTGGCATCTTGCCATCAAGTATAGCATACAAAATATGCAGCACATCCAACCTTTTATGACCAGACTTACACACACTCTCTCTGAATATTTGCATGTGGTAAGATCCAAAATTTGCACGGCACATAAGGTGTGCAAATACTTTTGTCAACAAAGTGTATATCATCTTTACTTCGTTTTCACATTATAATTTTGCTTTTAGAGTTATTTTGTTATTTTATTTATTAGTTGGTTAGTTTATTTTATTATGGAGTTGCTTAAGCCAAATAACTGATAGGAAACCTCCACATTGCCTTTCAGGAACATGGAGTACAAACTGGGGCTTCTGAACTAATGTCCAATTCTCACGTTCACGTGGCCCCACAAGGCCCCAATGTTTTCATCAAGGAACCATGGACTACTGGAACAAGCTCCAACTCATCTAAAAGAATAATAAACCCAATATCAAAATAACTGAAGATAGGAACCATCAATATAAGGAGTATAAATAGAAAAGAAATTGAACTTGCAGAAGAATTAGAAAAACTACCACATGGACATAATTAGCATTTTTCAGAGAAAGAAGACAAAAACAGGTGAGATCGTACTAAATAATAAGTATAGGATCTTATTTTCTGGCAATAACAATCAAAGAAAGGAATGAATATTAAGAGCATTCAACACCAAGCATGAAGATAAACCTCTTGATTGGAAAGCAGTTTCATGTAGCGTTAAGTGGAAAAACTTCAAAATGGGGAAATGGACAATGAAATTTATTTGTCTATTGTCCCAAAGAAGGTTCTAAGAAAGAATTGGAGGAACTTTTTAATTCATCAAAACAGGCAGCTGACATAATGAAAATGAAAAACGTGGTCTTTGTTGGAGATCCGAACAGCAGAGTAGGAAATGAATCCCATCAGGTATATAGGAACATTTTGGGAAAATTTGGAGAAAAGGGCATAGCTAATAATAATAATTGTAAGTATTTACTGGACTTCTATTCAGGACATGGACTAGTCCTTACTAACACCATGTTTCAACATAAACATGTGCACAAGTTCACATGGAGAGAAGACAAGAAATAAGAAAAGCCTCACTGACTACGTCATTGTTGGCAGTGATATCATCATGTTGGTTCAGGATACAAGAGTGTTTCTTCTCCTCCTCATTCATCCCTGCAACTGCAGTACTGTGGAACAGTCTTCCCCCTGACATATTTCCCAAAGAATACAATATACAGGCATTCAAATCAAATGTAAACAAGTTTCTTCTTTCGTACTAACGTACTATAGGTTGACCAGCCAACCTCCTGTATATGGGCAAAAAAAAAAAAGTGTGTGCAGAGGATTTGAAATTGAAAGTAACCATTACTCAGTATCAAGGAGGATAAAAATAAATATCACAATGAAAGGAGCAGTTGATAGACTGAGAACAGTAGTAGAAAAATTTCAAGAGGAATGCAAAACAGAGACATATTAATACTTGAGATAGTAAAAGTTGTCGAAACCTTGAAATGTGGAAAGGCAGCTAAAGTAGATGATATTCAACCAGAAATGCTTAAGTGTGGAGGCATAAAAGTTGTGCAGTGGCTACACTTGCATAATTCAGAGAGCCTGGCTAGAAGGTCAAATTCCCAATGACTGGAGTTGAACTCTAATAGTACTCATCTATTAAAAAAAAAAGGGGGGGGGGGAACAAAACCGAATTCTCTACTAAGTCTTCTAGGTAAGATTTATGACAGCATACTTGAAAAGAGGTTGAGAAAGATTGTGGAAGAGAACAAGCTGGGTTCAGGCCAAACAGAGGTTGTCAAGATCAGATTTTCACTTTAAGACAAATAGTTTGTGAGATTGTGAGACATACAAAAATATTTTGGGAAAATTTGCAGAAAAGAGCAAAACTAATAATAATGGCAAATATCTGTTGGATTTCTGCTCAGGACATGGACTGGTTATTACTAACATCATGTTCCAACATAAAAATGTGCACAAATTCACATGGAGAGAAGAGGCTAGGGAATAAGAAAAGTCTCATTGACTATGTTATTGTTGATAGTGATGTTTTCTCCCTGGTGCAGGACACCAGAGTGTACAGAGGATTTGAAATTGGAAGTGATCACTATTTAGTCTTGAGCAGATTAAAACTGAATTTCATATTGAAAAGAATAACATGTAAGAAAGTTTTAAAGCGAATAAAAGTTGAGCACCTCTCACATGTGAACTGTAGACTAAAATACAGAAAGATTATTGAAAAGAAAATGAAAGAGTTTGAGAACAGGAATCAAACCTTGGAGATTCAGTGGCAAATTCTGAAGAAAACATTGATTGATTCTGCCAGAGAGGCATGTGGTGAGGTTGTGTGCAAGGATAAAAAAATCAGAACTCCCTGGTGGACACAGGAAGTTAAAGAGGCAGTGAAGGAAAAGAAGAAAGCATATCAAAAGTTCCTGGCAAATAAGTCAGCTTTTACTCTTACAGAATACAGAGACAAATGTAAGAAAGCTAAAAAGTGTGTAAAACTAGCTAAACAAAAGTCATGGGAGAACTTTGGCAAGAATATAGAAAATAAATATCAAGAAGGTGGCAAAATATTCTGGAGGTTGTTGAAGAAGCTTAGGAATGGAGGAAAGAGTGCTGTAAAAGGAGTTAGAGATGATAAAGGTGACATGATAACGGGAGAAAAAGATATCCTTGAAGTATAGAGTAATTACTTGGAAAAACTGATAAATGAAACAAGCAGTGATGAGAGCACAGTGATAAAAAACATTGACCAGGCATGCAGTCAGGAATACATATCCATACTTGAAGTAGAAAAAGCCATCAAAGGCTTGAAATGTGGAAAGGCAGCAGGAGTAGATGATATTCGACCAGAAATGCTGAAGTATGGTGGTATAAAGGTCTTACAGTGGCTGCACTGCATAGTTCAGAAAGCCTGGACTGAAGGACGAATTCCCGATGATTGGAGTAGAGCTCTCATAGTACTCATATATAAAAAGTAAATAAAACTGAATGTGAGAATTACAGAGGTATTTCCCTACTGAGTGTTCCTGGCAAGATCTATGCAAGTATACTTGAGAAACAGTTGAGAAGAATTGTGGAAGAAAACCTTGGTGAAGAACAAGCTGGATTCAGGCCAAATAGAGGCTGTCAGGATCAGATCTTCACTTTACGACAAATAGTCGAGAAATCATGGGAATATAACAAAGATCTGAATTTAAGTTTTGTCGATTTGGAAAAGGCATATGACAAGGTGCCAAGAGAGAAGCTATTCAACATATTGCACTTATATGGTGTCAATGGAGCATTATATCAAGCAAAACTTAGTCTTTATTTCAGTTGTAAGTCAGCAGTTAGAATTGAAGGAAGTACAGGAAGATGGTTTAATGTTAAATCTGGTGTGAGACAAGGATGTACATTATCCACTCTGTTATTCATCATCTATATGGATCACATTATGAAGGAAAGTTGTATTAAACCTGATATCAAAATTGGAGATGTTAATGTCAGCTCTTTGCTTTATGCGGATGATGTTATACTTCTAAATAAATCCGCTACAAGTCTGCAAGATTCTCTGACTAAATCGAATAGCTGTTGTAATAGATATGGTATGAAGGTCAGCAATAAAAAGACAAAGACAATGAAAATAGGCAGAATCACTGAAAATGTCAACTGTGTTGTGAATGGATAACCTGTGGAACAAGTAAAACATTTCAGCTACTTAGGCACGATTTTTACTGAAGATGGTAAATTAAATATAGAAATAGACAACAGAATCAGCAAAGCTGGTATGGTGGGAAGTCAATTGAATAAATTCATATGGAATAAGAGAGAAATCAGTCGGAACACTAAATTAGCTGTATACAAGACAGTGTTCAAACCAGTTTTAACTTATGGATCTGAGAGCTGGGTCAGAAGTAAAACACTTGAACAAAGACTAGAGACCGCAGATATGAGAGTCCTGAGAAAGATTAGAGGCGTGAACAGATGGCATCAATGGCAATATCATATTAAAAATGAGGATATTAGGAAAGAACTTGACATTGTCAGCATCCAGGAATGCGTTAGCAGAGCTAATCTCAGGTGGTATGGTCACTTAAATAAAATGGGAGAGGAAAGATTAGCAAAACAAGTGTTATCTGCCAGGTTGGCAGGAAAACGACCCAGAGGAAGACCAAGAGGTGGATTGATACGGTACAAAGTTCCTTAGACGACAGAAATATAAGATCTGATAATGTTGGAGTCTTGACAAGTAACAGACTGATTTGGAGGAAAATTGTAGATAGGAAGTTAGTAATGATGTAAATTTTTCATGTAGTACTGTCATATCCTGTACACCCCTTGAGGGTACATGGCAGGAATTTGATGATGATGATAAATAGTTGAGAAATTATAGGAATATGACAAGGATCTGTACTTAAGTTCTGCAGATTTGAAAGGGGGCATATGACAAGATGCCCAGAGAAAAGCTTTACAAAGCACCATAATTATATGGGGTGAATGGAACATTATAAAGAGCAATGCATAGCCTATATTTAACTTGTCAGTCAGCAGTTAGAATTGAAGGAAATACAGGAAGATGTATTGATGTAAAATCAGGTAAGGTTATATGGTGGTTAGCATTCATAGTGAAGATTTATGGAGAAACAGCATAGAATAATTACTTTACTTAACAGTCAATGTTTCAACCTCTATATTGAAGTCATCATATCATCAGTAACATACATATGTACTATATACACACTACATTCTGCTGCACTATACAAAAGTAAAATGAATATAAACCGTTTGTTAATCATTTATCCTAGCCTGACCTCTGGTGAGAAAAAAAAAATGGAACTACACTAAATTTCTACAGTCCTTTCATATTGAGATTTTCTTCTGTCTGGGTTCTGGTTGCTATATGGGTTGAAGATGGGTCCTCCACATTCGTGGAATAATTAATCCATCATTTATGTTCAGATCTGAATGATGCTTTAGCATTTTACAAGCTTCTTTGAATTTTCTTTCGAACCAGGTTTTGGTGAAGTAGAAACTTTTAGTGCCTTTCCAGTCAATTCTGTGGCATGTTTGGAATGCATGGTCTGATAAGTCTGTTTTACCATAATGGAGGTATTTAATGTGGCATTTGTATTCATCTTTTCTGATTGGGATGGTACATTCTGTGTAGGTTTGCGGTAGACTGTGAAGGAGAGGCAGCCCGAAGGAAGCCGTATGGCGAGTGTCTAGAAAAGGAAGAGAGTTGTTGTTTATGATTTCAATGGTGAATTGGATACATTTGTGTTGTTTGTTCAGGGAGGGATCAAGCTGATGTCACACACGCTGAAGATATGGGAAAGAGTAATTGAAAGAAGGATACGGCGGGAAACGAAAATTGGCGAGGAGCAGTTTGGATTTATGCCAGGAAGAGGGACAGCGGATGCAATATTTGCGCTAAGGTAACTGATGGAGAAATATAGGGAGATGCAGGTGGAGCTGCATATGGTGTTTATAGACCTGGAAAAGGAGTATGACAGTGGCCAGGTAAGAGGTATGGAGGTGTATGAGGAAGAAGGGGGGGGGGGGTCAGAGAAGTACATGAGGTTATTGAAGGAGATATATGAGGGAGTGAAAACTCAGATAAGGTCTAATGTTGGCATGACAGAGGGGGGTTCCCCATTGTCATTGGGGCTCCATCAGGGATCAGCTCTGAGCCCCTACCTCTTTGACCTGGTCATGGATGTACTAGTGGAGGACATCAAGAAGGAGCCGCCATGGAGCATGATGTTTTGCCGACGACATTGTTCTCTGCGAATCATCCCGAGAGAAGCTTGAAAAGACCCTGGAAGAGTGGAGAAAGGTATTAGAGAGAGGGGCATGAGTATTAACTGGGTGAAGACAGAATATATGTCAACAGGGAATGACAAGGATATGGTCATATGACTCCAGGGTGAAGGGTTAACTTAAGGGAAGAAATTCAAGTACCTCGGGTCGGTCGTCGAGAGGAATGAAGACCTGGATGAGGAAATACAGCACCGAATAACATGCAGCTGGATGAAGCGGAGGAAGATGAGCGGGGGGCCTGTGCGACAAGAGAGCGAGTTGTAAGATGAAAGGAAAGCTGTATAAGATGGTGGTGAGGCCGGTGATGCTTCATGGCACAGAGACGTAGCCTATAACAAAGGCACAGGAGAGGAAGATGGAGGTGGCGGAGATACAGATGTTGAGATGGATGAGTGGTGTGACAAAGAAGAACAGGATAAGGAATGACTACACCAGAGGACAGTCAAGGTGGGACTGATCGGTAAGAAGGTACAAGAAAGCAGGCTGAGGTGGTTCGGTCATGTAGAGAAGAGGAGTGAGTGGAGTGCATGGAGGGAAGGAGGAAAAGAGGCAGGCCCAAGCTCAGGTGGAAGGATAAGGTGGCAGAGGATCTTAGGGAGAAAGGATGGAGTCGGGAAGATGCCCTAGACCAGAGAACCTGGAGGAAGAAGATTAAAGATGGGAATGGGGACACAGTTTAACATGGGATAACGGCATAGCAAAAGAATTAGTGTTGTTTGTTCAGGAGGCTTAGGGATGTATTCAACATTTTGTGGCCGTGAGGCCAAATGACAAAATTATTGTCAATATATGTGAGCCAGACTTTGGATTTTAGGCTGACCAAATCTAGAGCTCGTTGCTCAAAGTCTTCCATAACAAGATAAATGATTAACAAACATTGATTCATTTTACTTTTGTATAGTGCAGTGGCATGTAGCTTGTATACTGGACATATGTGTGTTCTTTATGATGATCTCAACAGAGAGGTCGAAACATCGATTGTTAATTGCTTATTGTCAAGTAAAGTAATTATTGTAACTGTGTTGTGTCTCCATAAATTCTTCACTAAGAATGCTGACCACCGTGTAGCCTTAAAAGAAAGAACTGTCGTAATCCATGGAGATTAGACCCACAAGCAATGCAGCCACTATGATAAGATGAAAATTCGTGTTTCTGTGTTAATTAATTGGCTAGCCTTTCTAAAACTATGTAGAGACAACAACTTGATATCAAACTGCATTAAATTAAAAAAAGAAGTTTACTTCAGCCAAAGCACTCCATATTTATGCCTGTTTGGAAAAAGATTTGTTTACAGAACAGATCCACGAGCCTTGCAAAAATCTAGCAGTTATTCAAGCCAACGTTTTACAACAAAAATCAGAGCTATCGAGCTACTTAAATCCCAATATTTGGGATATTCTAGAGAGAATTACAGATGGCTCGAAAAGCACATGTTACTTAAGAACAAAGAAAAATTAATAGTGAAGTTTCAAGCACTAAAACAATACAGATGCCATAGGAATAACCAATTACAAACCATGGAAGACTTCAAGCAACAAGCTCTAGATTCGGCCAGCCTAAAATCCAATGTCCAGCTGAGATATGTTCATGATATTTTCGCCATATGGTCCCATGGCCACGAAACATTAAATACATTCCTAAGCCACCTGAACAAACAACACAAATGTATCCAATTCACCATCGAAATTGAAAACAACAGCTCTCTTCCTTTTCTAGACACCTTCCCCTCAGGCTGCCTCTCCTTCACTGTCTACTGCAAATCTATACGTACAGGCCAACGTATACATAAAAATTCATACCATCAGAACACAAAAAACTAGGAGTCATCAGCACACTCAAACAAAAAGTCCTAACAAGTTTCTCCAATGAACAAGCTCTGAACCAAGGATTTGAAATCATTAATCAAACATTTGTAAAAAATGGCTACAATATATTAAAAAAAAAAGTTCACAAGATCCTCCATAAAAATGCAACTAAAGGCAAAAAAAAAAAAAGATTACAAGAATGCCATAGCCATACCCTACATCACAGGCATTTCAGAAAAAATAGATAGAACACTACTTAAATACAACATCAAGACAACCTTCAAACCCCTGGCAAAATTAAGAAATTTACTTAACTCCTCCAAAGATTCTCTTCCATATCTTGCCCACCCAAAGGTTTACAAAATTCAATGTACCTGTAACCTACTGTACATAGGGGGAAACAGGACGCACCATCCCAATCAGAAAAGATGAACACAAATGTCACATTAAATACCTCTCTCCACTATGATAAAATAGGCCTATCAGACCATGCACTCCAAACATGCCACAGAACTGACTGGAAAGGCACTAAGTCCCTACACTGCACCAAAACCTGATTTCAAAGCAGCTTGTGAAATGCTAAAACATCATTAAAATCGGAACAAAAATGATGGACTAATTATTCCAAGAATATGGAGAACCCATCTTCAACCCATATAGCAACCAGAACTCCAGACAGAAGAAAATCACAATACGAAAGGACTGTAGAAATTGTTTAATGTAGTTCCATTTTTTTTCTCACCAGAGGTCAGGCCTAGGATAAACGATTAACAAATATTTATATTCACTTTACTTTTGTATAACACAGCGGAATGTAGTGTGTATATTGTACATATGTATGTTCCTGATGATGACTTCAATTTAAATCTGAACAAAAATGGACTTATTATTCCAAGAATGTGGAGGACCCATCTTCGACCCATATAGCAACCAAAACCCTAGACAGAAGAAAATCACAATACGAAAGGACTGTAGAAATTGTTTAATGTAGTTCCATTTTTTTTTTTCTCACCAGGCTAGGATAAATGATTAACAAACATTTATATTCATTTTACTTTTGTATAGTGCAGTGGAATGTAGTGTGTATATTGTACATATGTATGTTACTTGTTTAATGTTAAATAAAGTAATTATTCTAACATGTGTGTTGTGTCTCCATAAATTCTTCACTATGAAGAGTAAGACAAGGATGCACATTATGAAAGAAAGTGACATCAATCCTGATGCCACTTAGCTTTTTGCAGATGATGTTGTACTCCTAAACACATCTAGTGCAATTACAAAGATAATAAGCCGAAAGGCTATTTTACCGGCGAATTTGTTAATTAAGAGGGAGATAGTAAATCCCGTTTTATTTTATAGCCGGGTACGAAACTCGGGTCGAAATCCATCGACATCCATAGAGTTTCAATGCCAAAAAAACTATCGACAGAACCAAGTGTAAATGATCACTTGAGTAGTACAACACCAGGGCAACTCCATGCAATTGAAACTCTATGGATGTCGATGGATTTCGACCCGAGTTTCGTACCCGGCTATAAAATAAAACGGGATTTACTATCTCCCTCTTAATTAACAAATTCACCGGTAAAATAGCCTTTCGGCTTATTATCTTTGTAATTAACAATATTTAACAATATATAGTACACCACTTCGGCAATTCGATAGTAGAGGTATGTAAGTTTTGTTTCACTTAAAACCTTGATATTCCAGCTCTACCTACTCACTGATGAGACCTCAAAAAAGGTTGAAACCGGTATGGGTAGTGACCTCTTCTCATAATGTAAAACAATATATATACATCTCTTAGGAGCTGGGTTTTACATTATGAGAGAATATTAAAGTTAGTGACAGAGCTTGCTCCACCTTTGCATGGAGCTGCCCTGGTGTTGTACTACCTAAGTGATCATTTACACTTGGTTCTGCCGATAGTTTTTTCGGCATTGAAACTCTATGGATGTTGATGAATTTCGACCCGAATTTCGTACCCAGCTATAAAATAAAACGGGATTTACTATCTCCCTCTTAATTAACATCTAGCAAGTCTCCAGAATTCCCTAACTAAATTGAATAACACTGTAACAAATTTGGCATGAAAATCAACAATAAAAAAACCAAAACTATGAAAATAGGCAGGTGCATAGACAATTTCAGCTGCATTTTGAATGGAGATCCTATAGAACAAGTAAAACATTTCAGCTAGTTTTTAGTGAAGATGGCAGGTTAAATCTGGAAATAGACAACAGAATAAGCAAAGCTGGTATAGTGGATAGGCAGCTGAATGAATTTATATATAATAAGAGAGAAATTAGCCAAAACACTTAAAACTGGTTTGAACACTGTCTTGTAAACTAACAGTATACAAGACAGTGTTAAAACTAATTTCAAGTTATGGATCTGAGAGCTGGGTTAGAAATAAAGTACTTAATCCACAGATATGAGGGTTCTGAGAAAAATTTGAGGAGTGAACCGATGGCATCAATGGCAGAATCATATTAAAACCGAAGATATTAGAAAGGAAATTGACATTGGCATTCAAGAATGACAAGCAGAGCTAATCTAAGGTGATATAGCCACATAAATAGAATGGGTAAGAAAAGATTAGCAAAACATATGTTTGATGGCAAGATGGCAGGAAAGAAACTGACCAAGGTCTAGGTGGATTGATTCAGTCAGAAGTGCCTTAGAAGAACGAAATGTTAGATATGACAATTCTGGAGTGATCACAAGTAATACTAATTTGGTTGAAAATTATGAATAGGAGATTAATAATAATGTAAACTTAATAATGAAGTGCTGTCATAGTAACCTGAACATCCCTTGGGGATACATATCACAAAATTGATGATGATGAGTTATTTTATTTTTTCAGCTATTTTAATTTCCATATTATAATCTTTGGTTATATTTATTTATTGTTGTCCCAATATATTAATTATTTCTGATTTCCATGGTTTTTTGTATATTTTCAACTTTATGTTTATTAATGTAAACTTAATCTTGTAGTGTTGTCATAGTAGCCTGAATACCCCTTGAGGGTACATATTCAGATAATGGTGATAAATAAGACATTTACATGGCATAATTACTACGTTCCGAAGAGCTTTTATATTGGCACCTTATCATGTGTCTTTTCTAGATCTAAAAACCACATACTTTGTTATATTCCTATGATTTCTCAACTATTTGTCTTAAAGTAAAATTCTGACCAGGACAAAATTTAGACTAAATGCTGCTTCTTGTTCTCTAAATTTTTCTTCAGCTATATTTCTTATTCTTCTCAAATATGTTTGCATAATCTTAACTGGAACACTGAACTAGGAATTCCTCTTTAACTGAAACATTCAATTTCCCTTCCTTTTTTAAAGAGATCCAAACATCTGCACTGAATTAATACCTGAAATAATACTCACTGGAGTGGGAGCCTTCATTCCCCACTCTACTCCACTGTAAATCTCAGCCAATCTCAGCATTCCATTCAGTGCTTTCCACTGTGACCTATGGCACTGCGGTCATGCAAACTGGGATGACCTCCAAAATTTTTATGCATCTTTGTCATGGTCAGATCACATTACCACTTTTGCCCTCCTGCTCCAAATATTTGCAGCACAGAACTCATAACTGAAATAATCCTCACTGGAATGAGAACCTCCATTTCCCACTCCACTGCAAACCTGACTCATATCCAAGCCCTGGTTCTAAAAAAATCACCTCTGCAGCCCATTATAAAAATTTTATTTAAGCCATTGAACACAGCATATGTTCAGTGGCTTAAATTAAAAACACCAGCTTCTCATTCAATTCAACTTACACAATAGCCCAAAACAAGTGTAAAACAGTTATTAATGATTCCAAAGCAGACTTCATAAGAATGAAATGCAATAAACCTCCTGCTCAAATGGCAATAGAGCTTTCTAGTCCCTTGCTAAAAATGTTGGACATAGCATCTGTCCTCTCTTTTTCCCACTTCTCTTGCATCCTAATGGCACCATGGCAACCTCACTGAAGGAAAAGGCAGACTTCTTTGGCATCAATTTTTTCCCACCCTTCAACTCTTGTCTGAACAAATGAGGCAAATCACATCCCACACTACCACAAACTGCCCACCGCATGCCTCCTCTGAACTTTTGTCATAAGGACATCAGGAAAACCCTGATTAATCTTGATACTAATAAGGTAGTAGTTAGAAGGCTCCTGGTAGTCAGTACAGTATTCCTCTGAGCGAGGAGTCTGTTGTCATCAAAACACTTATGCTTCAGAATTAACTCTCATCCCATATCACATATAAGCTGTCATAGTCTACTGGAATCTACCATACAGCATGGAACTAAGCCTATACCAAAAAAGGGAGACAAAAGTCAACCATCTAATTATCAACCCATTGCTCTCACCTCGCTCCTTTCAAAAGTGCTAGAGAAGGTTATCAACAACCATCTTTCTCATTATTTGGAAACTTATCAGTTAATTAGTGATCATCAGTATGGTATGGATTCTGCAATTCTCATTCTACAGCTGACCTCCTAATCAATCTCACCCATCTTTGGACAAAGGCCATGGAAAGATTTGGAGAAACTCACGTTGTTGCTTTCAATATTTCAAAGACATCGAGACTTCCTGAACAAACCATCATCTTATGGCCTCCCTCCTGCACTCTGAGATTGGATTGCTAGCTTCCTTGGTGAATGAGCATGAGAAGTAAAACTAAAAAGGGGAAGATAGAGAGGTTATCAGGAGGTAAAATTTCAAGAAAGTTAACTCTGAGTTAAAAGAAAATTAAGAAATATTAGCTGGAAGATATTTGCTGAAAGTGACAATCATTTACATTATATTAAATAATCACTTCAACCAAAAAAGCCAGTCTAGGTGGTCAAATGGATGACATCTCGAAAGAGTGGGTATGGATATTTTGTGAATGTCTTTAGTAACTGGTAGACAATCACAAAATATCCATACCCACTGTTTTGTGATAAAGAGGGTGGTCTAGTATAAGACCACCCTCTATCAAAGTATGATGTAGCCTGAAACAGTTCAATGTTTAATCTCTAAGGAGAGGTTCCAGATTATCTAACCTCAAAGTATATTAATACTAATCTATGAAACCATGCATGGGATTAAAAACAGGAGCTGGTTGGATGAGTATGCAAGATTTCAAAAAGAATTTTTAAAAAAAGTTATGGAAAGAGTATATGTTTAATAAAAAGGTTAAGAATAATAGAAAATCAGTTCATTCTAAGTATCTTAGTAGGTTATACAGTTTTTCATACTAAGCTTATATCTTACTGATTATTAATACTGATAAACCACTTCACTGCCTGAAGTGATTTGAAAAAGTTCCCTATTTGGTCTCCAGGATTTCTCAATTATCTCAGATGATACATTGTACTAACTTACAACAGGTGACAGGTTTACAACCTTTCATGTGGTATTCACATAAAAAGCAGTAGCTTGTCAAAACATGCTGCAACACAAGCAGCATGACTAACCATAAAAAATAAAAATCACCCTTTAATTCTGTTTTTAAAATAAACACACAACAAACTGAGATCAAGTTAAAATTAAAATAAAATGCAAGCATATTTTTAACACTGGAACAAAAGATTTAAAATTAATTAATATGTACTGGGAAAGGGGGGATATTTTTACTGTCTGGTGTGAGACAAGAAGTGAAAATATCCTAAGTGAAAACACACCGCTTATTGAACATCTGAAGTGGCTTTAGCAAGTTTAGTAAAGTGAAGTTTGGGGTATGAAATTCTACTCTCAAGAGCAGGATTCCCCAGTCCACCCACTATACTAGTGCACCATTTACTGGTCTTTCATATGTGAGATAATTTTAAAACTACTGTGTCTTCAACATCTGTAGAAATCACATTAACTGCTGTATGTTTAAAATATTTTAGTAACTAAGAAAGACTTTTGCTTGCACATAAAATAGTTCTCCAGGCAATTCAAGTGGTTGCCTATTGAAGATGATTGAATAACATCCATTAGTTCATATCATTCCTCTTTCTCTATTTGTAAATAGGATTTTTATTTTTATTTTTTTTTTTTGAAGTAATGTATCTTAGCTTCTGGGCATAGATACATGTGTGTACAAGTTTCAAGGTTACAAGATAAAATATTAGCTTTATAAATTTATAAAGTTACCTTACTAAAAATAAATGTATATTCATCAACCTACCTACATGTTCCAATAGGTTTTGGGAGCACAACACCAGCTGTGTAAACTGCTTGAAATATTCCTTCTAAGTTTACCCGCCTAGTTATCTCTCGAATGAGTACTGGAGCTACACGTTTTGAACGAAGCTTTTTATGAACACAGAGAAAATTTATTTCCACCATTTTTTGTACACTGTAAGTGAGATCATAAATGGATTTTGAATAATCATATAACAATACAAGTAAAAATTAATTCTTAAAAAATAGAGTTAAAAAAACAGAAATACTAAAATTAAACTTGAAAATTTTCTTCTTTATGAATAAGGTTTTTTATTATTATTTATTTATTTATTATTTTTTTTTTTTGCAATATTGTTATTCTTATTATTACGTGACTCATCATGAAAGGATGCACTACTCCACTACACAGAACTCGCCATCCTCTCAACTTAATTTGCTTAAATTACTGCCCACCACCCCAAATATTAGTTTTGTCTGTAAATTTTGTGCATTCTCATGGCTGATATGCTGTAAATGGGATGAAAAACCCGCGTTTCCAGGAAGAAATAATCCTGCCGACTCCGTATGAGATTGGCAAACTCACTCTCAAATGAAAAAGCCCATATAAAGATTCCTCTTGTGACAACAAGAATTGAATCCAGGTCTTCTCAAATTGAAGTGGGCAATGTCCCATTGTTCTTCCAATTACACTACAGAGGCACTATTATTATTATTTAATTTTATTTTTGGAAAAAAGTTAAATACTTGAAATTTTTTTTCTAGTTAATTAATGCACAGAGTAAATTATATTCTTGTTTTCATTCTTTAACTCAAGCATGAACAAGAAAAAGTTTCAATGTGAAGTAACTTCTCTTCCACACTACCTCAACATTTGTGGCATAAACACGATATTGGTAAGTAATGTGCAGCATCACCTACAGACATCCAAAATTCAATCTCTTATTTCTGAGCAAATTACACAAACACGACCATAAGGGTCGTGTTTGTGCTTTTGTGCGATCAAGCATTCCTTATTAAAGGATATCTAATACTGGCTTAAGAGTTCCTTGCCTCATTATGTATTATTCATCTGCTGTCTCTACCATTTGCCCAATTCAGAAAATCATTCTCACCTCTGATTTCTTAGCACTCAACATTCCCTTTGCTGTTAGACAGTGAAGTTGTTTTACTTGGCGAGTTTAATATCCACAACTCCAGCTGGCTCCCTTTTTTCCAATTCCAATGACCAAGCTAAAAGAGATGTTGAGCTATTTGCTATAAGCAATGACCTAAAGCAAACTGTTCATCTACCAACCAGAATATCCAATAATACAATCCTCTACTTGTCCAACACTCTGGACCTTTTCTTACCCAGTTTTCCTTCCATGTAAACTAGAGGTGATTTCCTCTTGATAATTAAGTTCATAATTTCATACAAGTTTCATCTCTAGCAGAATATCCTTCCCATCTCAACCATTCACAACCTCATATCTTTTGACTAGCTGAGTCATAGCAGTCTGTTTCATCACATTGTAGGAGAGACAGTCTGTACGATGGACCTCACATCACTGGACTACTTATTTCTTCTCAGCAACTGACTGGTAGGACGTTTAAATTGATTTCAAGTCTCAAAAGGAAACAAAATGGCTGGATTTAAAGTTTGAAGACAAGGATACACATAATGTTACAAATTAAAACACAAAATGGAAACATGAGAATCTAATGCTAATTATATTCTCATTTGTTTCTATTTTGGATCCAAAAAATAGGCCACAAAGATGAATAACTAAATGGAGTTTTAAGTAAAATAAAATATTTGAAACCAAGAAAAGTCGAGAAGCTCGAAACTAATTACAGTAACAATTATACACAATTTTACAATGGTATGAGCAGGAGAGCAAAAGTAGTGCTGATGACACATATAATCCTAGAAAAGAATAATATAAATCAGGAAGATCTATTATTCTTTCCTCCTGAAAAATATAACAAACAAAGAAAATAAGTTTGCTTATGTAGTGGTGATGGCAAACTTAAATGCTAGAACAGTAAAATAAATTCAATCATGAGTACTCATGACAAGCAATAAGCAAACAGTTAACAGAAATGAAGAGTGCTAATCGATTATATAGTTAACAATAATTTTAAAGTTAAAATCACATTCTTTCCACAAAAGATTGTCATAATCACACTTCAATGACAAGAGAATACAAATCAATGTATATATGCAAATCAAGAGGATACAAATCATACAAAGAGACTATACGAGGTGGTATCAAAATGTTTCGAGACTAGCTCTGTTTACGAGAAATTACTTTATTTATCTACGTTTACACACTATCACCTTCAAAATAGTCCCCTTGCGTATCAATATAGCGCTCTCAGTGTTCTTGCCACTTCTTGAATGTGTCCTGGAAGTCTTCTTTTTGAAGCATGTCAAGCACCTTCTGAGATTTGCACTGGCTCTCCGCAATGGTGTCAAAACGGTGAGCTTCAAGCTGGATCTTCATCTTTGGGAAGAAGGAGAAGTCTGCAGGAGCCAAATCTGGTGAGTAGGGTAAGTGTGGAAGTGAGATCATGTTGTTTCTGGCAAGAAACTCACATGTGAGGAGAGCTCAGTGACAGGGTGCATTGTCGTCATGGAACATCCAGTTTTTTTGTGCACCACAGATCTGGTTGCTTTCGCCAAATGTCCTCCCTCAGATGCCTTAAAACCTGGCAGTAGAACTCACTATTGACGGTCTCGCCCCTGAGGACGAATTCTCGATGCAAAATGCCACGAATGGCGAAGAAGACTATGAGCATGCACTTGGTCAAGCTGCGGACCTGCCTCGCCTTTTTCAGTCGTGGAGATGATGGGCTCTTCCACTGTGAAGAGTGTTGCTTCCTCTCAGGGTTGTACCCGTACACCCAAGTTTCATCACTGGTAATGATCCTCGACATGAAGGATGGGTCATCCACGGCACGCTGATGAAGTTCTTGGCAGATTTCAACGCAGTGTTCCTTCTGCTGCTGGGGACGAACTTGGCAGCAACACGGCACATGTTCAAATCACACGTGAGGATTACTTGGACTGTTCCGTAAGACACACCGACAATGGCAGCAATGTTGTAGAGTGTTCTCTGACGATCCTCATGCACAAGTTGCTGAATAGTTTCGACGTTTTTGGGGGTTGAGCTCATTGAAGGTCTTCCTGATCTCTCATCGTCCTCCAGTGATGTTCTTCCGCTCTTGAAGCAAGCGTGCCACTCAAAATACCTCTAACGACTTATTGCAGCATCACCGTAAACTTGCCGAATCATGTCAAATGTCTCTGTGGCAGATTTGCCCAGTTTCATGCAGAATTTCACGTTTGCTCTTTGTTCTAACTTGCTGTCCATGATGAAATCGCAGATGCGGTAACGCAGGTGGTCAGAATAGCATCAGTTGCACAGCTCCCAATGTACACAGGACGATGTCTTTTGGCACACTGACTTATGAAGGTAGGTGCTCCCCTGTGACTGCATGCACAGTCACAGGGAAATATTTTGATACCACCTCATACACTAGCAAATAAAAAATTGGCAAAATTTGTTCTTGACACAAAGGTTTTTAGAAGCTTTGATTTGGAAACTAATTTCTCTTATTAGTCTCACCAATTTGATTTCTTCCACAATAGCTAAGAAGAGAAATGCTTCAAAGTTAGTCTCTTAAAAGATCTTAGTATTACTATTATCATTACATAACACCTCCAGGGAATCCAAGGCCTCATCATGAGAGGGCACACTACTCTACTTTGCTAAATACATCTCATCCTCTCCACTAGTATTTAATTATCCAACTACGATACTACTAGCATCAGAACCATATATAGCACCATTTTTTTTAAAAACAGATTTTAAAAAATAGCAAACTAGAGAACTGAATGAAGAAGAAGAATGGTTAAACATTTGTGCAAAAAAAGAAGAGATGATATAGTAAAAGAGGTCTTATACAACAGGATGAAAATATTTCTAGAATTACAGAAGATATAAGAACACTTTCAACAAGTATTTATAAAATAGATCAATTGAAAATAACAGACCAAAAGCCTTAGCTAAAAGCTAAGTGAGGAAAAACATAGAAAGTTGGAATAATATCATCATCATCAAATTCCTGCCATGTACCCTCAAGGGGTGTACAGGATATGACAGTACTACATGAAAAAATTACATCATTACTAACTTCCTATCTACAATTTTCCTCCAAATCAGTCTGTTACTTGTCAAGATTCCAAAATTATCAGATCTTATATTTCTATCGTCTAAGGAACTTTGTACCGTATCAATCCACCTATATCTTGGTCTTCCTCTGGGTCGTTTTCCTGCCAACCTGGCAGAGAATACTTGTTTTGCTAATCTTTCCTCGCCCATTCTGTTTAAGTGACCATACCACCTGAGATTAGCTCTGCTAACGCATTCCTGGATGCTGACAATGTCAAGTTCTTTCCTAATATCCTCATTTTTAATATGATATTGCCATTAATGCCATCTGTTCACGCCTCTAATCTTTCTCAGGACTCTCATATCTGCGGTCTCTAGTCTTTGGTCAAGTGTTTTACTTCTGACCCAGCTCTCAGATCCATAAGTTAAAACTGGTTTGAACACTGTCTTGTATACAGCTAATTTAGTGTTCCGACTAATTTCTCTCTTATTCCATATGAATTTATTCAATTGACTTCCCACCATACCAGCTTTGCTGATTCTGTTGTCTATTTCTATATTTAATTTACCATCTTCAGTAAAAATCGTGCCTAAGTAGCTGAAATGTTTTACTTGTTCCACAGGTTCTCCATTCACAACACAGTTGACATTTTCAATGATTCTGTATATTTTCATTGTCTTTGTCTTTTTATTGCTGACCTTCATACCATATCTATTAAAACAGCTATTCAATGTAGTCAGAGAATCTTGGAGACTTGTAGCGGATTTATTTAGAAGTATAATATCATCCGCATAAAGCAAAGAGCTGACATTAACATCTCCAATTTTGATATCAGATTTAATACCACTTTCCTTCATAATGTGATCCATATAGATAATGAATAACAGAGGGGATAATGTACATTCTTGTCTCACACCAGATTTAACATTAAACCATCTTCCTGTACTTCCTTCAATTCTAACTGCTGACTTACAACTCAAATAAAGACTAAGTATTGCTTGATATAATGTCCCATTGACACCATATAACTGCAGTATATTGAATAGCTTCTCTCTTGGGACCTTGTCATATGCCTTTTCCAAATCGACAAAACTTAAATACAGATCTTTGTTATATTCCCATGCTTTCTCGACTATTTGTCGTAAAGTGAAGATCTGATCCTGACAGCCTCTATTTGACCTGAATCCAGCTTGTTCTTCACCAAGCTTTTCTTCCACAATTCTTCTTAACCGTTTCTCAAGTATACTTGCATAGATCTTGCCAGGAACACTGAGTAGGGAAATACCTCTGTAATTCTCACATGCAGTTTTATTTCCCTTTTTATATATGGGTACTATGAGAGCTGTACTCCAATCATCGGGAATTCGTCCCTCTGTCCAGGCTTTCTGAACTATGCAGTGCAGCCACTGTAAGACTCTTATACCACCATACTTCAGCATTTCTGGTCGAATATCATCTACTCCTGCTGCCTTTCCACATTTCAAGCCTTTGATGGCTTTTTCTACTTCAGGTATGGATATGTATTCCTGACTGCATGCCTGGTCAGTGTTTTTTTTTTATCACTGTGCTCTCATCACTGCTTGTTTCATATATCAGTTTTTCAAAGTAATTACTCCATACTTCAAGGATATCTTTTTCTCCTGTTTTCATTTCACCTTTAACTCCTCATCTCTAACTCCTTTTACAGCACTCTTTCCTCCATTCCTAAGCTTTTTCAACAACCTCCAGAATATTTTGCTACCCTCTTGATATTCATCATCATCATCATGCGTATCAAGGATTTAGGCCTAGTATGGCCTGTTCCGGCCTTAGAAGTCATCGTTGAATCGTTTAAGAGGATGTCCTGGTTTTCTTTTTCCTAATGGCTTGTACTTTAATGCTTGTTTTGGTAATCTTTCTGTTTTCATTCTTTGAACGTGTTCCATCCATCTATGTTTATATTTTTTAATTTTTTCAATTACTGGTTCTTGGTTTAATTCTTTCATAATATCTTCGTTTCTTTTGTGATCAAATAGGGTATACTTTTCAGTTTTTCTCATAAACTTAATTTCTGCTGTTGTTAATCTTTCTTTGTCTTTTTGTTTTATTTTCCAGATTTCGCTTCCATACATTAAGACCGGTAGGGCTAATGTATTGTATACTTTTAGCCTGGTTTGTTTTTGAACTAGGTTTGGTTTAAATATAGAGTTAATTACTCCTGTTATTTTTAAATATTTTGCAATTTTTACGTTTATAACTTTTTCATTTTCATATGTGATCATACATCCTAGGTAGTTAAATGAATTCACCTGTTCTAAGATCTTGTTGTCTAATACTATTTTAGTTCTTGCTGGATCTTGTCCTTTAAAGGCCATGGTTTTTGATTTTTCAGTTGATATTATCATACCATAATCTTTGGATATCTCATTTAGATTTAAAATAGCTTTCTGTAAGTTATCTTCAGAATTTGTAATTATTATTTGGTCGTCTGCAAAGAGGAGAGTGTTTAAGTTAACTGTAGGTGAAAATTTAATTCCTTGATGTAAATTTTTACTGCATTTTATTATTATTTCATTTAAGTAGATATTAAAAAGAGTTGCTGAGAGGGGACATCCCTGTCAGACCCCTTGGTTTATCTCTCTTGTATATGATAGCTCGTGATTTAATCTTATTTGTATTTGATTATTTTCATATATACTTGTGACAGCTTTTAGGATATTATTTGGTATTTGTCTTTCTTTTAATATGTTAAATAATATGTTTCTTTTAACTTTGTCAAATGCTTTTTCAAAGTCAATAAATGCAATATGTGTTTCTATATTATATTCTCTTCTTTTCTCTATTATTAATTTTATGCAGAAGGCTGGGTCTACACACGATCGTCCTTTTCTAAATCCATTTTGTACCTCTAGAATAAAGTTTTCGGAATATTTCATTAGTTTGTTATTTAAGATTCTGCTGTATATTTTGTAACATGAATTTAGTATACTGATACCTCTATAGTTTTTAGGGTCATCTCTATTACCTTTCTTATAGATAGGAATCACAATTGCTTTTTTCCATTCTATTGGGGGGATACCAGTTGAGTAAATTTTATTTAAAAATAATAAGAGTCTTCCTTTGAATCTTGTTTCTGCGTATTTATATAGTTCTGAACCTAGCTTATCTTCTCCAGGTGATTTTCCTTTCCTTGTTTCTTTCAGGCTGATTTCTAATTCTGGTATTCCTTCTTGATATTTATTTTCTACCTTCTTGCCAAAGTCCTCCCATGACTTTTGTTTAGCTAGTTTTACACACTGTTTAGCTTTCTTACATTTGTCTCTGTATTCTGTAAGAGTAAAAGCTGACTTATTTGCAAGGAACTTTTGATATGCTTACTTCTTTTCCTTCACTGCCTCTTTAACTTCCTGTGTCCACCAGGGAGTTCTGATTTTTCTATCCTTGCACACAACCTTACCACATGCCTCTCTGGCAGAATCAATCAATGTTTTCTTCAGAGTTTGCCACTGAATCTCCAAGGTTTGATTCCTGTTCTCAAACTCTTTCATTTTCTTTTCAATAATCTTTCTGTATTTTGGTCTACAGTTCACATCTGAGAGCTGCTCAACTTTTATTCGCTTTAAAACTTTCTTACATGTTATTCTTTTCAATATGAAATTCAATTTTATCCTGCTCAAGACTAAATAGTGATCACTTCCAATTTCAAATCCTCTGTACACTCTGGTGTCCTACACCAGGGAGAAAACATCACTATCAACAATAACATAGTCAATGAGACTTTTCTTATTCCTGGCCTCTTTTCTCCATGTGAATTTGTGCACATTTTTATGTTGGAACATGGTGTTAGTAATAACCAGTCCATGTTCTGGGCAGAAATCCAACAGATATTTGCCATTATTATTAGCTTTGCTCTTTTCTCCAAATTTTCCCAAAATATTTTTTTGTCTCACAATCATTTCCTACTCTGCTATTTAGATCCCCAACAAGGAACAACTTTTCCTTTTTCATTGTGTCAGTTGCTTTTTCTAAAGCCTCAAAAAATTCCTCTACTTCTATCTTAGTAGAACCTTCTGCGGGACCATAGGCAAAAATAAGTCTCATTATCCAGTTCCCCATTCTGATATTTGCCCACATTACTCTACTTGAGACTGACTGCCATTCAAGAAGATTAGCCTCGTATTTTGTGTTGAATACTATGGCTACTCCTTGTTTTCCTTGATTGTCAATGCCTGAATATAACATTTTGTATTTATTGCTCAGAAAGATCTCGCCAATTTTGGTCATTTTTGTTTCAGTTACCCCTATTATGTCGATCTGGTACTTATCTAATTCCTCAGCTAGCTCCATTTCTTTGCCATTCAGGCTTCTTACGTTGATAGTACCGATCTTTAACTGTGGTGATGTTGAGTTGGGGTTTGATTTCAGATTTGTTCAGTAGCTGACTTTTCGCTGTTTGCCCTGGTTCCCTGGCGAAAACAACGGGGGCCTTGTTTAACCGGGCGACGCCCCAGCCGGCATGAAATTTTGTCATGTTGTACCATCATTTTTTTTTTTATTTTGGTTTAACCAATAAGAATACAATTTGGTCGGCTAAATCCCAAATTGCCAGCCCATCCTCGTTCATTCAGTATCCAAGTAGATACCCAACAGGGTGCACCACGAGAAGGTGAGGATTGGATATTAGGTCAGAAGCCCTGGTTGGTTCTCCGCATTCCTTTAAAGGCTATTTGGAGGCCTCCTCTCAGTTATACAGCTTTGACTCTTAAGCACCCCTTGGAATAATATGACTGATAAAATTAACAGTATTTTCAAGATCATATACTAATTACAAATATCACAATTCAAAACCAACATGTAGCATTTATAGGATATAGAAAAGCCTTAAACTATGCAAAAAGAAATCAACTTTTAAATTCACATGCTGATGATGAAATCACAAACCAAATAACAGTAACAATCTACACATCCTATACATTCTTCATAGCAGTCAAATTGAGTAGTGGTGATAGAGGGCAGCTTGGTTGTATGCATGATTTATTGATTTCCAACAAGGCTATCCTCAATCACCATTCCTCCCCCCCCCCCCCAACACACAAACAGATATCAATGCCATAGTCAGGTAATGAAAACCAAAGTTCATGGAAATATCCCATTACAAAGTGATGGGATTTTTTTTATGATGTAACAATCCTGAGGAACACCTGAATTATTAGCAAAATCTGAAGAGAAAACACCCTCTGCCAATAATACACAACCTATCTGAGAAACTATCAGACATTAAGATGACAGTTTGCTGAAAAGCTGTTGATGTCAGGCACTGTTATGCCTTGGAAACATCAGATACAACAGCACAGTTTTTTTCAAACGTTTCTATAGCATTTGTCCACCAGAGGTTTTGGGGTGATGTGAAGAGATCTATTGTTGATCTTGAATGGCAAATTTCATATTGGTGAGACATTTCCTTGAGTGGGACATTTGTGAATAGGGAGGAGACGTGAAAACTGACCATTATGTCAGTGTGTTGGAGTGAGAGGGTTTCTATACTGGCTTTGAAGTGGGCAGAGTTTTTGATGTATGATGGTGTGTTGCCAGTATAGTGTGCGAGCACTTTGGCTAAATGTTTGGCTAATTTATATGTGGGGGAATCAATGCCATCCAGTACGGGACATAATGGCACATTTTGTTTATGTACTTTTGGAAGTCCATATAATCGGGGGGGGGATCTAGAGTTAAAAGGTTTTAGTTTGTTAGCCTGTGTAGCTCAGTGGATGTGGCGTTTGTACACCACGGTGCTTGGCCGCACGAAGGAAGACTTGGTTTCAAGTCTAGTCGGTGACTAGAGGAAATTTTTCTAAGCCTTTTTTAGACCAGTTCCCGAGTTAGTCGATCTCTGGCATGGGCAAGCGGGTTTTTCCTCCCAGAAACTTGGGTTTTTCGTCCCATAAACTCAAGAAAATCAACCGTAGAACCCACATTATTTCAGACATTAAACATATTGTGTTAGGGACCACGAGATGGCGGCACATTTGAGCCGTCTCTCTTCACTGTGTACCACTTAATTAGTGATAGCCTTGGTCCATCTATCTCTGATTGGTACCAGTGGAGATTGAACTGCCCACTCAGTCTCCAAAAGTTAGATAGGGCTAAATGGCCTCACCTACTCCCGTATACGGGAATAAAAAAAAGGCGTTAGCTGATTAGCTAGTTTGTTAGCAACTTCCACAGGCCAAGAAGTGACCTTCTTAAGGAGTCTGTAGAGAGTTCTAATCTGAGAGCTGGTAGGATTATATTCAATAGGGAGGTAGGTAGTATGCTCTAATAATAAAGCCTTAAGCTTACCTGTGTAGTCCTTTTGGTTGAGAACCACCATGGCGTTTCCCTTATCCGCTTTCGTGATTACTATTTTTTTTGTTGTTTTTCTTCATTTCTAGTAGGGTGGCATATTCGTCTCTGGATAAGTGGGTTTTTGGAGGTCTTGCTTTGGTGAGAACAACGGCTACATCCAGTCTGACGTTGTTGGCGATATGGTTAGGAAGGTTGTAAATCCTACGTCCCATTTGGATCATTATTTCCTCGGCAGGCAGTTATTCTTTTAGGAGCTAGGGCGAAATTGTGGCCACGTGAAAGTGCAGTGAGTGCTTCAGGCTCCAAAACTACGGAAGAGAGGCTGACTAACATCTCATATTTTAATTTTGCCAACAACAATAATCTCTGGTCTTTAATGGATGATAGCATTTCAAAATGTAACTCTGTATTCTTGTCTAGGATAAATTTCTTTTCTTTGTAATTCTTGTGCGTGTGCATGCACACATGCAAAATTAGTGGTACAAGTTTCAAATTAACAGCTAATTAAAAATCCTTGTTCAAGCTCAGGGTTTTTTAAATTGTAAAAACTCACTTCAAAACTTACTTCAGGAATTCTGTTTTGCATCAGGAAGGACTACTTGACCCCTCTAACATAAGAACTCTCCTAGCATCTAGTACCAGCTAAGGGGCCAGGCAATAGTGGAAGTACACATACCACTGAATTAGAAACTTATTTAATACCATGTTGGCCCTGCGACTGCCACTATCATTCATCTTCAATTCCCTGTGCATAGTTTAGTGATATATGGGGTGGAGATAGCCTTCATTAAATGCTTCAGTCAACTGCTGCACACAGGAAGTTCTGCTTGTCTCAGACGATGACAATCTCATTCCTGACATTTTGTCTTTGGACCACAGTTACACCTCTCAGACAAGCAATGTGGGTTATTTTTCCACTGATCAAATACCCAAGATATCTCACCTTTTTCAGAAACCAGTCACCTCGGACGTTTTCAAAATCATGGCTCCAGCCAGATGGGAACCCACAATAAGCCCTTTATCGAACTCTGAAAGACCCTTTGTTTTTCCAATTGTGATCAACAACACTACTGATGATTACTAACCAGTAGCAATCTTAAATAGTTGCCTAGAACACATTGTGATGCACATGACTATGGATTTTGGATATATGCTGCAAAGTGACATTTACATACATCTGCATAAAGGTTTCTAATTCAGTGACTGGTATGCATTGGATCATTCAACTGCTAACCCAGAAGCCTCTTAAAACAAGACCATTAGTTTGGTCCAGAGCACTAATGCCCTGTCTGAAGGGACAACAGTTTGCCCTTGAAAAGAAGGATTAGTCACTGTCTCTATGATGTCTGCCATAATTCTAAAAATATTACTAATTCTAAGTTATGGAAGAAACAGAAAAGAAAACAGACTACTCTGGAGTCCAAATATGGCTTTTGGCCAATTCAAGCCTCTAATAAATAAAGTGTTAATATTAATAGGAAATTAAACTCATCTAATATCTAAGTAGTTTTAATACCACAGAGATTTGATCTTTCCTCTGCCTATGGTGGTTCACTCCAAGACAGTTTCCTTCCAATCTGATTATTTTATGCCTGTTGCCATAGCTATTAACAAATTCACCAGGCTTCACCAATGGTTACAGTTATGCCCGCATTGTAGTTTACCAGTTTCAGATTTTCAAGATTAGGTATTTGCAATGCCCAACAAGGCTAATCTTGCTAAAGCATTCCTCCCTCCATAACTCCATTAATTAATCCAAATATCTGCCTTTTCACTTTACTTTGATGATAGAAAAAAGCTAGTAGAAACCTGAATGTGAAAAGGCAGATATTATAGCTTTTTTTTAAAAAAAAGTTTGAATCCCAGAAATGACTAATGTAGATCTCTCACTGTATCAATCTATAAAGAGAGAAATAAAACAATTTTTAGAAAGAGATCCCCCCCCTCCCCCAAGAGTGGATCTATTATGCATGCATATTTAAGAAAAATGCTACAAAAATCATTCAAGGGAAACTTATTAAGAGCAAGACTGGCTTACATTAAACAAGTGTTGTATAAATCAGAATTTAACTATGAAAAAACAGGAGGGAAATATCATGATCCTTGTTATATTTCCATGATATACATTATGGAATATGCTAATTTGATTTGAAAAGCTATAAAGTATCAAAGGAAAAGTAAACCTGTATTGCATCTATGGAATCAGAGTAATATATAGGCTAGTGGTCCACTTTCAGTGTAGCAAAATACACCATTATATCAAACTCACAATAACACACAACCACAAGTCTTGACCAGTGTCCCATAAAATTAATAAAGGATATTTACTACACAAAAATTAATGTAGTAAAAGAAAATTAAAAGTAATGTTATGATATTTTACCATTCCATTATTTCTTCACTCTCTCTGTGACTTCGCTCTAGTGAAAGCTGACTATATATATAATCATTTTCTGTTATATATATCCTCATGAAGTGTACTAAATCCTAAGATAGTAGATCGTCATTATGATATTAGTTTCCTATCAACAATAAGATGGAAAATGCTGATACAGAAAAAAGAGAGAAAGTGAAAGAAAAGAACCTTGTGCTATCTTAATCTACTACAAAGTGCAAGCCAGTCTCATTTGATCAACGATCTGACTACTTCCCTGTGACTACATCAATCAATATCTTTTCTTTTCCTGGGTTTCTTTACTGCCATTTTTGCTCCAAATATCTGCTTTGCCAATCTGTTTTAGTCCCCTTGCTACTTCATATTAGCTGCTTACACATTTTTGAATATTAACATTATTTATCAATAGTATCATTAATCGGGCCATTGGTGAAAAGCCCTTTTCACCAATGTCCTGATCAATGATACTATTATGCACTTACAGAACATATTTCCACATGACACCACATCCCTCTTTGCCCACATACTCCACTCCGAATATTTCGTGTGGCAAAACAATTTTTACCTTCAAAAAGAAGGTACAGCCATGGGCTCACCACTTCCCCCCCCCCAATAGCTAACTTTTATATTTGAGCAACGAGCTCTAGAGTCAGCGTGCCTAAAGCCCAAAATTGGCTCAGATACGTTCATGATATTTTTGCCATTTGGCCGCACGGCTGCAAAGCACTAAATACATTCCTTAGCCACCTAAACAAACAACACAAACATATCCAATTCACCACTGAAATGGAAAAAAAACTATCTCTTCCTTTCCTAGACACACTTGTCACACGTTTTCCCTCAGGCTGTCTCTCCTTCTCAGTCTACTGCAAACTTACACACACAAGCCAGTACATACACAAAAATTCTTACCACCATCCAACATAAAAACTAGGTGTCATAAGCACCCTTAAACACAGAGATCACACTATTTGTTCAAATGAGCAAGCACTAAACCAGGAATACGAGATCATCAGCCATTCATTTATAAAAATTGGGTATAGTAAAAAAACTATTCACAAAATACTCTACAGAGACACCACTAAAAACAAAAAAGATTTCAAGAATGCCATTTCCATTCCTTATATCAGAGGCATTTCAAAGAAAAAATAGACAAAACACTACACAAATACAACATCAAAACCACCTTTAAATTCCCTGACAAAATTAAGACACTTACTCAGTTCTTCCAAAGATCCTCTTCCACACCTAGCCCACCTAGGGGGGGGGGGGGGTTACAAAATACAATGCACATGTAACTTACCATATACAGGGGAAACAGGGCAAACCATCCCAATTAGGAAGGACAAACACAAACGACACAATAAATAGCTCCATTCTGGAAAAACCGGCCTCTCAGACCATGCACTCCAGACATAACACAGAATTGATTGGAAAGGTACCAAGTCCTACACCGCACCAAAACCTGGTTCAAGAAGAAATTTAAAGAAGCATGTGAAATGTTCAAACACAATCCTAACCCGAACAAAAATGACGGTCTAACCATGTGGAGGACCCATTTGTAACCATTATAGCAACCAGAACAAGCCAAAGAATAATCTCAATACAATAAGACCTGGTGAAGTTTTTTTTTTTTTTTAAACATTCAATAGCAACCTGAACTGTACAAGTCCTGAAGAAAAGCTTAGTACGGGAAGACTTTAGACGTTTTTTTTTTTGTTTTTTTTTTTTTGTTTTTTTTTTTACCGTTAGAGGTCAGGCTAAGTAAAAGATCAATTAACAGCATGGATCAATTTATCCTTGTAGAGTGCAAGAGCATGTAGCTTGTTTTCATATACACATGTATTTTTCTGATGATGACCTCAATACAGGGGTCAAAACGTCAATTGTTATTTTATTAATAATAAGTAAAATAATTACAACACGTGTTTTGTGTCCCTAAATTCGTAAATATAAATGCTGATCACCATGTAACCTTTAAAAGAAAAAATACTGTAGCGTCACTGATTAGTCTTATTATAAGAACCACTAAGGCACAAATTTAATTTGGCAATTCTAAATTGAATATTACTGATTTGCCAAATGGTATTCAAAAAGAAACATCTACCAAATATAAAGTATTCTTCTTTAATAGCCATTCTCTCTTCGCTGCTGGATGAAGGCCTCCCCAAAATTCTTCGACTCTTCCCACTGCTGAGCTTTTTTTTTTAGCTCCATCCATCTCTTAAATCTCATTTTCCCAGTCTCCTTGGCTTCCTATAGCTCTTTCCATTTCCAGGATACTTTTCAGATATCATTCTTGTCTATTTATACAGCTCACACATGTAGAAAAAAATATAATGTTATTCAAAAATTCGGATATTTTTCATCCAACATAACATGGATGCCATCTGCACAAATTTTTATATTTCTGCCAACTCAGCTGTGATGACGATACATACTAATAAGACATGCCACATGGCTCATTCCCGTGATTCATGTTTTGAATGTAGTTACTGATCTTTCTGAGGTCCATATTACATTGAATGAAATATATTGGAGTTTTTGAATAAAATTCCATTTTTTTTACATGTGTAAGCAGTACAAGTATATATAAATATGTCTGGTACGTGTTCCTTTAAAATAATTGATCCTTGCCTATTTGTGCATAATGCTTCTCTCAACATGTCTTACTAGTTACCAATTGGATGGATTATGTTTCTCATACTGGTTTCAGCTCTAACTCAAATATTTTGCTGTTTATCTTGAAGGGTAATACTAAGCAGTGGATATCTTGATTTCTCACTTTCTGTGTAATCTTCCTCTTGTCAAGGTTAAGGCAGATTGGGACATCCTCTCGGCAGATTTTTGAAGCATGGTGAAGCACACAACCCTACCTGGCAACTGGAGCACAACATACATGTTTCTTTGCAAACCTTTCCTAAAATTGATCTTGTGCAACAAACAGCACATTTCCTTGGATCTGCTTGCTTTGCAATAAGGAATATATATTCTGGAAAGTGCCTTCCTGTCAGTCTGATTGGGTTCCCTCCTTTAGCTGGTCTTCCACCTTTCTTGTTAGCCCTTGGAGTTTAAATAGCATTTACAAATATCATTTAGCAGGTTTCAATGATCTTGTCTATGAGAACCAGCCTAAAAGCTATGTGATCAAGCTTACCACCTAACTTTGTGTGTAGTACAAAAGCATTGTACACAGAGATATGTAAAAGATGTCTGAATATTTTTACATAATATCTCTATTTGTTCCAGATAGCAGGATAATATGAAAGCATTTGATCTAAACAATCAATACCTCCCATGGTGTTGTACTGTAATAACACAGCTGGTTTTTTCACTGTTTTCCTTTCTTTGTCTCTACATCCTCCATTTCATTCCCATGGATGGTGCTCAGCATAGTGACAGCTTTCTAGTCTTAAAATGTTCATTATATCTTCATCAAAATAATTCAAATAGTTCCAACGAGCAATTACTTATGGGGATATCATGAGAAATGCCAGGTGTTCCCATAAAAGAAAAGCAAGAACAACGTAAACATACCAATCCAGCCAGTATACAGCACCACCTCCTTGCTTGGGACAAACCACAACTGTCTTTATCACTATCAAAACTCTTCAATGAGACATCAACATCACCGTCATCACTTACATTTAAAAAAAATTCTTCAACATATTCTTCATCCGATTCACTATCAGAATCTCTTGCAAATAACGCAGCAGACATCTTGCATTTCTGCAAACCCAATATTGAAACCATTTTTTTACACCATATGTGTCCCTCAAAATACAAAATACAAAAAGTGTTGAAAGTTTATTTTTCACTTGGTTAGAGTATAATAAATTTAATTTAATCCTTTATCCAAGTGTGAGCAAACAAAGTTTGCGCCTGAAAGTATCTTCAGGACTGGGGTAAGGTACCTTACCCCAGTCCTGAAGAAACAAAGTTTGCGCCTGAAAGTATCTTCAGGACTGGGGTAAGGTACCTTACCCCAGTCCTGAAGATACTTTCAGGTGCAAACTTTGTTTGCTCACACTTGGATAAAGGATTAAACTAAATTTATTACAAAATACAAAAAGAAAATTGTTTACAAAGTAAATAATTTTGTTTTCTCACAGGGAACAATCATCTTCTGTGTAAAGTAAGAAAACTAAATGATAAATGCGTTTAGTGCGGTTATAATGATTATAAAACAAAAAAATTTACGGAAACGAGCTCAGAGTGTTAGCGACACTAACAATGAATTATGGAAACATGCAAATGCACTCACGGTATTAATAACACTAAAGAAACAATACCGATGAATGCACTCAGCATGTTTGTAATAGTCAAAAGGTTAAGGATGACATGAAGGAAATTAGACTATTTTAGGTCCTCTAAGAATTTCAGTCCAAATGAACAAAAATGAGGGGGGGGTTGTACATAAATACCATTACAAGTTGACCCATTCAAGCAATACTGAGCAAATCTGAAATATAGTGGTTTCTTATACTGTTTAAGGTCCTCATTATCAATATCAGCCTAATTGGACTAAAATGATGGGAAGAGCAGCTTCACGAATTACCCAACTTCCATCATTCAACATTTTCAACCAAACTGGGAATAAACAGTCAAATCTCATGACAATAAACTTATTGGAACAAATGAATTGACTATCCGTATGTAGAGGCTTAAGTGCTGTGAGAACATCATGTTGGAGGCTTAATGGATTGTATACAGCACTCAGAAAGGATTAAAAACAGAATTTAATTCTTTCTATATTTCATCTCAGTCAATGAGACATCTTCAGGGATTACAAAAAAACTAATGTAACATAAAAACAAATAACAAACAATACTAAGCCCAACCACGTGGGAGACACTAAAGTCCTATCTAGGTGGAGCGCCCTCTAAGGGCAGTTGTAGGTGGCCTGGAATGTAAAGTGGGACCTCTGGTGATAAGCGTTTCCCAAATCTTAGGAAGCTTAATGCAACCATATTTGTTAAGATTTGGTTGATTCCTGAGAGCTGCTGCTGATTCTAAGAATAGTCTTTCTCTTTTGAATTTGCTGTAGTGGAGCATGGTGGTTTCTTTCCATGACACCCTGTGGGTTGTATCCAAGACATGGTCAGCCAGGCCTGACTGACCATAGTCGTGCTTGCAGATGTATGACTTATGTTCCTTCAGGGCAGATACTGATCTGCCTGTCTGTTCAAAGTACGCTAGTTTACAGGAACAGGGTACTTTATAGACTCCAGGCACTGAGAGATTTTGTCTCAGTGACTTCCTATATTTTGTCTCATTGACTGAGAAAATATAGGAAGAATTAAATTCTGTTTTTAATCCTTTCTGAGTGCTGTATACAATCCATTAAGCCTCCGACATGAATTGACTATGGATCTCATGAAGAGTTTGCTGCAGTAGATATTTTGCTATGGTGAATTTTCTTTATAACTGTACCTATGGAATGAATCAATCAGGAATTTTTAGTAATTTTTTAAGTCTGCCATAATAATATTTATTTTAAAAATTTATGGAATTTACAACAGTGTTAAAAAAACTTTTTTATTATCCCGACGTTTCGATCTTCACATCAAGATTATCATCTGGAGCATACATCACTATACAAGACAAGCTGAGTTACATTATTAACTGTAAGCTAAAGAAACAATGATTTGATCACATGTTATTCTACTGGCATGACCTCTAGTGAAAAAAATAAAAAATAAAAAAAATAATAAAAAAATTACATCAAGCTAAATGCTATTTAGGAATAAACATTCTTTCAGATGGTTTTCTTTCAGAAACAATGATGTCCTATTTTTAGTATTAAAATTCTTATTTTTGCTTTTAAGATACTGGATTTTTTACAGTCCTGTTTATAGTTGTTCTTAGTGAGGAACATTCCATGGGTCGAAAATATATCTTCCATATATTTAGGATTTTTAGACCACTATTATTGTTCAGATTGGGGTGGTTGATAATAATCTTGCATGCTTCCTTGAATTTTCATTCATACCATGTTTTAGTGCGATGTAGACAGCTAGTGCTTTTCCAGTCAATTCTGTGTAGGGAATTCAGGGCATGATCAAGGAAGCATGTGAGATTATTATCAACCACCCCAATCTGAACAATAATGATGGTCTAAAAATCCCAATATATGGAAGGTATATGTTTGACCCACGGAACGTTCCTCACTAAGAACAACTATAAACAGGACTGTAAAAAATCCAGTATCTTAAAAGCAAAAATAAGAATTGTAATACTAAAAATAGGACATCATTGTTTCTGAAAGAAAACCATCTGAAAGAATGTTTATTCCTGTCATCATAAATAGAATTTAGCTTGATGTAATTTTATTTATTTATTTTTTTTTTTTAATTTTATTTTTTACACTAGAGGTCATGCCAGTAGAATAACATGTGATCAAATCATTGTTTCTTTAGCTTACAGTTAATAATGTAACTCAGCTTGTCTTGTATAGCGATGTATGCGCCAGATGATGATCTTGATGTGAAGATCAACACGTCAGGATAATAAAAAAGTTTTTTTAACGCAGTTGCAAATTCCATAAATTTTTAAAATGAATGCTGATCACCGTGTAGCTCTAAAAGAAAGGATAATAATATTTACTTTAGTCAGAATCAAGTGTTATATCTGTTTTATAACAGATTTAGCATTTGTTAAATGTTAAATCTGTTATACACATTTGTTTCAATACTGGAACACTATGAGTTAGCATAATAATAATAAACTATAAAAACATGAAATATCATGAGCTTGAACAGTCTGGACTCGCTAAGCAAGCTATGTGCACTAAACACAGAGTTCACTGGAACAAGACAAAAGTCCCTCATAAAAGTCATTTCCACATACTATGTCTTTATAAAGAAACATTACTCCATGGTCCTAACAAATAGATTCAATGGTCTACATCTATCTCCTTTATGAGAAATAGCACTTTTTAAATCTGCTAATTTTTCCTAACTTATATATACACACACACACACACACACACACACATATATATATATACATATATATACACATACAGGGTGGTTCAAAATTCCATGTACAAACTTTGAGGGGAGGTAGAGAACCTCAAAATCAACCATATTCACATAGGAAAGCATGACCAGAAACGCTACCCGAAAGTGATAGGTGGTGCTGTCCGCCAGCACTCCAGGTGAGCAATTGGGGCTTCCTCATTCAAGCTTTCAACGTCGTATGAAGAACATGTTGTTTAATGAACTCTGAGATGGCAGACATGCACCTCGTTTACAGGTTAGCTGACGGTAATGGAAGAGCCGCTGTACAAATGTATCGCGAAAGGTATCCAAACAGATGTGTACTGCATCACCAAATGCTTGCGTATTTGCATCAGAATTTGTGTGACCATGGATCATTCAGGGATTGCAGGCATGACAATGGGTGGCCACGATCAACTGAAGAAGAGCAGGTGTTGCATGCAATGGACAATAATTCAGAGACAAGCACACGTGCCGTTGCCTCTGCTATGGGAATATCTCAATCCAGTGTATTGTGCGTTTTGCACTCTGAGTCCTTGATGGCCGAAGATTATCCTCGACATGTGGAATTCGCACAGTGGTTTCTGCAGAAAAGTGCCGTAGACCCGGATTTTCCAACTTTTGTTTTGTTCACAGAAGTTTCATTTACCTGCAAAGGGGTCTTCAATCACCACAATGCTCATGTGTGGGCCCATGAGAACTCAAATGTTGTGCGATCACATGCTGCACAACAACGCTTTGCCATTAATGTATGGGCAAGTATCATTGCTGACTGTTTAGTCGGCCCACCCGACTGGACTCCCAGAAGTGACGGACCTTTCTGGAAGAAGTTCTGCCGGATTTACTGAACAATGTTCCAATGACTGTGCATTGGCAGATGTGGTTCCAACACGACGGGGGCTCCAGCCCATTTTAGCATTTCTGTGCGTCAGTATTTGGACAGGTCCATTGGGGCTCGATGGATTGGGCATGATGGACCCATTGCATGCCCCCCCCCACGCTCACCTGATTTATCAAGCATTGATTTCTTTCTGTGTGTGGGGGGGGGGGCCTTAAAGCCACAGCGTACGAAACGCCTGCTGCCTCTGACACGGGCCTTGTGGCAAGAATCGCCATCGCTGTGCTAATATCCGGGAAACTCCACGCATTTTCGAAAATGTATAGCAATCAATGCGTCAGTGTCAGACATGCATCATTGCAAATGTTTCTTATTGAGCACCTGATAAGAAACCATATTATGTATTCAACTACTATTGAACTATTCAGTTATACCTAATAAAGTTTTTTACACTACTTACTGCCTTGTGTTATTTCTATATCTTTGTGTCCCTGTTAGTATACCTTCCAGTAGTATTTACAGTCATTCTTTCCTATATGTGAATATGGTTGATTCTGATGTTCTCTATCCCTCTCAAAGTTTGTACATGGAATTTTGAACCACTCTGTGTGTGTGTGTGTTGTGTGTGTGTGTGTGTGTGTGTGTGTGTGTGTGTGTGTGTGTGTGTGTGTGTATTAGTGAGGAAATTGACTGTTTTAGTTATCTCACATTAGTTACTAGGATGGCACTTTTTAGAATTGTTTGTCACTGTTTGATTGCTGTTCTGTAATTCTGTACTGAGAATGCCTATGAAACTTAGGCAAAAATTCTACAAATAAGTAAGTTTTAACATGAGTTTTCCTCCATTTTTATAGTTTGCCATTAACAGACTTAACAGTTGATGAATGCTATAGTGACAGTCAAAAGTAGTTATTTCTTAAATTGTCTGAAGTCTTCTGAGAACAAGTCCTCTATCACAACGCTTCCCAAACTGTGGGCCGTGGCCCCCTTGGGGGCATTGAAATAATGAAAACAAATTTAAAATGTTTTAAGACTAAGTAGATTTTTTTTATTTTAAAAGAAACGTTAACTTTTATTATTTATTATTTTTTTTGTTATTTTTTATATTTTAATGGAAAAATTCACACATTGGTGTTGGTTCACAAACTTTGCTTCCTGCGTATTTCGGCACTTAATGAATATTAGTAAATATTGCTTATTCATATGTTTCATTTCAAAGCATTGGTTAATTGCATTTACTTCGAATGCTCTCCAGGGAAGCTCCAAATCTTTATATACATATCAAAACTCGTTTTATATTATCACTGTCATCCAAGCTAGTTTTCTGTTACCAATAAGTTTCGCATATACTTCACACATGAAAAAAAGCTTAAACAAGTTCACGTGGGGAGATAGTAACTCACTTGCAGTGGTAAACAACACGCCCTCCCTAACAGCCACTATACTGCAGAGGCAATAAATACAAGTACTTTTATTATGCCAGTGAATAAGGTATGAGGAGTCTGTGTAATATATTTCTCAACACATAGTGCAATTAGAGACAACTGGGATAAAAACACACTAATTAATGAATCACATGTCCCCTCATACAGAAACTATGCTGTATAGACTGAAACAAAACCATATGTTGCATAGGCAAACACAGTATCTAACTAAAAACTATTGCTATTAATTAGATGTGTGTGAGTTCGATTTCCCAAGGCAGCAATAAAATTCAACTGAACGTGTTAAAATTCGTAAAAGTGTTAAAGTAATATATATATATATATAATGAATGTTATGGCAGTTTCACACATGGAATTCGGTTGAAGAGAGTTAGCATTTCAACTCAATTGTCAGCTATGCTTTTATCTTTCGGTTGCACGATTTTTTGTTAATACCGCACCAATTATATGCACGTTTTAATAACCTGCCTTTGCTGTCTGTTTCACGTTAGGCTTAATTACCGTAAATGGAGAAAAGTCACAAAAGAGAAAAATGTTCCTGGTCCGGGGATTCCCTTATTCAGGTAACATTCACTAATTTCATGTTAATAGTCTGTGGTGTGCCAGTATCGATAAGTGGTGATATTATTGGATCTATTCTACGTTAAAAAAATGTAACCCTGAGATGAATAAGTGGCTGATAAAAAATAAAAAAAAAATCCCGCGAACAATCAGAAAAAGCAGAAAGACTCAAAAAAAAAAAGGACAGTATTTCATATTCTACCAGAACAGCCTGCATCGTCTTCAAAACCAAACAGTAAGAGGCAAAAAATGTAATATATGCATTTGATTTTTGCAATATTCGCTGTGTATATTTTGTATTGAATATAAATACAATAAATATTATAATAATATATCTCTCTATTATGATTTTTTTTCGAGGGGGCCGTGAAATATTTTAATTTTTGCAAAGGGGGCCCTGACATCCAGAAATTTGGGAAGCCCTGCTCTATCAGACTGAAATGAAAGGAAGTTCTCTTCTTCTTCTCACCCCCAGAGGTGAGAGGAAGAAGAGAACTTCCTTCAGAAACACCTCTAAAAATCACTATTCTGACCAATTCCAACAACATTATGAATAGTTTTTATGATGCTTAAGGCCTTCCCCTCAGAATTTCAGCAACAGGACCAAAATTGAGTGGAGAAGGAATGTAACAAATGAAAAAAGAAAGTAAAACGATGGACTGCTACAGGTCACATTCAATCAATCTCAACCAGTTATCCCGCCACTGTCTTACCCACCTTTGTTACAAAAAAAAATGAAATTTCATACAAAACATCACCTCATAAGTTGAGTAGAGAATGCAGAAGTTGACAGCAATTTTAAACCAGCTGACAGAGTGAATGTTTCGGCCTACATTACCAAATTAAATTTAGTGTTGAGAATGTACATCCCCATCTGAAATTTAGCAGTTTCATAAGCAGTAATACCAGTAATATAAGCAGTAATACCAGTAATAATGGCAGAAAAGTAACTAACTACTTCTAAATGTAGATGCTACCCCCTCCATCTTCTCAATACTTTGCTCACTTTCATTTTTTTTTTTAATAATGAGATTTACATTATACTGATAAGTATGTACAAATAGAAGTTAAAAAGTAATGCTTATATTTAAATAAAACCATAAATACTTAAGCCAATTAAATTTTATATATAGATATTATAGGAAGCTAAGTAACCCACCCTCAAACTTCTATGTACTGACCCTAATTCCAGATATATTTTTTCCCAGTGTTTTGAATAAATACATTGGTATAACTTTCGAAACTGTCACTGATGTCTTTATTTTTAAATTTCTCACAAGGATTGAAAGTGATGTCCATAGGTAACTCCTTAGGAAGGAGCAAATAAATAAATGTTGCTTGAAGCTAAGTCTACCACCCAACAACTTTCACAGATGGTATTATTATTTTTGTTGTTGGTAGTAGTTTTTTTGTTTAATAGCATATCAACCACTGCCAACCAACCAACCAACCAACCAACCAACCACACACACACAAGGCAGCAAAACTGCTAAGTGGTGTGTGAGCACATGAAATTATGTAGTTGATATGTTTTTGAATAATTGGAGGGTGTAGTCAGGGGAAACCAAGTTGAGAAGACTTTTCCAGAGCACAGATGTGTACATAAAATGAGAGAGGATGAGAAGATGGTTCAGTATGTTTGAAGCTGGGATAATGAGCAGATGCTGACCTGACAATCAGTTACCTGTCTGTGTTTACAGGCGTAAGGAGAAAGAAAGAATGATGACAACTAGCAGAATTGCCTCATTAAAATAACTATAGAAGAGGCATGAAACAAACAGAAAGGCTGCGAAGAAATGATATGAATAGCATCAAGTATTTTTAGGGAGGAATTCAATAAAGTAACTGAAATGTAAGAATAATATTCTAAATTAAGACAAACAGGATTTATGTAATAGTATTAAAAACTACATTAAAAGGAAGGAAGGAGTTAAGTCTGGAACAAAAAGGATGCCAGGTTCCTAGCTTCTTGGAGACAGGAAGCTATGGACATGATATGAATATGCCTGGAAGCCACTGATATAAGAGATCTAAGAAAAATGAGGAGATTGAACAGATGGCATCAATTGGTAGAATTAAATATGAGGATAAACTTGATATTGTTAAAATGCAGAAGTGTGTAAAGCAGAACTAACCTCAGGTGGCATAATCACTTAAACAGAATAGAAGAGTAGAATAGGAGAGAAAAGTTAGCAAAACAAACGAAGTGGCTTCTTTTTTTTTTTCTTTTTTCTATTTTTTTTTTTTACCATGATAGATGGAAAAAGACCAAGATCTAGGTGGATTTTACTATGCATCACTACATAAAGTAGCATTCAAAGTGATTGTGAGAGTTAGATTAGAAATACTGTAAAGCTGTTGATCAAAGACTAGAGATTACAGATATGAGTTATGAGGAATTGAACTATATTGTATGTGAGTGATTGTGTATGTGATTGAACTATATTAAAAATGAAGACATTAAAAGAGAACTTGATATTATTAGTATGCAGGAAAGTATTAACAGAACTACTCTAAGAATGATATGATCATGAATGGGAGATGACAGAAAATGAAACAAACATCAGAAAAAAATGGCAAGGAAAAACAACCCAACCAAGTTATAAATGGGCTAATGCTATACAAAGGACTTTAGAAGACAGGAAGAAAGAGATGATTAACTTAGATATGTAACAAATAGATCAGTTTGAAAGAAAATTGACAACAAACAAAGAAAGAGATGATGAACTTAGATATGTAATAAATGGATCAGTTTGAAAGAAAATTGACAACAAACAATCGAGTAATAAAGTATTAATTATGATGGTTATACTATAAATTAAAGATGCCAAGAAATTATATTCTTGGTTTAATCTTTCATCCAAGTGTAAGCAAACAATGTTTGCATGTGAGGTATCTTCACGACTGGGCTTGTATATAGAGGATAATGACTTCACATTAATTGCCATAATGCAAAGCACACACACCTTTTCAGATATGTATAATGCTGTGCATTATGGGATGATCAAATGAAAGTCGAAACCGGTCTAGATAGCAGCCCCTTTTCCATAATGCATAGCAGCATATCTGAAAAGGTGTGTACTCTGCATTATGGGATACTAAAGCAAATGATGTGAAGTAATTATCTTCTATATACAGGTAGCCCAGTCATGAAGATACTTCACATACAAACATTGTTTGCTTACACTTGGATGAAAGATTAAACCAAGAATATTAATTTCTCAGCATCTTTAATTTACAAATTTTTATGTTAATGTGCTCTGAAAATGGTTATCACAATTCCTTCAAAAATGAAATGAATTTGGTCTCACTATATCATATTTGTTCAATAAGAATTCCTTAACCACTGTGTGCAGCAATAATCTGCACGAAATATATTTGATATAGTTTATTCATGCTGCTTATATGGAATAAACAAAACAGATCATACATCCCAATTAAAGAACACTTACTGATTATATATCCTAATTGAAGCTGGTACTGCACTAATAAAGCCAACCAATTTACTACTTTTTACTACCCTCACGCCACAATGCCACTGCCTTAACCATCCTGGAGGTTGAAGTGCCCTAAGACAAAAAAAAAAAATAAAATAAAAAAAAAAAAAAAAAAAAAAAAATATTACAATCTGTATAATAAGCATTATCAATTGTTGTTGTTGTTGTTGTTTTGGATGGGGGGGGGGGGGGGGGGATATTAGCTGAGTAAATATACTATCATTCAAATGGTGAGCCTACCTCAAGACTGTTACACAGCAAATTACTGATTATTCTCAATGTTGAATCAAAATGAAAGTCTTTAATTTTTAACTTTTCTTTTAACTTTAAAATAACTCTTCTAAAACACAAAGCAACTTTCAATTGTAGGTTATTAAATTTATTGAAAGCTCCAAAAGCATTGTATAAAATCCAGAAGTTTTTTGTTTTTTTTTTCATACAATTTGATAGTGATATCTCTACTATCCTCTTGTGGAAACAGAAAAGTTTAAAACAGAAGTTAAACAATGAAGAACAGAGATATAATTTGCTATTTTGTGTGCTTAATGAAAACTTCTAAACACTGTTTCAGAATCAAATAATGATGAAATGAAAAGGGATGTCAACTTCATTCAGAGGAGGTTGTCAACCCGCTGTATAAACAGTTTATACATAAGCACAATGCTATGTATAAACAATGCTATCTATACTAAAGGAAATTCACTCTAACTGGCTATCCATTATAACAAACTATTAATAGCCTGCAGTCTGTTATAACAGACTCACAATAACAAACTAGCAATTCTACAAGTTTGGAATAGTGAGAGTAAACTGTACTAGACATAAATGTTATGAGCTATGGTGGGAAGAACTAAAACAAAAACATTTGCACTATTTATGTAAGAACATCAAGCTAAATTTTAGCTAAATCAAAACTCAGAAGGAACATAAAAGTAATCAAGCATGAATCTGTCCCTAAAATTAATGTGTTGTAAGAGCCCATGAGAGCTGGCAGAGGACATCCAAATGTAAAAACAGGACTACGTGGGGAGACTGATAGATGAATGAGGGGGGAGAGAGAGAGAGAGAGAGAGAGAGAGAGAGAAAGAATAACAGATAATATTTACAGGAAAACTATCCATTTCTGTACTCATAACAATCTCATGTAAAGTATATGAATTCATTATTTCTCAGTAACAAAAATAATTAATATAAATTAAAAAGATATTTAAGTTATAAAGGATGCTATAACTCAAATTTGATGGTAATAGCTCTAAATGTTGGTAAAATCTGTAAGATATTTAGGAGGATCCAACCAAACATCAAAATTTGTTTAAATTACAATAAAAGTTGTGAACCCTTTAATAAAAAGTACTTACTTTTATTTTTTAAAATGCTATCGTATTTATAGTAAAAATGTACTAGATATTATTGTAGTCAATCACTATTCCCCTTGTTGCCCTCTTTTTCCAATGTTCATTTATACTTCCTGTACATTTTATCTCTTTCAGTGGTAATTAACTGCTCTTTAAGTATGTATGTATGGAAGTTTTCAGAAGATGTTTCTTTGAAGTTATATTGAACAAATAGAAATCTTTCAACAAACTCAAGAGTCAACTTGTTCTCAATCTTCTTTGTCCATATGTAGAGTGAGACAATTCACTCTACATTAGCAATGTGAGAGGAAATAGCAAAGAATTGTGCAATCTTTATCATTCTGAATGGTTGACATTTTTGGAGCTTTCAAAAGATTTGATCCACTACTGATGTGATAGCAAATCGATGAACTCTGTCACTGAAGCAAATTTTCAGTGAATTTCTAATTTCTTCAGGTTACTCAACTGAGCCAAACAGGTAACACCATCAATGCCCAGTCCACTGAATAGTGGACTGGGCATTGTTCCAATTTGATACCTCACTTAAAGTCATCCAAGAAAAACAAGAGAAATCTCCTACGTGTTTCATACACTTTCCCAAATATTGCATACAAGAATTACAGACATTTTATTTCAGAACAGAATTTATTGCACTGTCAAGCTGGAAACCAGAAAGGTCAAGGTGGAAAGCTTTGAGTCATATATTGATAAAGGATGTTTCTGACTGAGTTTGAGTTATTCAGAACTTCTATCACAGAGTTGCTTTCCCTTTCAATACATTGAATATGAAAATCGGAATACACTCAAGAATGAATGCATTTCACTGAACTCATGTTTGAACATCTTAATCACAGCAGGTAGCTCTAACAAAGATAAAAAGTACAACTCAAGGCTGGAAACATGTGCCAATCTCTCTATGATTGGAAATAATGACAACCGTTTTCTTTTGTAGTGAGAAAGCAACTGCCAGTATTCAATCTCAACAAAATCAACAGTATCTCTGAGTTACTCAATGAGTACATTAAATATGAAAGTATTGATATGGTAATTGTTTTATGTTTTATGTTATGATATGTTTTAAAAATAATCTTCTCGACATCACTTTCCAATATTTCTATTGTGAGTACAGTAATTCAACATACAGGATTGCTGTACTTACTTAAGGAACTTTATTAAGAACTTATTTAAATTATGGGGATATTTAATCCCACATTATTTCAAAGCCGAATAAGAAAACTGTAAAAGAAATTTCATTAATTTATTAAGAACTTTATTTACTAACACTGATTAAGGAACATGATGTAGAAGGTAAAAACATTGCCTTCTACATCATGTTTGAGCTTCTGGACATTAGAGTGCAAGAATTCCAAGTAAATGCAATGCACTTCTCAGACAAGTTCCCTACACCCAAAACAGAATTACTTTATAAATATTCTTATTGACAATGATTGTTTCCATCTGTACAAACTCCGTAACAGGCAATATCATTTTCTCCAAGTGATTTTATAAAACAGCATTAACAGAATGTCATGTGCAAGTGCAGAATTAACAACTGTTTCCATTTTAGTCCTAGAACTAGAACATTTTTAGGCTACTTCAGAGTCAAGAAATGAATTTTTCAATAAGAGAGATGTAAAATCCATTGATCTATAACTATTACAATGCTAAACAGTGTGAAAAGTAAAAATACCATTGATGAAAAATGTATGGAAACATTATCTAACATTCTGCCTACTTTTAACAAGATAGGCTGCAGTATATTTTTTTGAAGGGTTCTCTCCTCAAATTGCTTTCTTGTACTTTTGTTTTTATGAGCATTTAAACCAGCAAACACCTTTAATAATCTGTCATAGAAAGGAATGTTACATGTTTACATACTAAATTCCAAGTGATCTAAGCCAGTGCTCTTAAATAAAATCATTAATTAGTTCTTCACTGAATTTGCACTTTCATTTTGGCATTATTTATGAGGACAGTAATTTAGTAATATCATTGCACTTTTTTAGATTTATTTTGCCAGCTGAAATTACCAAACCACGATGAATTACTTTGTAAATGTAGATCTTCTGCAACTAATACATTAACCACTGATCTTACAATTCTGCAGTGAAGCAAGGATAACCCTGTAAACTTCAATGTTACAAAAATGAAGACTGATCTTATTTCCAGGAAAAAAAAAAAAATCAAACAAAAGATTTCACTTCACCTTATATGCGATAATGCATGTGCACTACAGTGAACATCACTATAACAAACATTGGAAAAGTCCTGACCTAAGTCCTATAGAACTAATGCTATTTTAAATTCACTATTACAAACAGTAAAAGCTGAAACTCTCACAGCAAATGACATCACATTCAAAAGACAAAGGAAATGATGGGAATGTTAAAGACAAAACACAAAGGATTGGTAGTAACCATACATAAAGCACGCAAAATTACAATATAAAAGAAAGTACAAAAGCAATAGTAGACATAAGAAAAAAAGTAGAAGAGCATGAAATTATAAAAATCTAGAATTAGTATTTAAATTTCAAAAGGTTACATTAGCTTAAATTAATGTCACTTACATGAAATCTTCATAATAAACTACTGTAAATATGAGGGGGTGTGCTGAAAAGTTGTGATAATCACCATGAAGGAATTGAGGTAGAATCATGTAACTTACAACACATTATCCCTGCTGCATCATTTACAATCCTCTGAAAAAAAAAAAAAGTCTTTCCCTTGTTGCACAAACCAGTCCTCATCTGCAGATATGACTTCATCGTCTGCAGTAAATTTTGTTCTTTTCAAGTGTTTCTTTAAATTTGGGAATAGGAAATAGTCAGATGGGACCACGTCTGGCAAATAGGGTGGGTGAGGCAGACATTGAAAGCCCAAGTTGTATATTATCTGTTGGGTTCCATGAGCAGTGTGAGCAGGTGCATTGTCCTGCAAAAGCAACATGACTCTGCTCAGTTCCTGCGGCATTTTTCCTGCAGTATCTCCTTCAATTGCTTCAGAGCTGCTGAATAAACTGCTGTTGTAACAGTTTCACCTTTTTTGAGGTACTGGGTAAAGATTACACCATCCATATTCCAAAAGACAATGGCAAGAACCTTCCCTTCTGACTTTTGGGTTTGGAACTTCTTTGGCCATAGAGAACCTGTTTCTCCACTCCACTGACTGCTATTTGGTCTCTGGGTCACAGTGATGAAATGTTTCTTTCTTTTTTTTTTTTTCCAACAGTCACAATACGAGCCAAAAGATTTGCACCTGATTTCTCAAAATGATCCCAAATCTCTTGAGATGACAGCACAAGTTCTCTCTTTTGGTCTACATTCAAACATTTGGGGAGCCACTTTGCTGAGAGCTTCTGCATGTCATATGTTGATGGATAATGTCGCCAACTAGTTCCCTGGATATCCCCAAATTCTTTGCAATGTTTTTGGCTGGTATTCATTTATCATTAAGGATCATGGCACGCACTGCATCGATGTTTTCAGGTGTGATTGTTGTGGAAGGTCTTCCTGACCTGGGGGAATCTGTTGTCTCAGGATATCCAGTTTTAAACTTGACAGCCATCTGGCAACTGTTGGATATATTGGGGCATAGTCAGCTAAAGTCTCACATAAAGTTTCGTGAATCACAGTTGCAGACTTTTCTTGCAGAATGAAAAACTTGATGACAGCCTACATCTTTGAATTACTTCAAAAAATCTGACACATCTTCTCTTATAGAAATATGAGAAGACATGTCAGATTCATAAAGACGTGGCTTCTCATAAAAAAAAAAATGACAAATGATTGCAATTTGAAGAAGCATTAAAGGGTTTTAAGATATATGATCTTTCTTGTGGTTACATCAGTTGTTTTAATATCACTTTTATTCTAGGTGTTTATCAGAGCTTTTCAGTCTCTTCCCCCCCCCCATATGTATATGCAGAAAATCCTAAAAGTTTAATTGGAAAAACACAAAAATTTAGGTTTTCCCAATCAAAACTTAAAATGTATGTGAAAAACTCCAAAATTCTAAATCAGACATTTAGAATTATTTTACCATATGGACAAAAAGAGTCTTTCAAACATAAAATGAACTACTACCCAAACAAATTTCATAACTTTTACTTAAACTATACACCCTCTGTCCAAAAAAGAAACCGAACTTTTTGAAAATAGAAGAAACTAGTGGAGCAACCTGTTGTATCTTTTTGTTGTAGAAAGTGGCAACCTTCATTAATGTTGTGTCAACTGTTTATGACATTTGTTTCATTAGAAGTTATAGTGCCAAGAGTGACAGTGTGTTTTGACGAACAGTTGGAAAATGAGTTTCAAACAGAGAGCTGCGATTGACTTTTGTGTTAAACTTGGTAAAAGTTTTACTGAAACGAATCAAATACTTAAAAAAGCATACAGGAATGAATACTTATCCCGTACAAGTTTACGAGTGGTTTAAGTGATTTTGAAGGGTCATGAGACACTCGACGATGATGAAAAGCCAGGCTGTCCAAAAACTGAACTGAGCGAAGTTAACATCCAAAAAGTGCATGATTTCATCAAAAAAAAAAAAAAAAAAAATGAAACGTCCGTGAGATTGATTGAAGATGAATTGGGGATTCCAAAATCAACTGTGCACAACATTTTGACCGAGAGTTTGGGCCTTCGTAAATTTAATTCGTGATTTCTTCCCCACAAGTTGACCGACGACCAAAAAATGTATTGAATTGAACACTGTAAGGACCTCATTAATACCACTCGTAAGGACTCAAACTTCCTTGAAACGATCATTACTGGTGATGAAACTAGTTTTGAGTATGAGCCCAGAATGTTGAATGGAGACCACCAGAAGAGGGGGCATCCAAAAAAAAGTCTCTTGGAGAAGTCAAAAGTAAAGACAATGCTGATTTGTTTCTACGATTCCAAGGGCATTATCCAAAAAGAATTTGTTCCGCCTGGCTAAATAGTCAATGGTGAGTTTTATCTAGAAGTTTTGAAGCGATTGATAGCGAGAATTCGTTGTGTACAGCATGAATATCGTGATGTAGGCAGCTGGTCACTTTTGCACGATAATGCACCTGCTCATCGTTTGAACATCGTGAGACAGTTTTTGAGCAAAAACCAAGTTTGTGTGTTGGATCACTCACCGTATTCACCTGAGTTAGCACCATGTGACTTCTTTCTCTTCCCCTGACTTCATTTGCTGATGAAAGTAAAGCATCCCAAACAAAGCTGAGGGAGAGTATATTGACTGAAATAAATTATTTGAATAATTATAACTGGCCTGTGCTTTATTTTCTATCAAAAGTTCGGTTTCTTTTTGGACAGAGGATGTAAATTAAAGAAATACTGTATAGTTGGTAATATTTCTTCAGTTTACAGCAAGAGAAGAATAGTATCCATTTATGTTAAGGCATATTTCACAATCAGAAAGCTGACATTCACCTACCACTTTCCCTTCCCACTCAGGCTGACAAATGCAAGCACACCTGACATAAATGGTCCTCACTTCTGGGCCATTCCACATTGTAAAGGAGGTGACTAAGTTGAGTGACTTAATGAAGTTTTCAGATTTTTAATTTTAATGATCATCATCATCATCGATGCTTCCTGTGCCTACTGGCACATAAGGCTGCAATTTTAATAGTACAGTACACATATTTAGTTTATTAGGATTTCAGGTGACAATTCTGGATTTAAATTTTTATAATTTCATATTCTTCTAGTTCCTTCCTGCATCTCCTATTATTATTTGTACTTTTTTTTCCCACATTGTCATTTTGTGTGTTTTATATATGGTTCCTGCCAATTGTGCTCTTTGAATACATTAAGGCTGTTCTTATAAAATGCCATCATTGGATTTAATAGTTAATCGGTAACTGGTTCGAGATTAGGTGAGCCATCATCTCTAGTTATTCACTTTGCACTGCATCATATTCTGAGTCTCTCTTGGATTAGTTTTTGGAGTTTGGATAGTGACTGAACATTCCATGAGATAAATATCCAGTAAATAACTTTTTTTTCCTTTCTCTCTCCTTCCTTACTTTAAAGCAGGAGTGAATGATAAATCTAAAATGGGAGCACCTCAACTATGAACAGGTGCTCAAGATGCCTCAGCAGACTAAGACAGTTCTGGAGAAGAAATGACTACACTGCTACCCAAATGCAGAGTCTGATCCATCTCCCAATATGCACAACACAAAATCAACAACAGAACAGCAGCAGACCACCGAAGAATTTAGCACAGACCTAGACTGTTTCCCAACAAGTCAGCAACAAAAGAGAAACAACTAATGAAAACACAGAAACACCGATAGATGCAGAGACCAACAAAAGGGAAAGAATGCCACTGGTCATGAACAAATGGGAAAGATTACCACTGGTTATACTGCGAGACATGGTACAGTATACCACACTAGCCTCAGTTCTAAAAATCTCCAAAACAGAGTCCAGCAGGGCTAAGATTAACAAAGGCATCTGCACTGAACCACAAACAACTGCCAATTACTGCTCAATCACCAAATTAATGGATGAAAAAAAAAAAAAAAAAAAAAAAAAAAGAGTCCCATACCACACCTTCACCTTGAAAAGCAAAAAAATCTGATGGAGGTACTGCACGGTATCACTGAATCAGTGACAACTGAAGTGCTGATCAATCTCTAGAATTATGAACTATAGCCAATCAAAGTAAGCAGCATGCTGAGAGCAGACAAACAGCTAATGCCACTTGTACTAGTTGAAATCAGTAACAGACAGCATGAGATCTTTGACCTCACAACTGTCTGTGACCTGCTCATCAATTCAGAATCTCTATGCCAAAGGGCATTAAATGGCTAATACCACCGCTGCCAAAAATTTGGCCTATCACAGCAGCACTGCTATAATGCCAAGTTTCATTGTGTCATATGTGTGGAGAAAATCACACAATGACTACATATGAGAAACCAAGAACAGAACTCACAAAATGCACAAAGTGCAGTGGACCATACACTACCAACTTAAAGGGTGCAGAGAATACCTGATCTTCACAAACTGACAAAACCAACCCATGCCCAGCCAGAGAAAAAGTCTACTGCATCCAACCTCGAAAATCTGAAGATACCCAAAACCTGTATAGGCACATGCCTCATACGCAGAAGTGGTGGTATCTAAATTTATTTATTCTTATGGCAAAAAAGAATATAATGCAGCTATAGGTCAATGTCTAGTCCAGAAAGCCAATTCAGGGCCTCATCCGTCACCTCATGGATGTCTTGGAGGTTACCATAAAATTGGCACCTTGGGCAGTCATTTACAATATGAGTGACCGTCTGGGCTATGAGGGAAAAGTCACAATAAGGGTGGTCTGACAGTTTCCATTTGTTTAGTAGGTAGCCACATCTGCCCAGGTTAGTTCTGATTGTTGACAGATGACCAAATCCTTCTAGGAAGAGCAAAACCAGGCTGTGAAGCATAGGGATCCTCAACCAGGAAGCCATTTGTTGGGAATTTGTTGGACCAGTCTCCTCTCCACATGTCAGATGTTGATGGTAAGGCAGATAAAGAGAGCTCATCCATGGACCAGAAAGGGTTTCTTGATTTTAGGTGAAGACTAGGTGTATTTTTGAGAGTCTGGTGCAAGGGCAGGAGCAGGTTGCTCATTACTTTATTAAATTCTTTAATCAAGGCTTGTCTTCTCTGTAATAAAGTAAATTATCCTATATTTGGTGGAGCAATGTTGGATAAGACAGGCAGCCAGGGGAGAGGGGGGGGTGCATCTCAGTGTCCCACTAATTGTGTGCATAGTAGAGTTTAGATACTAATGTCATAGATACCCAGTGTGTGCACTTCTTTTCCCAGACTGGGGACACAGTGTTCTTCCCCACAACCACAGATTGTTCCAGCAAGCCTTGAAATGATATTATTTTCATTTTAATTTTGTTAGACAGGTTGGTGATGTGCCTTTTATAGGTTAGGCTTCTGTCCAGGCTCACTCCAAGGTATTTCAGGTGAGGCTCATGTTCTACCATTCTTGACACAGAAAGAGAGGATGAGGTGTTGAATTGCCTCTGCTTTTATTTGGAATGCTGTGGACACAATTTTTGTTGGATTTGGCTTCAGGTACCACTGCTTGAAGTACTCTTCCAGAATGTTTAAGTCTGTGTTCAAGGTTGTTTCCAGGTTGGCAAAGAAGGTGACTGGTGCAGGATCACTAGGTTATTGGTGTACATGTATTTCCTTGAGCTAGTATGTCAAACATGTAGATGTTGAAGAGTAAAGGGGATAACACAGAACCCTGTGGGAGACCGTTGTGGAGGGATCTGGGCCTGCTCTTTTTTCCACCAATATGGACTTGGATCTTTCTGTTGGAGAGAATGGATTTGAAAACATGGAAAGTTTTTTTGCACCTTATAACATTACCTAGTTTTAGGAAGAGGCCCCTGATCCAGACTGTGTCATAAGCTGATGTTATGCCAATGACTCCAGATTTAAGTTTCTTCTGGAAGTCTGCTTCAATCTGTGTTGTTAGGGCAAGGACCTGGTCACAGCAACTTCTTCCTAGCCTAAAGCCAGCTTGTTCAATCAGGAGTACTCTTTTGATGAGGGTGAAAAAGATAATAACACTGGAACCTCAGCAACCCAAGTAGGCCAATAAAACTGCCAAGGTAGAAGGCATTCTCGCAGACATTCTTATTGGACATTACGAATCAAACCCCAGTCAAGAAGCCATGAACTTGTTTATGAGACAAATGTAAGCAATTCTCACAGTAATCAACGATGGTTAATGAATGTAGAAGACCTTATTCCATTCAGGTTGACTTGGGCCCCTGGCCTTTTCTGGCACAAAAATATTCATGCTGATGTTTAATCTAAAAGTAATAATTAACTATATCTATGAAGAGACAGAGATATGTGAAAAGGGGGTTCTAAAGCTATTGCATAACTGGATAAGAATTTGACAATTGGGACAGAGGGGATATCAGCATGAACCAAAAGAATGTTCCACTGAACTGGCTAGGCGCTTGACATGCTTGTATAATTTCAGTCTTATTAGCGCAGGAAAGATCCCATAGGAATGGAAAAGAATGTATGATAAATAGGCAAACTGCAATATTGCAAAGACTGTTGTGTCTAACCATCAATCTATCAGTATCTCTGGAGTAATTGTAAAGATTTTAGAGAAGTGGTGAGAACTTGCATACAAAAATGAGTGGACAATCAAAATATACTTTGCAGGAATTAGCATGGGTTTACTAAAGGGAGGTCATGCCTGAGCAATTTGCTCATTTTTATAATAATGCTATGGGTGAGTTGAATAAAGGAAGTGGATACATTATGATACTATTGACTTTGCTAAGGCCTTTGATAGGATACCACAAGAAAGGCTGCTGCATAAACTAGAGATTATGGAGTTGGAATATAAACTACTGGCTAGGATAAGTGAGTGGCTGATAGACAAGTATCAGAAAGTGCTATATGTGAGTTGTGAATCTACCAGATTTAGGTGACTAGTGGTGTGCCCCAGGGATCAGTCCTTGGACCACTGTTGTTTAATCTATACATTAATGAATATTGGAAAGGAGCTTATTTGTTTGCAGATGAAACAAAGATAGGCAGGGCAATCAGAGATGCTACTGATATACAGCATTTAGAGGATGATTTGAATAGGCTGGTGTGAGCAAATGATAATGACAATCAATTCAATGTTAGTAAGTGTACAGTTATGCACTTTGGTTTGAGATATCCAACAGAATGTTATATGGGTGGGATTATGCTTGGAGTAACTAATGAGGCTAGAGATCTTGGAGTTATGGTGGACAGGAATTTGAAGTTCAAGGGTAGAATTGCAAAAACAACCCAGAGGATTATTGCAATATTGAAATGAATATTGACATGTAAAGATATGGAAGTCATTTTGCCTCTTTACAATGCCTTAATACTATACATCTGGACTACTGTGAATGGATTTGGTCTCCTGGGTTCCAAAGGTACTGGAATGGCTGCAAAGGAGAGTTATAAAGATGACATCAGGATTATGGAATGTATGTTATGAGGACAGATTCAGAGCATTCATAGCTGCCTATAGAGGTCATTATAGGACATCGGTTGATAAAATTTTTCATTACAGAAGATGAGAGAAAACAAGGACAGCATCTATGGAAGTTAAGTTTGTGTACAGTTAAAGAAAGGAATGAGAGCTAGATTTTTCTCTCAAAGAACCATAAGTAAGTGGAACTTTGCCTGTTGAAGCACTGAATATATCTAGTGTGAATGAGTTTAAAAACAGTATGATAACTGGTGTGGGTGATGTTATGACTTCCCTCAATGAGTCATTGACTCCCTGGAGATCTAATAATAATATGTTTACTTAGTTGATAAGGTTATAAGCCTATATTTCACCTTGGTCACCAAGGCATCTGCATAGGCACAAAAAAAAAACTAAGAATGTGCATGCAGGTACATTAGCAGGAAAATCTCTGTTTGCTTTGCTGCTGGTGTGCTGTGTGCACATGCTTAGTTTTGCTTTGTGCATATGAATGACCAAAGTGAAATATTGGCTTATAAACTAATTTGCTAAATAATATAATTAGTTAATTATTATTTTTAGATATGTGTTTTTTTTCCATGAAACATTAACCAATGTCTAAGTATCCACAGATTAGTGGCATCATTTCAGCCATAGCTTCTTCAGTCTCCACAAAAATTAGGTGCCCTTTTTTTTCTACTTGAGACATTGACTACTACTAATCTCAACAAATGCTGAAACTATAAAAGCCCGAATCTGCACAACCTTAAAATACCACTCAAATTTACCCTAAGAATGCTTGTTACTCTTTTGCCTTATATCTCTTCTTAGGTATTTTTATGAACAACAGCCTACTGAGCTGAACACCATTATTCCTCAACCTTCTTCTAAGACTGCAAGAACATGAATGAATGAACAGCTACTGATCAATGTCCACTTACTGTTCAAAAACCCACTAAAACAAACTTCTCTTCTGCACCGCTCCCCCATTCACTCCTTCTGCCTATGTTCTTTGGAACCATCTCATGTCACTCAATCTTCACTATAGATTACAACCTGGAGCTATCTAGAAACTATTCCAAAAGTAGGAATTGGTTGATATAAGGGCAAGATATTTTTATATCTTAATCTCTTGCTCACAGAGTATGAGAATACGATATTTAAAAAAAAAAAATTAAAAAAAAAGATGGACCATTCTTTACATGAATGGTCCCTAGCAAACTTGATTTCATCTAACTGATAAGAATTCGGATGCAATTCTGTATTAGACTTATATGTATGAATCACACCCAAGAAAGCTGTAAACATATTGCACATTTTAGTACTAAGTAGACTAAGGATTAGGTAATCAGAGAACTCTGCTCTAGAGACCAAACATAGTACTTTTTAAAGCCATTTTATATTGATGTACCTATCTTGAATTCTGCTTATGTTGAGTTTGTTCCAGTAGTTGACCTTTCACTACATGCCCTGTTCCCTGATGAAAACATTTAGGGACATTGTTAACAAGGCAATGATCCAGCCAGATACCTACTAATGGGGGGATGAACCACAAGAAGGTGAGGACTAGTCACAAGTCAGAAGACTGTTTTTTTTCTCCTCATTCCTTAAATGGCAATGTGGAGATCTCCTCCCAGTTATCTAGATTTGATCATTAAGTGACCCGCAGACTAAAAATTAAGACATTAAAATTTTTGAAAACTCTAAATTCTTATTAATCATGATTACACAAAGCTTTTGCAATATAAATGATTCTAGTTCAAAGAATGTAAAGTACCACTTACCATCTTAAAAATTCAGGAGAATAATCAAACCTAAACATATTGTCATCATCTTCTACATAATTCTCATTAAGAAGTATATACAATTCTTTCAACTGTAAGCAAAAGAGGACAATATAATATCATACATACTGATTCTTAATACAGCAATCTCTCGATTAATGCACCTAATGTGTTCTTTAAAACAGACATATAAATTGAAAATGCACTAATCAAATATAATAACCTATATGAAAAAGTTTCATCCCACAAGCAGGCAAACTGGCCCCGTGAACACACAGGATACAGCCATAGGATATAGTATGGCAAGGAAGGCAAAGGGAACCGCTTGCTCATAATCATCTCCCTAGTATGGCAGCATATAACTATCCCCACCAGCCATATGGCAGAAGGAAATAAGCAGATAGATAGATAGATATGAAAAAGTATAATTTATTCCTCAAATTTCTTTTTTGACCCTTAATTTTTTTTTTTTATTTTTTTTTTAAAGAATTATGGTTTGTCTCAGGTCCTAATTAAAGGAAAACTATGAAGCTGAAAGACAATAAAACATATTCAGAATATAAATTTATTATTCTACTTCTTAACAAAGAATTGAGCTAAAGTAGTTTGGTGGGCATTTTGTTTATTTTTGTCATACAACTGAGTATGGCCCTACTACCTTTTCTACTCTCCTGCATATTTTACTGCTTCTCTCTCTCTCTCTTTTCATCAGGGTCAGCTTCTAAGCATCGCTACTTAAAAACTTTGATTGTACGAAAAATATTTTCAAATTGTTTCTGTGAAATCTCTTTTGGCTGAGTGTCAGTGGTTAAATTTTCTTCATATTCTTCAGGATCTTCCCGCTGAGTATCTAAATTTAGCAGGTCTGAATCACTCAATTCCTCAGAATGAGATTTAATTAATTCTTGGACATTATCATTGTCAATCTCATCGAAACCCAGTTCATGCCCAATGTTGGTAATTTCCTCAACATTATCCATTTCATTTGAAAAGTCTCTAAAATCATTTGCACAATGTGGAAGAATGTGCTTCCAAATGGCTTGCATATTGCTAGCAGTAATTTCATTCAACTTTGCTATTTTATAAGCAAGCTGAGATTTCTCTGATTTGGCCAGAAAAGTCTTGGAAGGCATTTGCTTCCAAAAAAGGTCGGTTTCATCAATATTAAATATTTATTGGTCAAAATAGCCCCCTTCTTCCACAATTTTCTTCAAAATCTCTGGATAATTTGAGGCCACCTCCTTATCTGCACTTGCAGCTTCACCTGTGATTCAAACATTATGTAGATTATTTTACTTTTTGAAACAGTCAAATCATCCAGCACTAGCATGGAATTCTTCTTTTCCATCATTGATAGCTCTTTCTTTCAAGGTTGCAAAGAGACTTAACAAGGGCAGTGCTTAGTGGGATCCGTTTTTTGGTTACAATCTTCAATCCATGTAGGAAGAAGTATCGCTAATTCAATCGTTATCATACTTTGATTTTGAGTGGTCTGCATGCATGATGAACTTAAAGCAGCCTTACATTTCTCTTTGTATTAAGCAGCCTTGCTTAATATTGCTCTTATAGTTGATTCACCCATTCTGTGTTCTTGTCCTATCTTTGTCTGGACTCACTATGTTTATTTTTCTTTATTATTTCAAGTTTTTCTCTTCCAATGATATTACTTTCAAATCTTTCTCACACTTCCATTTTTTTGCTCACTAATTCTTTTACTCATGATTAAAGGTTGGAAAAATAGTTTAAAATAAAAAAAGTACGGAAAACAAATTGCAAAGGAGGCATGAAATATGATGAGCAAAATGTTATGTAATTAGCAGACAAAAAGTTTGGTGGTAAATTTGGAACATAGTGTAGTATGCCATTAAAAAATAACTTCGTAAAATGTTTTAAATCAGTAACTAAATGATTTCATCCTGGTTAATGATTTTTTAAAATAGTTGGCCATAAAACAATGCATAGATGAAAATATTTAAAATCTGTAACATTTATTTTTAAGATGTATATAGGTACACTATATCGAATTTTAGAGGTGCATTAATTGCATTTGGGTACAGAAAAAAAAATGACGCACTAATTGAAGATGCACTAATCGGAGACACATTAATTGAGAGATTGCTATACATAAATGGAAACAAGTTAAAATGAATAAGTATTCATTTATATGAATATATCATAATGAAAAAACTATCTTAGAGAGGGAAACATTTTAATATAAAACTGCACATACACAAGGTTGTTGCATAAATGGTATGGACATCCTCATTTCTATCAAATAGCTAGTAAGTTATTTACAATAATGGAAATAGGATATGGTTTAAGAGAAGGCCAACTTCCATCATAGGTTGCCACAATAAGTAAATTTCAGATCCATGACTGCTATGGCAAAGTAAAAAGGGGATGATTGTGGAAAGAAACTCAATAAACAGTTAGCATATACCACATAAACCGGAGAATGACGACATGTATTTCTCCTACAATATATCAGTGGATTATCTGAAGCAGGAGTTCAGGATATCCACAGCTATCAAGATCTGCATCAGAACACTGCATACTGAACTCCATAGCCTCAATTTCCAGAACTGCTGCATACAAGCTAAATATTGCTCAAGTAATGACTAGTTTGAATAATATATGCATGTAAACACAAGATATTTAATTAACCAAATATTTCGGTCTGGAAATAGCAGACCATCTTCAGTGACACTACAAGAACAGTTTCAAAAAAAATACACGATGGAATACTAACAATAGATCATTTAAAAATAGAACAAGCCGTGTGATGTTATATCACTAAGTATGAAAGATAATATTTTTAAGCAGAGACATGACTGAAATAAAGATATTAATTAATAATATTAAATAACAAAATTAATATGAATTAATGAGTTATCCTGATTAGACTTTCCCAGATTTTTGATATAGATATACAGTCACTGTATATGACTGTATATCTATATCAAAAATCTGGGCATTATTCAAATTATTTGAATAATGCCCAGATTTGAATTTGAATTATTCAAATTTACTATGTATGCAGGTTACATGGGGAGAAAAAAATCTACAAACAGATTAATGGTACTGCTATGCCCCCTCCCCACTTTAGCAAACTTTTACATGGAACACAAGCCCCTAGAGTGGTTACACTATGCTGATGATGTGTCTGCCATTTGTCCCCATGGACAAGACACTTTGGATACATCTGTCACCTACCTAAACAACCAACACCCCAAAATCCACTTCACAATAGAAAAAGAATCTAATAACTGTTTACCATTTACTGACACCTTAGTCACCTGCCTTTCAGATGGATCACTATCTTTTTTCATTGATAGAAAACCAACACACAGAGGAAGATACCTACATAAAAAATAACATCATCATCCAGTTCAACAGTAGGCATTTTAAAAACACTTGCACACAGAGCCAGAGCCATTGGTTCTAACAATACAGCTCTGACCACAGAACTCAAATATCTGTGAAATATGTTCTTGGCCAACAACTACAATTCCTACAAAATAGATAAAATACTACATAGCCCCATTACCCCTCCCTCCCCTAATACACATGAACACAACATTACCATTTCTATTCCCTATGTCAGAGGTACATCAGAAAAGATAGCCAAAGTACTGATGAAACATGGCCTTTGCACCACATTCAAACCTCATGTTAAACTAACAACTCTGATTCACTTGCCTAAGGATAAGCTTCACCATCTAGCACAACATGAAGTGTATGAAGTTCCCTGTGACTTGGCCTAATATGGGCAAACAGGAAGATCAGTTGACGTCTGCCTGGAAGAACATAAGAAATACATTTGCTATTATTATTATGGCAAGTCAGGACTGGCAGACCACGCTTTGGCCACCCCTTCACACAGAATTAGATGGAAGAAAATGAATATGCTATTTAGAAGTATTGTTAATACCATTAAAAATAAGTCATGAATCCCCAAAAAAGGTTCTTCACATCCTAGGCAGGATTTGAACTCGAGTCTTTACAGCCAAAGAACACTGTCAAAACAGACTGAGCTACAGAGGCTTCACAACAAATTCATATAGACTAAATGACTAGTTTTACACTACAAGGTTTGCTAGTAAATTTAAAGGAAAAGAATACCTCTTCTCCCTCCCCACGCTAGTCCTGGAATAAAGAATAATATCTAAGAAAATATTGGCATTCAGTTGAATTACAACTTCTTTTAGTCTTTTTCTCCACCAAGATCTCAGTGAAACTCAGAATCATTATTTCTCCTCCCCTGCTCTATTCCGAACCACTATAAGTGACTTGTAATAATTCATGACAAAAGCATCAAGAAATTTGTTACTTATAGCAATAAGAGAAAATAACTGATTGATTGGGTGTGTGTGGGGGGGGGGTACCAACAGTTGAATAGGTCTTTTTGGCAGTTTCTTCTCTATGAAGGATAAGAACATATAACTTTAGAGGTGATACAGTTAACTAAGATAGGACAGGTAAGCACAAAGAAAACAAAATTTTCTTTGTATATATGTATTCATATCTTAGTTTGACTTTTGTGATTTCAGTTTTTGTTTATTATTACTTATTACTTATTATTATTATGTGTTACCTCCAGGAAGTCCAATGACTCATCGAGGGAGGGCATCTACTCTATAACTCAATCTCTACCACTCACAATCCACCAACTACACCAATGCCATCTATCGCCCACCACTAGTATTTTCACAGACAATCACAAACATCCAAGCCCACGGCTGGATTCGAACTCATAGCCTTTTGGCTGGAGAGCAGAAACACTAACCGCTCGGCCAGCTTCATGACATTCATGATAGCCAGGAAAAATGGTTGAAATGTTTTACTTGTTTCTATAGTTTACCTAAAATCCAAAATAAGACTGTCCATTAAGGAAAACCCATAAAATGTAATGATATCACATTGTAAAGTTTCTTTATCATCTATTAAGTGCTTACATAAGAAAATCTTTGTTATTAATTGTCTCTTTAATTTACTATTAATTGAGAAATTGTCCTCTAGCCAAAACTCTAGTTATTGTCTACAGATCTTCTACCTGGCAAAGATATTTCACTTTGTAATATGCTTTGGTCACGTCAGTTGTAAAAGTAAAATTTATGAGCAGATTAAAAGGCACAGCCACATAGGGAGTCCTCTTTCATCAACCCTGGCTAACTACAATTTGTTGCATTTTAGAAGACTTCCTGTTTATCTACAAAAATTATGAAAATAGGCAGAAACATGGAAAATTTCAACTGCATTTCAATGGAAAACTTATGAAACAAGTAAAACATTTCAACCATTTAGGCTCAATTTTTAGCAAAGATAGCAAACTAACTAAGAAAATAGACAATAAAATAAGCAAAGCTGATATGATGGAGAGATGAACAAATTATTTTATATGGAATACGAAAGCAATTAGCCAATTCTGTATACACACTTATACATATCAGGAATTTGATGACTGATGATGATTTAAATTATTATATCCATTACTAAAAACAGGGTTTCCTCCTCTGGAAGTGAAGATGTTATAAGCACAATAGGGGGAAAATAAATAAATAATTAAGAGTTCAAACTTCTTGGAATGGGTTATGATAAATGTCTGATGAATGTCAATCTATAAATGCATGAATGAATGAATGGATTCCAGCAGATTTTAAGGTCATTAATTTCCTGATATGATTTTTTTCTCCTCGATTGTAAACTTGATATATGCATTTATGTCATCTAAAAACTGAAGCAATTCTGTTTTAGAAAACTATATGTGAGATTGCAGGAATATCATAGTTTACTATGATATTCCTGCAATCTGATATTTTTACAGACCACTAAAGGCAAAGTGCGATACATAGATTCACCCAGTCAACTGTCCAACTTCTTGTAGTGTGGCCTATTTTCACAAAATGGGTTTTTGCAAAATCAATTAACACTGCAGATACAAAGTTAGAGAAAATACTCATTAGACCTAAAGGTAAATAATAGGCGGTAGAAGACCTTTACTGCATGGTGAGATACCATGATTACAATCTTGCTTATTTGAGGCCTATTTCCTGTCCCCCCCCCCCTTAGGACTATCCCATACCAAACATACCACAGAAACCCAGAACCATCTCTATTCAAGGGTACAGCAGCAAAGCAGTTTTACTAGTTCACTCCCAGATACATGTAACCAAACATGCAATTCATCAGGCAGCTCCTAATTATCTGGTGTATAATCCTACCAGAACCTACTCTGACACACTATTACTGGAAGGAGGGAGAGTCCAGTAATGATAATAAGTAGAGAGTATATGAAGACTTAAAATAATTCATTTTTTACACTATTTAGTAAGTGCTTTAATACATTAATGTGATACCATCAGTCTAGCTTCCTTATTATGGTGATGAACTGCAAATAATTATACTCTCAAGCATTTGGGAATAAGATGCAGAAAAAAAATTTTTTTTTTTAAATAATAAAAATGATGGTACAACATGACAGAATTTCATGCCAGCTAGGGCGTCGCCCAGTTAAACAAGGCCCCCATTGTTTTCACCAGGGAACCAGGGCAACAGCGAACAGTCAGCTACTGGAACAAATCCTAAAAGACACCCCAACTCATCACCAGAGTTCAAGATTGGTACTATCAACATAAGAAGCCTGAATGGCAAAGAAATGGAGCTAGCTGAGGAATTAGATAAGTACCAGATCGACATAATAGGGGTGACTGAAACAAAAAACACAAAAACTGGTGAGATCTTTCTGGGCAATAAATACAAAATGTTATATTCAATCAATGACAATCAAGGAAAAGAAAGAGTAGCCATAGTATTCAACACTAAATACGAAGCTAATTTTCTTGAATGGCAGGCAGTCTCAAGTAGAGTGATGTGGGCAAATATGACAATGGGGAACTGGACAATAAGACTTATTTGTGCCTATGGTCCCACAGAAGGTTCTACTAAGGTAGAAGTGGAGGAATTTTTTGAGGCTTTAGTGAAACTAACTGACACAATGAAAAAGGCAAAGTTGGTCCTTGTTGGGGATCTAAATTGCAGAATAGGAAATGATTGTCAGACATACAAAAATATTTTGGGAAAATTTGGAGAAAAGAGCAAAGCTAATAATAATGATAAATACCTGTTGGATTTCTGCTCGGGACATGGACTGGTTATTACTAACACCATGTTCCAACATAAAAATGTGCACAAAATAACATGGAGAGATGAGGTAAGGAATAAGAAAAGTCTCATTGACTATGTTATTGTTGATACTGATGTTTTCTCCCTGCTGCAGGACACCAGAGTATACAGAGGATTTGAAATCAGAAGTGATCACTATTTGGTCTTGAGCAGGATAAAATTAAATTTCATATTGAAAAGAAGAACATGTAAGGAAGTTTTAAAGTGAATAATAGTTGAGTAGCTCCCAGATGTGAACTGTAGACTAAAATACACAAAGGTTATTGAAAAGAAAATGAAAGAGTTTGAGAACAGGAACCAAACCTTAGAGATTCAGTGGCACGCCTTGAAGAAAACCCTGATTGATTCAGCCAGAGAGGCATGTGGTGAGGTTATCTGCAAGGATAGAAAAATCAGAACTCCATGATGGACACAGGAAGTTAAAGAGGCAGTGAAGGAAAAGAAGAAAGCATATCAAAAGTTCCTGGCAAATAAGTCAGTTTGTGCTCTTAGATAATACAAAGACAAATGTAAGAAAGCTAAACACAGTGTAAAACTAGTAAACAAAAATCATGGGAGGACTTGGGTAAGAACATAGAAAATAAATATCAAGAAGGTTGCAAAATATTCTGAAGGTTGTTGAAGAAGCTTAGAAATGGAGGAAAGAGTGCTGTAAAAGGAGTTAGAGATGATAAAGGTGACATGAAAACAGAAGAAAAAGAATCCTTGAAGTATGGAGTAATTACTTCAAAAAATTGCTAAATGAAACAAGCAGTGATAGTGTTAAATTGTGAATGAAGATATTTTGTTTTAATACTTCATTCACATTTAACATAATCCACCATGTCATAAGCAAGACTTGTAAATATTATTTGTTGTTAGTCTCTTGCTTATAATAAATTATTCATATAAATGCTTTGAATTTTGTTTGTTATTAATTAATTATTTAATCTTAGAATATGTAATAATAATGAAAAGAATCTATATAAATATGTCATTCATTTTAATTAGTTTATTCTGTAAAATTTATTATAATATAATACAATGTATTATATGAATAATAAATTTGTTATTATTCATATAATAACAAATGTATATTATATGAATTGTGATATATCTTTTTTATTTCTGTATGTAAGAGTGATTTTATGTAATTCTTCTGAATGGATTTGATTGGCTGCTGAAGGAGAAATGGAGTTTATTTTAGTTAGCTCGTGCTGAGAACGTGGGCCACTGTGTATAAACAGAGAAGCCAGCGGATATAAGCTGAACTGGTTAGAACCGGATTTTGGCGGGAAGAAGGAACGTACTTGATTGGAAAATGAAAGCAAGTAAAGGGGGAGCTTTAGAGACAAGAGAGAGAGAGACCAGTTGTGTGTAACAGAAGGGAGAGTTGATATATGCTGTAAATCGACTACAAAAGGACTGGGAATTAATAGGCATCATGAATTATTACTTCTATGGGAGTTCTGATACTACAATATTTTCTGAGTGGTTTGTGGAAGAATAGTGCAGAACCGAAGTTAATACATAGAAGAAAATAAGGAATTAGTAGATAACTGAAACCTAGTGCATCAAGACTTGTATATTTCTGTGTCTATAATTCAGTTATTATAGTGGAAAGTTTCTTTAGAATTGTGTAGCCATAAAGTAAAAGTCTACAAGAATTTCAAATGTGCCTATGCAAATTCGATGTGTAGAAGCAGTAACCCGGTAAGAGTTGTCCTTTCTGTTACCTGTGGTGTTATGTCGATTAATGGTCGGATGTTAGATGTACTAAAGTACTTTCACCTCAAAATAATAAGTCTCATGTTGTTCTGTTGAGTGTTAGCTGACTGAGAAAAATTATAGTACAGCCTGTCATAAGATTAATTATTGTAACATCTGGAAGGTTGAACTTTTAAGAACTATTTTCAACTTAATTGACTCAACATCTGATAAATGAATGTTTGATAATTTATGGATTGTAATTATTCTGAATACTTTAAACTGAGCTAATATATTTATGATGTGATTCATCCAATTGGTAAGAGTGAAATATGTCAGAGAAATACTAATGCTTTATGAATTAACAAGTGTTAACATTAGTCATGATACTCAAACCTAATTAAGAAGTTATTAATGTTTGAATGTGAATTCTTAAAATATTTTAATTAGATAACCTTTTGCAGATAGTTATACTTAAATTATATATTGTACTTTTCCACATTAAATGTTTTCTTTGGTTGAGTTAAACTTGGTGTTTGGCTGATTTTCTTTCATTGTACTGCTCATAAAATTTATTCGGACCTTTGCGGAAGCCTTAAATACTAGTAATAACCTCAGCCTGAAGATAAAGTGATAATATAAGTTTAGTTGATGATTGATTCCTCTATATTATTAAGACTAATGTAAATATAGGGTGGCGCAGTATAATATAAATTTCTTTATATTCAGATGAGCATCAATCAACAACTAACCAAGTATAACGGAAACTAAAGAGGAAAAGATAAAAATAAATAACCAATATAAATGGAACAGTTAGCTAGGTAGGATGACACAACAATAGCACAGTGGTAAAAAACACTCAACAGGCATACAGTCAGGAATACATATCCATACTTCAAATAGAAAAAGCCATCAAAAGCCTGAAATGTGGAAAGGCGGCAGTAGATGATATTCGACCAGAAATTCTCAAGTATGGAGATATAAAAGTCTTACAATGGCTTCATTGCATAGTTCAGATGGGATGGCCTGGACAGAGGGGCAAATTCCAAATGATTGAAGTAGAGCTCTCATGGTACCCATATATAAAAAGGAAAATAAAACAATGTGAGAATTACAGAGGTGTTTCTCTACTGAGTGTTCCTATTAAGATTTATTCAAGTATACTTGAGAAATGGTTGGGAAGGATTGTGGAAGGGAAGCTTGGTGAAGAACAAGCTGTATTCATGCTGAATAGAGACTGTCAGGATCAAATTTTCATGTTACGACAAATAATTGAGAAATCATGGGAATATAACAAAGATCTGTATTAAAATTTTGTAGATCTGGGAAAGGCATATGACAGGGTGCCAAGAGAAAAGCTGTTCAAAGTGCTACATATGGTGTCAATGGAGCATTATATCAAGCAATACTTAACTTAGTCTTTATTTGAGTTGTAAGTCAGCAGTTAGAATTGAAGCAAGTACAGGAAGATAGTTTAATGTTAAATCTGGTGTCAGACCTGGATGTACACTATCCCCTCTGTTATCTGTTATCTATATGGATCACAATATGAAGGAAAGCAGTATTAAACCTGATATCAAAATTGGAGGTGTTAATCTCACAAGTCCGCAAGATTCCCTGACTAAATTGAGTAACCTTTGTAATAGATTTGGTATGAAGGTCAGCAATAACAAGACAGACAATGAAAATAGGCAGAAGCACTGAAAATATCAACTGCATTTTGAATGGAGAACTTATAGAAATTGTGCCAAAGTTAGCTGAAATATATTTCAGCTAACTTAGGCACAATTTTTAGTGAAGATGGTAAATTAAATATGGAAAATAGACAACAGAATCAACAAAGCTGGTATGGTAGGAAGTCAACTAAATAAATACATATATATATGGAATAAGAAAGAAATTAGTCAAAACACTAAATTAGCTATATACAAGACAGTGTTCAAACCAATTTTAACTTATGGATCTGAGAGCTAGGTTAGAAATAAAACACTTGACCAAAGACTAGAAACCACAGATATGAAAGTTCTGAGAAAGATTAGAGGGGGGGGGGGGGGGTGAACGGATGGCATCAGTGGCAATGTCATATTAAAAACGCGGATATTAGGAAAGTACTTAATATTGTTAGCATCCAGGAATGTGTTAGCAGAGCTAATCTCAAATGGTATGGTCACTTAAACAGAATGGGAGAGGAAAGATTAGCAAAACAAGTGTTTTTTGCCAGGTTAGCAAGAAAAAGACCCAGAAGAAGACCAAGATATAGGTGGATTGATACAGTAAAAAGTGCCTTAGAAGATAGAAATATAAGATCTGATAATGTTGAAGTCTTGACAGGTAACAGATTGATTTGGAGGAAAATTGTAGATAGGAAGTTAGTAATGGTGTAAGTTTTTCATGCAGTGCTATCATATCCTATACACCTCCCATTAAGGGTACATATCAGGAATTTGATGATGATGATGATGATGAAAAAAAATTATTAATATATCAGTCTTAAATTAAAAAGAAAAGTATAAAATTCCATTCTACTTTAAATTAAACTTAAGCAAAGCATGTATTTACAAAGTTGCAAAAATTTCAATTTCTGCTGTGTGAATAGGTCAATTCACATTTTCTGATTTTAGCTTAGTTTCCACAACACAGGATTTTCAGATCACTACAAGCTATTCCCATAAAACTTCATATGAATATCAAGTCACCAGAGGTCATTCATTTTAACCATATTTAATAAATCTCTTAATAGCAAAACCAACATAGTGATAGAGTCCTTTCCTACCTCACCAAATCAAGAGGTAGGAAAAGCAACATGAAAAAGCTGGATTCTATAGTCACATACACTTGTTCCATACAGCTTATGAGTTTGATATTAAGTAATTCATAACAACACAACAAAAAAGTAAACACTTATAGCATATGTGTGTACAGAAGCCATTTAAATGGCTAAAAAGTTAAATTAAAACAGGAAATGTGAAAAATTAGTGAACATCACTGAACATTAGTTCAAAATAAATCTCCAAATATTAGTTACTAAATACTAACCACCAATGGATCATTAATATCAAGTGTGTCCCATTTAAATCCTTGAGGAAGAGAATATGGTTCTTTCCTAATTTCATCATTCAACTTATCATCTTCAATTGCTTCATTTGTTGTCACTTTCTCTTCTGTGAATTTAAAATATTCAATAAATTTAGAGAAAATAACAAATATACACCTCATATGTAAATAAGATAGTGTTGACTATAAAAAAAGATATCATAGTCATTAATGATAAAATTATCTGTAATGGTAAAGTAACTTTTCCATAAGAAATAAACCTTACAATTGCAAATCTATATATATATATATATATATATATAGTGTAGTAAGTTTTCAATACCAATAATAATACCAAAAGTTTTTCCAAGATATAATTTCTTTGTATAAACAGGAGAGGTTGGTAAAACATACTGCAAAACAAACTCCCTGTAGAACAAAATGCACTTAACTCAAATTCAAACTACAATGAATTTTCAGTTTCAGTTATAGTTATCTACTTTATTATAATGGTGTTCACTATAATGAATCAACTGTATTGCACATTAACACTGTCCTACTAATACAGTTTAATCTCAGAACTATAAGTCACGTGAAAGATGACTGCTGAAATAAGCCATTTTAAATATACATTAACATCTCACAATAGATTTAATGCATTTTATAGAGGATGGAAGAATATACAGCCAGTTAAAGAACTTCTTTAAAAAAAATAAAATAAATAAATAAGCAGACATCAGCTTCATGTCATAAATATGATGAGCAAACAGCAGCCTCTAAACCAGTAGTATCATCCAACCCCTTTTTTTTTAGGATGGGAATGATTGTTTTTTTTTTTTGGGGGGGGGGGGAACTTTCCCATCAATTTTTTGGAAAAGTGATCACATGGAACTATCTATATCAATATTATAAACTGGAATTGGGGAGGGGGAGGTCCTCTAAAGAAACAGAAAAATACATATTCTTGGAGATTAACTAGGTGTTGGCTGTTTGGAATTAAGGCTGAAGCAATTGAGATCATGAAGCCAGTATGCCTGTTTATTATGCACATTCCACAGATCAGTTTCCAGATTTGTGGAATGAAAAACAAAAAAAACCTAAATTTCCAGGAGGAAAAAACCCATCATCCCAGTATAAGAATAGCTATCCCATCCAGTATGCAAGATTTCTTGCATACTGGACCGGATTTAAACCAATTTCAGTTTTGTAAACCAAAAAAGGCAAAGATTGCAATATCCTTTGTGACTATACTTTGGAGATGCTTCTTAGATTCATTTAACAATTTTATTAGAAAATGTCATAATTCTTATTATGAAGAGAGACCTCCAGGGAGTCAGGAACTCACTGAGGGAGCCCATATTATTCGCACCAGCTGTCATACTTGCACACACACACACAACATCCAATGGCAATCAATTCCAATCATGCACCACTCTTCCAGAGAAAAATCTAGCCCTTACTCCCTTCTTGACAGCATTCATTCTCAACTTCCATGGATGCCCTCGCATCCTTTCCCCACCCTACAAAAAATGAAAAACTCCATTCACTGAAATTCTGTATCTCTTAGAGCAGGGATTCTCAACCTATGGTACACATACCACTGGTGGTATGTGTACCATAGGTTGTACCACATATTAGAAGTACCACTGCCTTACTGGTACTTCTAATATCTTGAATTAAATATAGTGGTACGCCACTGGAAAAGGTTGAGAACCAGTCTTTGAGTTATACAGAATTTCAGTAAATTAAAGAAATCTGTAACTCTCAATCATATCACCCCTCTTTCCTCCTGTTTACTAGTGTCTGCAATCTACAAATTCTCAATCTGTCTTCATAATCAGTATTCCACAATCTTGATATCATTTTTAACACTCTCTCCACTGTATCAGAATCACCATGGAAGCCAGACCTGAATGCAGTAGTTCAAATGAGGTCCTATCAAGGCCTTGAAAAGAGACAAAATGACTCCTTGTCTTCACATGTCAAGGTTCATTTCAGCATTGCAATTATTCTCTGAGTTGTATTTACAATTTTGGCTACATGACCTTTGAATTTCAAAACCTGTTTACTAAAACTCCAAGATCGCTAGCCTGATCAGTTTCTTCTAGTATAATCCTACCAATATAATACGACATTGGATATCTATTCATACCAAATTGCATGACTTTACATTTATTAACACTGAATTGACAGTCATTTCAACATGCCCACAATTCCAGCATATTTAAATTATTCTGCAAGTGCTGTATATCAGCAGCACTCCTGATTACCCTAAGCTATCTTTGCATCATCAGCAAATAGCTGTATATCAAATCCTTTTCAATATCATTAATGCACAGACTGAATAACAATGAATCAAAGATTAATCCTTCATGCACACTACTCTGAATCTCACAGATTAATCCTTCATGCACACTACTCTGAATCTTGCAGATTCATCCCCCCACACTACTTTTTTGATATCTGTCAGTCGGACATCCTCTTATCCATACCAATAGTCCAAAATCCAATCCCATATTCTTCAATTTATGCAAGTCTTCCATGCTGTATTCTGTCAAAAGCCTTAGCAAAATCCAACAGTATCATGGTGTATCTATTCTCCTTGTCCTCAGTGATAACATGTTTATAGAATGTGAGGAAGTTGCTAAAACATGACCTTCCTATAGTAAACTCACGCTGTTTGTTGCAAAGTAGAGATTCTCTGTCAACCCATTTCTGAATGTGAACCTAACCAACTTTTCCAAAATCTGCACCACCACCACCACTCCTGAGATACTGATTGGTTGACAGTTGGATACATCGGTCTCTGCACCACTGATGTGAGATGGGATTACCATACATTCTTTCCACTCTTGTGGAATCTTTTTTGTTCTGAAACTCAAATTATATAGCCTGGTCAAAAGAATAGCCAGTTCAGCTGAACACTCTTTTAGCATCCATGCTGATATCCAATAAATTCCAATTGCAGAATTCTTATTCAGTTTGTGCAACAGCTCTAGTACTTCCTCCTCATACAGTGAAGAGATAGCAGAGTTCAATGTTGCATAGCTTTTAGCAAATCAGTTGCCATTTTGCTAAAAGCTATGTTGCATAGCTTTTAGCAAAATGGCCCTTCATTAGCTGAACAATCATTGTTGCATCAGTCACCTGCATACCATCTGCATTCAGTAGAGTTATTCTTTCAAATTCATTCTTTCTTTTACTTAAAGCATAATGACAGAATTCTTTTGGGTTGTCTTTAACTTGCAGAACCAGTTTCTTTTCATACTCAGACTTAGCTTTCTGTACAACACTTGTGATGCTTCTGGCCTGATGCTCATAATTATCATAACTGACATCATCCTTATGCACACGGTATTTATTCCAAATCATTTTTTTTCTTACCAATCTCTTGCTTAATTAGATTACACATCCATTTCAGTCCTACTTTATTTATTCTTTGAACTCTAGAGACAAATTCTGATAACGCATCCTTTAAGTATTTTTTTAAACACTTCCCATCCAATAACTGACACCATGGCGTAGAACCCAACATACTCCTCTGGTGGGCATAATTCCCTGCTTTGTAGTTTAGCATGTAACCTTTTCTAAATGGAACATTCATAAACTTTTGTCACTTCCCAAGTGAGTGCTGCATGATCATTGTCACCAACCGGAGGAAGAATAATCAAGTCTTTAACTGACCCCCCCCCCCTCTGACACTATAAATCAGAACTAACACTCTTTGACCACAAGTTCCTTCTGTCACATGCTGCTTGAGGAAGATGTCTTGCAACAGCTCAATAAATTCATACAACATCATCATCATCATCATCATCATCAAATTCCTGCCATGTACCCTCAAGGGGTGTACAGGATATGACAGTACTACATGAAAAAATTACATCATTACTAACTTCCTATCTACAATTTTCCTCCAAATCAGTCTGTTACTTGTCAAGACTCCAACATCATCAGATCTTATATTTCTATCGTCTAAGGCACTTTGTACCGTATCAATCCACCTATATCTTGGTCTTCCTCTGGGTCGTTTTCCTGCCAACCTGGCATAGAACACTTGTTTTGCTAATCTTTCCTCTCCCATTCTATTTAAGTGACCATACCACCTGAGATTAGCTCTGCTAACACATTCCTGGATACTGACAATGTCGAGTTCTTTCCTAATATCCTCATTTTTAATATGATATTGCCATTGATGCCATCTGTTCACGCCTCTAATCTTTCTCAGGACTCTCATATCTGCGGTCTCTAGTCTTTGGTCAAGTGTTTTACTTCTGACCCAGCTCTCAGATCCATAAGTTAAAACTGGTTTGAACACTGTCTTGTATACAGCTAATTTAGTGTTCCAACTAATTTCTTTCTTATTCCATATGAATTTATTCAATTGACTTCCCACGATACCAGCTTTGCTGATTCTGTTGTCTATTTCTATATTTAGTTTACCATCTTCAGTAAAAATTGTGCCTAAGTAGCTGAACTGTTTTACTTGTTCCACAGGTTCTCCATTCACAACACAGTTGACATTTTCAATGATTCTGCCTATTTTCATTGTCTTTGTCTTTTTATTGCTGACCTTCATACCATATCTATTACAACAACTATTCAATTTAGTCAGAGAATCTTGCAGACTTGTAGCGGATTTATTTAGAAGTATAACATCATCCGCATAAAGCAAAGAGCTGACATTAACATCTCCAATTTTGATATCAGGTTTAATACCACATTCCTTCATAATGTGATCCATATAGATAATGAATAACAGAGGGGATAATGTACATCCTTGTCTCACACCAGATTTAACATTAAACCATCTTCCTGTACTTCCTTCAATTCTAACTGCTGACTCACAACTCAAATAAAGACTAAGTATTGCTTGATATAATGCCCCATTGACACCATATAACTGCAGTGTATTGAATAGCTTCTCTCTTGGCACCTTGTCATATGCCTTTTCCAAATCGACAAAACTTAAATATAGATCTTTGTTATATTCCCATGCTTTCTCGACTATTTGTCGTAAAGTGAAGATCTGATCCTGACAGCCTCTATTTGGCCTGAATCCAGCTTGTTCTTCACCAAGCTTTTCTTCCACAATTCTTCTCAACCGTTTCTCAAGTATACTTGCATAGATCTTGCCAGGAACACTCAGTAGGGAAATACCTCTGTAATTCTCACATTCAGTTTTATTTCCCTTTTTATATATGGGTACTATGAGAGCTCTACTCCAATCATCGGGAATTCGTCCCTCTGTCCAGGCTTTCTGAACTATGCAGTGCAGCCACTGTAAGACTCTTATACCACCATACTTCAGCATTTCTGGTCGAATATCATCTACTCCTGCTGCCTTTCCACATTTCAAGCCTTTGATGGCTTTTTCTACTTCATGTATGGATATGTATTCCTGACAGCATGCCTGGTCAGTGTTTTTTATCACTGTGCTGTCATCACTGCTTGTTTCATTTAGCAGTTTTTCAAAGTAATTACTCCATACTTCAAGGATATCTTTTTCTCCTGTTTTCATTTCACCTTTATCATCTCTAATTCCTTTTACAGCACTCTTTCCTCCATTCCTAAGCTTCTTCAACAACCCCCAGAATATTTTGCCACCTTCTTGATATTTATTTTCTATATTCTTGCCAAAGTCCTCCCATGACTTTTGTTTAGCTAGTTTTACACACTGTTTAGCTTTCTTACATTTGTCTCTGTATTCTGTAAGAGTAAAAGCTGACTTATTTGCCAGGAACTTTTGATATGCTTTCTTCTTTTCCTTCACTGCCTCTTTAACTTCCTGTGTCCACCAGGGAGTTCTGATTTTTTTATTCTTGCACACAACCTCACCGCATGCCTCTCTGGCAGAATCAATCAATGTTTCCTTCAGAGTTTGCCACTGAATCTCCAAGGTTTGATTCCTGTTCTCAAACTCTTTCATTTTCTTTTCAATAATATTTCTGTATTTTAGTCTACAGTTCACATCTGAGAGCTGCTCAACTTTTATTCGCTTTAAAACTTTCTTACATGTTATTCTTTTCAATATGAAATTCAATTTTATCCTGCTCAAGACTAAAAAGTGATCACTTCCAATTTCAAATACTCTGTACACTCTGGTGTCCTGCACCAGGGAGAAAACATCACTATCAACAATAACATAGTCAATGAGACTTTTCTTATTCCTAGCCTCTTCTCTCCAAGTGAATTTGTGCACATTTTTATGTTGGAACATGGTGTTAGTAATAACCAGTCCATGTCCTGAGCAGAAATCCAACAGATATTTGCCATTATTATTAGCTTTGCTCTTTTCTCCAAATTTTCCCAAAATATTTTTGTATGTCTCGCAGTCATTTCCTACTCTGCTATTTAGATCCCCAACAAGGACCAACTTTGCCTTTTGCATTGTGTCAGTTGCTTTTTCTAAAGCCTCAAAAAATTCTTCCACTTCTACCTTAGTAGAACCTTTTCTGGGACCATAGGCACAAATAAGTCTCATTGTCCAGTTCCCCATTCTCATATTTGCCCAGATTACTCTACTTGAGACTGACTGCCATTCAAGAAGATTAGCCTCGTATTTTGTGTTGAATACTATGGCTACTCCTTCTTTTCCTTGATTGTCATTGCCTGAATATAACATTTTGTATTTATTGCTCAGAAAGATCTCACCAGTTTTGGTCTTTTTTGTTTCAGTCACCCCTATTATGTCGATCTGGTACTTATCTAATTCCTCAGCTAGCTCCATTTCTTTGCCATTCAGGCTTCTTACGTTGATAGTACCGATCTTTAACTCTGGTGATATTGAGTTGGGGTTTGTTTTCAGATTTGTTCCAGTAGCTGACTTTTCGCTGTTCGCCCTGGTTCCCTGGCGAAAACAACGGGGGCCTTGTTTAACCGGGCGACGCCCCAGCCGGCATGAAATTTTGTCATGTTGTACCATCATTTTTTATTTTGGTTTAACCAATAAGAATACAATTTGGTCGGCTAAATCCCAAATTGCCAGCCCATCCTCGTTCGTTCAGTATCAAAGTAGATACCCAACAGGGTGCACCACGAGAAGGTGAGGATTGGACATTAGGTCAGAAGCCCTGGTCGGTTCTCCGCATTCCTTTAAAGGCTATGTGGAGGTCTCCTCTCAGTTATACAGCTTTGACCCTTAAGCACCCCTTCATACAACAGTTCATAAATTCAATTATAAGCTACGAAGAAATGCCTCTCACTACAGCACACTCATAGGGGGACTATAGATATAGTCTATTGCAGTAAGATTATCATTCATATGATAAAATATTCTTAATTTCTAGTTTTAATGAGACAGTCTGCCCATATTTAGTTTATTATTGACATTAAGGTAATACAACATTTAGAAATCTAAACATTAATGGTGAATTTTCATTTATATAATTTATACTCTTCTAGTTCTTTGTTATGTATTCCATTATTGTTTGCATTCATACTTATTCATGTCATTTTATGTGCTTTATTTATGGTTCTATTTCCAGCAATTTATTTTATTCTGTTTCTTGCAATTTCTTTTATTTCTCACGATTTCCTTTGTTTTGTTTCCCCACAATTTCCTTTTTTCTGTTTCTTGCAATTTCTTTTGTTCTATTTCTTACCATTTCTTTTATTTTATACAATTTTCCTTTGTGTTCTGTCATCAATGCATGATTTCCTGTGATTTCCTTTGTCCACTGATTGCGATATTATTTGTTATGAAATTTAAAATTTAAAATAACATTGTTCTATAACATTTATGCTAAGATTTTTTCCATAGTTCATTATAACACATTGTTTCATTATAATAGTGTTCACAATATGCAATATGCAAGAAAAGTGAATCTATCTTATTTACCATTTAATGTGACTGTTCAATTTAAATTGTTTAATGTCTGACTGTTCAATTTTATTATAATTGAAAAAGGTTATCCACAAATGCATTTCAGCAAGGCAATAAGAAATAACTAAAACAGAAGTAACAAGCAATTTGTTTGGGCCATGCATGTGTTGGTGGAAAGTGGTTTGTCACATAAAATTGATATCATCATCATCAAATTCCTGCCATGTACCCTCAAGGGGTGTACAGGATAGGATAGTACTACATGAAAAATTTACATCATTACTAACTTCCTATCTACAATTTTCCTCCAAATCAGTCTGTTACTTGTCAAGACTCCAACATTATCAGATCTTTTATTTCTATCATCAAAGACACTTTGTACCATATCAATCCATCTATATCTTGGTCTTCCTCTGGGTTGTTTTCCTGCCAACCTGACAGAGAACACTTGTTTTGCTAATCTTTCCTTGCCCATTCTGTTTAACTGACCAGACTACATGAGATTAGCTCTGCTAACTCATTCCTGGATGCTGACAATGTCAGGTTTTTTCCTAATATACTCATTTTTAATATGATATTGCCATTGACTCCATCTGTTCACACTCTAATCTTTCTCAGGACTCTCATATCTGCAGTCTCTAGTCTTCGGTCAAGTGTTTTACTTCTGACCCAGCTCTCAGATCCATAAGTTAAAACTGCTTTGAACACTGTCTTGTATACAGCTAATTTAGTGTTCCGACTAATTTCTCTCTTATTCCATATGAAATTATTTAACTGACTTCCTACCATACCATCATCATCAAATTCCTGCCATGTACCTTCAAGGGGTGTACAGGATATGATAGTACTACATGAAAAAGAATTACATCATTATTAATTTCTTATCTACAATTTTCCTCCAAATCAGTCTGTTACTTGTCAAGACTCCAACATTATCAGATCTTATATTTCTATCGTCTAAGGAACTTTGTACCGTATCAATCCACCTATATCTTGGTCTTCCTCTGGGTCGTTTTCCTGCCAACCTGGCAGAGAATACTTGTTTTGCTAATCTTTCCTCGCCCATTCTGTTTAAGTGACCATACCACCTGTGATTAGCTCTGCTCACACATTCCTAGATGCTGACAATGTCAAGTTCTTTCCTAATATCCTCATTTTTAATATGATATTGCCATTGATGCCATCTGTTCACGCCTATAATCTTTCTCAGGACTCTCATATCTGTGGTCTCTAGTCTTTGGTCAAATGTTTTACTTCTGACCCAGCTCTCAGATCCATAAGTTAAAACTGGCTTTAACACTGTCTTGTATACAGCTAATTTAGTGTTCTGACTAATTTCTCTCTTATTCCATATGAATTTATTCAATTGACTTCCCACCATACCAGCTTTGCTGATTCTGTTGTCTATTTCTATATTTAATTTACCATCTTCAGTAAAAATCGTGCCTAAATAGCTGAAATGTTTTACTTGTTCCACAGGTTCTCCATTCACAACACAGTTGACATTTTAAATGATTCTGCCTATTTTCACTGTCTTTGTCTTTTTAATGCCGACCTTCATACCATATCTATTACAACAGCTATTCAATTTAGTTAGAGAATCTTGCAAACTTGTAGCAGATTTATTTAGAAGTATAACATCATCCGCATAAAGCAAAGAGCTGACATTAACATCTCCAATTTTGATATCATGCTTAATACCACTTTCCTTCATAATGTGATCCATATAGATAATGAATAACAGAGGGGATAATGTACATCCTTGTCTCACACCAGATTTAATATTAAACCATCTTCCTGTACTTCCTTCAATTCTAACTGCTGACTTTCAACTCAAATAAAGACTAAGTATTGCTTGATATAATGCCCCATTCACACCATATAGCTGCAGCGTACTGAATAGCTTCTCTCTTGGCACCTTGTCATATGCCTTTTCCAGATCAACAAAACTAAAATACAGATCTTTGTTATATTCCCATGCTTTCTCGACTATTTGTCGTAAAGTGAAGATCTGATCCTGACAGCCTCTATTTGGCCTGAATCCAGCTTGTTCTTCACCAAGCTTTTCTTCCACAATTCTTCTCAACCGTTTCTCAAGTACACTTGCATAGATCTTGCCAGGAACACTCAGTAGGGAAATACCTCTGTAATTCTCACATGCAGTTTTATTTCCCTTTTTATATATGGGTACTATCAGAGCTCTACTCCAATCATCGGTAATTCGACCCTCTGTCCAGGCTTTCTGAATTATGCAGTGCAGCCACTGTAAGACTCTTATACCACCATACTTCAGCATTTCTGGTCGAATATCATCTACTCCTGCTGCCTTTCCGCATTTCAAGCCTTTGATGGCTTTTTCTACTTCAAGTATGGATATGTATTCCTGACTGCATGCCTGGTCAGTATTTTTTACCACTGTGCTGTCATCACTGCTTGTTTCATTTAGCAGTTTTTCAAAGTAATTACTCCATACTTCGAGGATATCTTTTTCTCCTGTTTTCATGTCACCTTTATCATCTCTAATTCCTTTTACAGCAATCTTTCCTCCATTCTTAAGCTTTTTCGACAACCTCCAGAATATTTTGCAACCTTCTTGATATTTATTTTCTATATTTTTGCCAAAGTACTCCCATGACTTTTGTTTAGCTAGTTTTACAGTGTTTAGCATCCTTGCATTTGTCTCTATATTCTCTAAGAGCACAAGCTGACTTATTTGACAGGAACTTTTGGTATGCTTTCTTCTTTTCCTTCACTGCCTCTTTAACTTCCTGTGTCCACCAGGGAGTTCTGATTTTTTTTATCCTTACAGATAACCTAACCAATGCCTCTCTGGCAAAATCAATCAATGTTTTCTTCAGAGTTTGCCACTGAATCTCCAAGGTTTGATTCCTGTTCTCAAACTCTTTCATTTTTTCTTCAATAATCTTTGTGTATTTTATTCTACAGTTCACATCTGAGAGCTGCTCAACTTTTTATTCGCTTTAAAACTTTCTTACATGTTATTCTTTTCAATATGAAATTCAATTTTATCCTGCTCAAGACTAAATAGTGATCACTTCCAATTTCAAATCCTCTGTACACTTTGGTGTCCTGCACCAGGGAGAAAATATCACTATCAACAATAACATAGTCAATGAGACTTTTCTTATTCCTAGCCTCTTCTCTCCATGTGAATTTGTGCACATTTTTATATTGGAACATGGTGTTAGTAATAACCAGTCCATGTCCTGAGCAGAAATCCAACAGACATTATTATTAGCTTTGCTCTTTTCTCCAAATTTTCCCAAAATATTTTTGTATGTCTGACAATCATTTCCTATGCTGCTATTTAGATCCCCAACAAGGACCAACTTTTCATTTTTCATTGTGTCAGTTGCTTTTTCTAAAGCCTCAAAAAATTCCTCCACTTCTACCTTAGTAGAACCTTCTGTGGGACCATAGGCACAAATAGGTTTCATTGTCCAGTTCCCCATTCTCATGTTTGCCCACATTACTCTACTTGAGACTGCCTGCCATTCAAGAAGATTAGCCTCGTATTTTGTGTTGAATACTATGGCTACTCCTTTTCCTTGACTGTCATTGCCTGAATATAACATTTTGTATTTATTGCTCAGAAAGATCTCACCAGTTTTGGTCTTTTTTGTTTCAGTCACCCCTATTATGTCGATCTGGTACTTATCTAATTCCTCAGCTAGCTCCATTTCTTTGCCATTCAGGCTTCTTACGTTGATAGTATCGATCTTTAACTCTGGTGATGTTGAGTTGGGGTTTATTTTCAGGTTTGTTCCAGTAGCTGACTTTTTGCTGTTCGCCCTGGTTCCCTGACGAAAACAACGGGGGCCTTGTCTAACCGGGCGACGCCCTAGCCGGCATGAAATTTTGTCATGTTGTACCATCATTCTATATTTTGGTTTAACCAATAAGAATACAATTTGGTCGGCTTAATCCCAAATTGCCAGCCCATCCTCGTCCGTTCAGTATCCAAGTAGATACCCAACAGGGTGCACCACGAGAAGGTGAGGATTGGACATTAGGTCAGAAGCCCTGGTCGGTTCTCCGCATTCCTTTAAAGGCTGTGGAGGTCACCTCTCGGTTATACAGCTTTGACCCTTAAGCACCCCTACCATACCAGCCTTGTTGATTCTGTTGTCTATTTCCATATTTAATTTACATTCTTCACTAAAAATAATGCCTAAGTAGCTGAAATGTTTTACTTGTTCTATAGGTTCTCCGTTCACAATGCAGTTGACATTTTCAGTGATTCTGCCTATTTTCATTGTCTTTGTGTTTTTATTGCTGACTTTCATACCAAATCTCTTACAACATTTATTCAATTTAGTCAGGCAATCTTGCAGACTTGTAGCAGATTTATTTAGAAGTATAACATCGTCCGCATAATGCAAAGAGTGGCATTAATATCTCTAATTTTGATATCATGTTTAATACCACTTTCCTTCATAATGTGATTTATATAGATAATGAATAACAGAGTGGATAATGTACATCCTTGTCTCAGACCAGATTTAACATTAAACCATCTTCTTGTACTTCCTTCAATTCTAACTGCTGACTTACAACTCAAATAAAGACTAAATATTGCTTGATATAATGCCCCAATGACACCATATAACTGTAGCATATTGAATAGCTTCTCTCTTGGCACCTTGTCATATGCCTTTTCCAGATCAACAAAACTTAAATACAGATCTTTGTTATATTCCCATGATTTCTCAACTATTTGTCGTAAAGTGAAGATATGATCCTGATAGCCTCTATTTGGCCTGAATCTAGCCATTTCTTTGCCAAGCTTTTCTTCCATAATTCTTCTCAACCGTTTCTCAAGTATACTTGCATAAATCTTACCAGGAACACTCAGTAGAGAAATATATCTATAATTCTCTCCTTCAGTATTATTTCCCTTTTTATATATGGGTACTATCAGAGCTCTACTCCAATCATCGGGAATTCGTCCCTCTGTCCAGGCTTTCTGAACTACGCAGTGCAGCCACTGTAAGACTCTTATACCACCATACTTCAGCATTTCTGGTCGAATATCATCTACTCCTGCTGCCTTTCCACATTTAAAGCCTTTGATGGCTTTTTCTACTTCAAGTATGGATATGTATTCCTGACTGTATACTACCTGTTTTGTGTTTTTTTACCACTCTGCTATTACTGCTTGCTTCATTTAGCAATTTTTCAAAGTAATTACTCCATACTTCAAGGATATCTTTTTCTCCTGTTTTCATGTCACCTTTATCATCTCTAACTCCTTTTACAGCACTCTTTCCTCCATTTCTAAGCTTCTTCAACAACCTCCAGAATATTTTGCAACCTTCTTGATATTTATTTTCTATGTTCTTACCCAAGTCCTCCCATGACTTTTGTTTACTAGTTTTACACTGTGTTTAGCTTTCTTACATTTGTCTTTGTATTATCTAAGAGCACAAACTGACTTATTTGCCAGGAACTTTTCATATGCTTTCTTCTTTTCCTTCACTGCCTCTTTAACTTCCTGTGTCCATCATGGAGTTCTGATTTTTCTATCCTTGTAGATAACCTCACCACATGCCTCTCTGGCTGAATCAATCAGGGTTTTATTCAAGGCTTGCCACTGAATCCCTAAGGTTTGGTTCCTGTTCTCAAACTCTTTCATTTTTTCTTCAATAACCTTTGTGTATTTTAGTCTACAGTTCACATCTGGGAGCTACTCAACTATTATTCACTTTAAAACTTCCTTACATGTTCTTCTTTTCAATATGAAATTTAATTTTATCCTGCTCAAGACCAAATAGTAATCACTTCCAATTTTAAATCCTTTGTACACTCTGGTGTCCTGCACCAGGGAGAAAACATAAGTATCAACAATAACATAGTCAATGAGACTTTTCATATTCCTTACCTCTTTTCTCCATGTTATTTTGTGCGCATTTTTACATTGGAACATGGTGTTAGTAATAACCAGTCCATGTCCTGAGCAGAAATCCAACAGACATTATTATTAGCTTTGCTCTTTTCTCCAAATTTTCCCAAAATATTTTTGTATATCTGACAATCATTTCCTACTCTGCTATTTAGATCCCCAACAAGGACCAACTTTGCCTTTTGCATTGTGTCAGTTGGTTTCACTAAAGCCTCAAAAAATTCCTCCACTTCTACCTTAGTAGAACCTTCTGTGGGACCATAGGCACAAATAAATCTCATTGTCCAGTTCCCCATTCTCATATTTGTCCACATCACTTTACTTGAGACTGCCTGCCATTCAAGAAAATTAGCTTCGTATTTAGTGTTGAATACTATGGCTACTCCTTCTTTTCCTTGATTGTCATTGATTGAATATAACATTTTGTATTTATTGCCCAAAAGATTTCACCAGTTTTTGTGTTTTTTGTTTCAGTCACCCCTATTATGTCGATCTGGTACTTATCTAATTCCTCAGCTAGCTCCATTTCTTTGCCATTCAGGCTTCTTATGTTGATAGTACCGATCTTTAACTCTGGTGATGTTGAGGGGTGTGTTTTCAGATTTGTTCCAGTAGTTTACTTTTCGCTGTTCGCCCTGGTTCCGTGGCGAAAACAACAGGGCCCATGTTTAACCAGGCAATGCCTGGTTAATATGGGCCACGTTGCCGGCATGAAAAATGCTTTTTTCATGTTTTTCATGAAAAACGGGTTTTTCATGCCTGCATGAAATTTTGTCACGTTGTACCATCCTTTTGTATTTTGGTTTACACCAATAAGAAAAAATTTGGTTGGCTAAATCCCAAATTGCCAGCCAATTCTCGTTCGTTCGTTATATAGATATTTGAATGCAATATCAGGCATATGAAGAAATTATTTATTGGTATGAGACCTAATACAGAGAGAGAAACTAGATCATAATGGAAGGAATGGCGAGAATCTTTGTGTAAGTATGAATAAGATATACGACAGTTATTGATAAGTGTTATGATATGTGCTTAATCATGCAGGTGATTATTATGAAAGGATGACTCCTTTCCTTTAGTGTCACACAGTGATCAGCATTCATTTTAGACAAATTATGGACTCTACAACTGTGTTATAAATAACTATTTTTATTTGCTGACTTTTAGATCTTCATATTAAGGTCATCGTCTGGAGTGTGTGTGTGTGTGTGTGTGTGTGTGTGTGTGTGTGTGTGTGTGTGTGTGTGTGTGTGTGTGTGTGCGTGTGTGTGTGTGTGTGTGTGTGTGTGTGTGTGTGTGTGTGTGTGTGTGTGTGTATAAAATGAATGAAAGGATGCCTGTGTGCTTGTCTGGTTCAGACTTATTTTATGTAACGATGTTTGCATAAGCAAGGCATTAGATACAAATAAGGATCTGCAAGTGGTGTCACTGAGTCATGCAGACTACAGAAATTAATATACAAAAATGCCTGGAGGTAATACCAGGAGTATCATAAATAAAAGGATGGAGTTGCCGATAATATAAATGTTTTGAGTCGTTTTTCAGTCTGGTTAGCTGAGTGGCTAACATACCCACTCCTCCATCTAATAGGGTGCAGGTTGGAATCCTGCTGTGGGCATGGATATTTGTGATTGTCTTTAGGTGGGAGATGAATTTCATCATCCAGTGTGAGACCACCATTCTGCTTATTGGAGGCATGAAGTGGCTTGAAAAAGTTCCATGTTTGGTCTCTAGAGCAGGGTTTCCAGATTATGTAGAAATAAATTTTAAAAAATTAAAAAAATTATATAAAATTGACAAAAATGGGGGGGGGGGATCCTTAGCCTACCCATGGTACAAATGTACCATAAGTCTACTAATAACCTTTCATGGGTGGGAACAACATAAAAAAAAAAAAAGTTAAGGTAGATGATATCAGTATATGGAATGTATATTTTATGATTGCATCCATTCCAAGACCAATCAATATGACAGTCCTGCATGACATTTCAAACAAGACATGTTAAAGACATAAATTCTAAAGGAAATTAAATATCATCATATAACCTCAAATACAACTGCCTCAGTAAATGTGGACATGATCAGCACTTGCCAAAGTAAACTCATAGTGACCAAGAATTGTTTGCTACAGTAGATAGTTTGCTATAGTGAATTTCATTTAGAATAACATTGTACTTATGAGGCTTTGGTTGGGATCTCTAAGTAGTTTGTATTTTGTAACTGGTTCATATAATACAGTGAGTCACTGAAAAAGAATCATTTAGTATATAGTATAGCTCATCTATGTTGATTGTTCATTCAATACAGACAAGAAGGTTGCAAGTTATCCAAATAGTGAGAGAACAGAACCAGAATTAGAAAGTTTTCTAAACCTGTAAGACTATTTTCAGTCAGAGAGAGTTCTGGGGAAAAAAAAAAAGCTACATGATGTGTTGTCCATTTAACTCAGTACATGAAAAATTTCATAGATAAAGTTCTCAGTGATTCTGAAAACTTCATAACTCAAATTATACATGGAAACAACTACATTTTTTAAAGTACCTTTTTTCTTTATCATTCCACACATGAAAGGTTGCAAAACCCATAACACTAGTCAGAGCAAAGAAATTACTGTCATGTCAGAGCAAAGAAATTACTTTATTTCTAATTAACTATATAGTTTGGGAAGATTAAACTAACCTTCCTAGGTAATTAGGCAATGACATGTGAGGAAGAAGGAAGAGAGAGAGAGTAGTGATTATTTAGATCGGGATTGAATTTGTCCAGTGTGAAACCACCAACTTGCTTATTGGGAGCAAAAGGTGGCTTGAAAATGTTCTGTATTTGATCTGTAGAGCATGGCTTCTGGGATCATCTAATCATCACAGATCTAAGGATTAGATCTTTCATGATCTAATCCTTAGATAATGAAAGATTTGTAAATCTACATGATAGATTTACAAATCTTTCATGAAAGAGGAGATTCACATTATATTAAAAAATAAAAAAAAATTTAAAAAAAGATCCCCCCCCCAAGATTTAATAATATTATTTTCTATGAATATATTAAGGTGAGGGCATCATGTGGGTATGCTATTTTTGGGCCAAGTACAACTCTAGTACTTCCTATGATAATGAGGTATGTTCTTTAATTCTGACAAGAAATCTTATCACTATGTGTAGACTACAAAGTTAATTGTCCATCGTAATTCCCCCTTTGGCCAGTAGCACTATGGTTTAGACACATTCACAAGAATAATCATTTTTATTACTGCAGCAGCAGTATGCTGTAGTCTGCTTTCTAACCAACAGGTTATGGGTTTGAATCCCACAGTAGCATGAATGTTCTTGGAATGTCTTTGGTAATAGACAATTTTCATCAATGTGAGACCACCATCCTGATTATTGACGGCCTAAAGTTGCTTGAAAAGGTTATGCAATTGGTTTCCAAAACAAGATTCCTGAATTATTTAACTTAGTTCATCCATACCATACTAAATATACACAACAATTCAAAGAACATGAAAAAAAAAAAAAAAAAAAGAATATTTGTTTATTGCCATTCACAAATTAAAGTTGGACAGTTATGCTGAAATCAAAAATATTTAATCTTTAAATGAAAGTAAATCATTTAATGAATATGAAACAGTTTCTAGAAAAAATAGCAAGTTATG